>NC_056746.1:1489642194-1489979694 GCF_019279795.1 Protopterus annectens
GTAGTGCACGTGGAATTCATTCATACCTGAATCGCTAAGCAGCCATATTTGGCGTTATAACGCCGACGCTATGCTGGCGCCTGGCGCAAGGTTCATGAATCCCGGGGATAGTCTATTTGAAATTAAGACTATTATACTAATGTTACATATGACTAATAATCTTCCTTTTCCAAGGAATCATAATATAATAAAAACTCAAATAATCCTCATCATATTCTCCCAGCTCTTAACTTAAGTAGTGGGACAATGGAAATTGTATTGTTTAAACCTGGAAACCTGCTGGCTTCTAATGTTATCTGCCAACAGGTTTCCTTATGTTCAAGTTTTGTTTCCCAAGGTCCCATGGCTAGACAATGGCTTTAAATCTGCCATCTATAGAAAACATACTTTCTCCAATAGTTATATTCATTATAATAGTTCCCACCCAAGACATCAGTAGTCAAGCATTGTTAAAGGTCAATATGTCAGGGCCTCTAGAATGACTTCAGATGACATTGAATTCCAATTGGAATGTTCCAAACTTTTTGCTATGTTCCAGGAAAGGGGATACCCTGACACATTCATTGACAACATTAGACAAGAAGTCTTGAAAGGTAGGAACACAAAATTCAGGCCGATCCTTGGGACAGGCAATTTAGAAACAAACATTAGCCGGGTTGGGCAGCGAAATTATGATTTAGAGTATAATAAAGCTTTTATAACCGAATATAGTGCCAATTCTGGCACTATTAGGAATATTATAACAAAGGAGTGGGAAACTTTTCGGAACATAACAGATCTAAGTAACCTTAAAGACAAAAAGGTAAATACTGTATACAGAAGGAGGAACAACATTAAGAAAATATTGGAATTTGAACCAGTTACCAACAGGTTTTTTTAATCAACGCAAGGGCACCTACAAGTGTGGATCTTGTTCACAGTGTGGATACATCTCTAATACTGATAAAATCTATCTACCTGCTAGAAATAGATGGATCAGGGCAACTGTCTATTCTAATTGTAATAGTCAGGGAGTTATATATTTGGTGACATGCCAACAATGCCAATCATTTTATGGTGGCAAAATGGAAAGATCTCTTAAGAGGAGAATTTATGAACATAATTATGAGATTTCTAAGAACAACTCCAATAATGCCCTGTATCGTCATTCTTCAGCATGACCTATGGCTAAATTTCAATTTTTTGTCCTTGAGGTGATGGTTTGGGACAACAGGGGGGGACCTTGGGAAACAAAACTTGAACATAAGGAAACCTGTTGGCAGATAACATTAGAAGCCAACAGGATTCCAGATTTAAACGATATAATTTCCATCGTCCCACTACTTAAGTTAAGAGCTGGGAGAATATGATGAGGATTATTTGAGTTTTTATTATATTATGATTCCTTGGAAAAGGAAGATTATTAGTCATATGTAACATTAGTATAATAGTCTTAATTTCAAAAAGACTATATTTTTGTTAAATGAATATTCATTAAGACTATTGTATATTTTTAATTATAACTTTTAAAAAAAACTTTTTTATTCTGTACAAAGTATTTACAACAAGTATTTTAAAAGAGTAGTAGTAGCCTTTTTAAGGATTAATTGCTTAATTGATTTATTATTCTATGACTGTTTAATTGATTTATTGTTCTTATGACTATTTAAGTTGGGTCTGTTCGCATCTTTATTATCTGATGAAGTCAAGCAAGTGGAATGATGAAAACGTTAATGTATACTGTGTCAACGTTAATAAAGAAGAGTTCTAGCGGTTACATTGTGTTTGCGTGATTGCGGTTTTCCTCGTACTGACTTTTTCGTTTTTTAAGAGTATTATGTGTGCCATATCACTTGCTCACATATTTTTCTTTTCCTTCCAGGGCGATGGTGCACCAGCGCAACCCCACGTACTCTGCTGCAGAGGACGAGGAGATACACCAGAGCCTGGTGCGGGATTTTGCCACACTATTTTCCCGCACCAGCCAGAACCAGCAGGAGAGGGCTGCACTGTGGCAAGACCTTGTCCGTCGGGTAAATGACATAGGCAGCATAAACCGGACATATGAGCAGTGATATAATTAGAAATGTCCGCCAATGTGCATCTGATATCCACAGGCAACAGCTTGCCACAGGTGGTGGGGTGGCTATACACCCCCCCTCACCCAGACTGGAGGGGCTCCTCCTAAGTGTTGTGGCTCCAGCCCAACAACAACAACATCTGCAGACATGTGTAATGATGGAGGCTGGAGCCACCCAGCATGTGGACTTGAGTGCAGGTAACATGCCATATCTATAGTTGACTGTTCTCTACACTGGTAGTTTATGCATGTGTGAGGTGTGTACTGTGTTTGTAGCTGTTATCCTGGTAATTATTGTGCAAGAGTGATATTCTCAATATCAGCAGTAGACCTGTGGAAGCTAACTGTTGTACTACTGAACTGTATCATACTCACACTATTAATGGCACAGTTGTGCCCACTGACAATAAATGTCTTATTTGTGCAGGTCCCTCTGGTGTAACAGCAAGGCAGCCAATCCATGCTGGTAAGTGTGTAATAACAATACCTTTAATACTAATGATAATAATAGTAATAATACCCTCAAACAGTATTGCTATGTGTTTGATTGCAGGTGTGTTTGTGTCTGTGTGTTTGTATCTCATGTACTGAGGAGTGTGCATGTGTGCATGTGTGCATGTGTGCATGTGCCCATGTGCCCATGTGCCCATGTGTGCATGTGCCCATGTGTGCATGTGCCCATGTGCCCATGTGTGCATGTGTCCATGTGTGCATGTGTGCATGTGCCTGTGTGCATCTGTGGCAACATTGTGTACACATTGTAAACTGTGTTTCCTGTCTTCCTCTCACAGGTTCTGGTGTTGCTCTGGTGGTGTGCAGCAGGGAACCTGAATCCGCTGCTGGGGATAGTGATAATGATGATACCTGTGTAATGGCACAGGGAGGTGTGCCAGGGTCCATTGTTGGTCAGCCAATCGACAGTACACAGCTGTCAACCCCATCAATGCGCACAGTCATCCTGCCAATTCATCCATTGTCACCAATGTCCCTAGGTAATAGACAGCATACAGTGGGCATTGACCAGGGTAATGTGGTATCAGTGGCACATGCATCCCCTCACAGCAGCCATGGCCAGAGTCCTGACATGGTACCACACAGGCAGATGTCCAGGGGTTCTCGTGGGAGCATCCATGGTCATACTGCCCCTGTCAGACGTGCCCATAGAGGTCTTTCAACCTCAGCTATGTTCCGGGCTGTAATGCAGGCACAGTCACGTATGGAACGGTACACCAGACAGGGTCTGAGGGAGCTGAGAGCACATCGCACTGCTATGAATGACACTATGCGTGACGTTGCGGCTGCCATCTGTAATTTCACCGAGGTCATTGACAGATGTTGGGGGGACACATTAGATCTGTTCCACAACTACATGTCCATGAGCCAGGGCAATGCAGGATGGTTGAGGCATCGACGTGGACGTATGCCAGCAACAGCAGCAGCTGGCAGTCATCGCGGACGACAACAAACCTGCAGCTGCTCCCATAGTGCCAGTATCAGCCCCAGCAATGCTGGGTCTGTGCTGTCATCAGACCGCCCTAGGAGACCACGTGCATGTAGCTCTGGACAGTCCCAGCAGGGACATGTCTCCAGTCATCAGCCAACTTCTTCTGATGACAGTACCCAGTCTGGTTTAGTACCTGATACTGTCCGTAGCACCCCTGCCAGGCACAGGTACCATGTCCATGGCCAGAGACAGTGATCTGTATGACCTGGCAGGTACAGTCTGTGGCTGTCCACAAACACCCGTATATGGCAGCCATGAGGTGGAACTGTGTGCATGCATACACACATGCATAATGCTAACACCTAGGGCTAACACATACACGCACACACTGCATCAACATTGCCACATCTTCTACTGTTGTCCCTCACTGACACACACACACACATACATGTCGATTGGTTGCATCAATGGCAGACTCAGGCATACCAAGTACACACCCTGTGCATATGATGAAACTGTGCCACCTCCTGCAATCTGTAACATTGATGCAGGAACAGGTTAACATGGTGCTGATGCACAGGGTGACTACATAGAAGTGTAGTAATATTATCATGTTGTCAACAGTACAGTGTAATGATATCATTGTGGGTATATCCCAGCATGCCTGATGCATTAACAGTATGATTGTCATTGTATTGTTTGGTACACCCCTATTAATTACTATAGTGTAATGTCTGCACATCTTTGCATTCTGGTGGTAAGGCTGTAAACAGAAGGCCACCTACATAGGTAGCACAGGGGATAAGAAAATGAAAGTAATGATACTCAATGATTGACATGTAAACCGCAAGATGCATGCAGTCCAAACTCTACTCTGCATGGAGAATGTTGATATCTGAGCAGTAATAGACAACAGGTTCAAGACTCCCAAGAGCACCCTAGCACTACCAGGTTACACCTCATACCATGCTTGACAGCCCCAAAACACAGAACTAACTATGACAAGAGGGTGAGTCTCATTAAATGTCAAGGATACTGTGGTGGCAGGACAGGTAGCATACATCCTACTAAGTTGGGAACTGCTGATTGAGGGCTCAGTGTCTGTTATTCTAAATGTGTATTAATTCTGGTTTAAGCACTTGGGCTTCAGGCTAGTTATTTTACATTACAAAGGTTCATGGTCTGCACTCTTGTGGGAGGAGAGGCTGGACTCTGCCCATCTGAGCTGGGAATTTCTGGCTAAAGGCTTATAGTGCCTGCATATTTGAACTGTTTCTTACTGAAATTGGTACACCTTGTTTGCTGTAGCATAGACTAGATCCAGGCCTGCTGAATGTAGCTTTGTTTGCATGCTTGTTTGCTTGTTATTTCCTTTAAACACTAATTCCACCTGAAACACAGCTTTACAGCACCTCTGTGGATCCCTAGTGACATCTGCATTGCTTACTGTACTTATTTCCTTGTTTCACTTGACAGAAAGTTACTGTTTGTCATTTTTGCATTTAAGTTACCTGTAACACATTGCATTTGAGTTACCTGGCACTTGCTCACTAAAGCATTTATATATGCCAGCACTAACAAATTAAAAGCACTACACCTTGAGTACCTTGTTCCCCATTGGCCCTTTTTGTTGTTAATTATAAAGGAATTCCCAATACTATTCTAGCATGTCCAAAGGTCAGTTATCAATCTCCTCTCCGGTCCAGCTGGTGAATCTGGAAATCTAGAGGCAATGTTACAACTGCCTCATGTACACAGACAACCCTCTCATCCTCCCAACAAATTCCAACACATGTGAGAGATGCAACCATATAGCCAACCTGGAGGCTAAGCTCTCTCAACTCAGTACTGGCAAAACCTGTCAGGAGGAGAAGGAAACCACAGTCACTACAATTCCAGTCTCACATAGACCTACCACGACAGCAATCCAAACACATAAACACACGAAAACATACTCGGAGTCTCTAAATAAAAATTCTGGCTAAGCAGCAGACACCTCCAAAGCAGACACACAAGCAACTGCTACCCCAGAACAGAACACGTGCAACACATAGCTCACAAAGCCAGTGTGCCGAATAGTCACAGCCCTTAAGGCTAAACAACACACCTGATACACTTGTAATAGGTGCCTCTATTGTCAGGTACACTGACATTCCGCTCACCAGGCTGAACAAGGAGGAGGTCATGGTGAGATGCCTGTTGGGCGCTATGATCCGCCACATAACACAAGCACACAGGTCACTCCAAGGCATGTACAAATATGACTCAGTCATTGTCCATGCCAGTGTGAATGACCTGAGACGTACCTCCCTGGACTACATGATAAGAGACATAGAGGAGCTCTCTGAGCATGTGGCCCAGGCTGGTATGACCCTGACCTAGAGTAGCATCTTACCCTCACCAAGAATGATGCCACAATATGAAGACAAGATGATCACTTTCAACAACTGGCTTAAGTTTCGGTGTCATTCAAAGGGGATCCAATGCCTGTCAGCCTGGGATGACATGCTCGACAAGCCGCGATGCTTTGCTAGGGACAGCTTGCACCTGTCACCCATGGGCTTTCGGATATTGGGAAAGGCTCTTGCTACCCCCATAATGCCTTTTTTAGGCAAGGCTCAAAAGACAAAACCACCTCCATAGGTATCACAAGGGATAGGAAACTAATAGTAATGCTACTCAACGCCAGCAGTGTAAACCTCAAGATGCATGCACTGGAAACTGTCCTTAGCATGGAGAACATCAATATCTGTGCAGTAACAGAATCCTGGTTCAAGGCTCCCAAGTGCACCCCAGCACTGCCAGGTTATACCTCATACCATGCTTGTCGGCCCCAAAACATGCACCGAACCAGAACAGGAGGGGGAGTATCAATATTCATCAAAGATACACACACCTCCAGGTTGGTGGCACAGCACGAAGCATCAGAGACTATCCATGTGCAACTAACAGTGGGTAAAACTGCCTTCCAGTTCATAGCCTGGCACACACCACCCTCCCAAACCCAGGAACCCCACTTGGCCTTCCTGAGAACACTGGAAATATGAAGGTCTCTCCAAACACCATTATATTGGTGGACTGCAACTACCCAAACATAGACTGGGAGCATTACTCTAGCTCCAACACCCTAGCTCAAAGGTTCCTAGCATTTATACACTCAAATGCTATGGAACAACTTGTTACCACTCCCACAAGAGGGGGAAACATACAGGTCCTGTTCATCACCAACATGGGGACTCTATGCTCCAGACCAGAAGTGTACCCCTCACTGTTAAGATCAGACCATAAACTAATCTCACTGGATATTCACATCCCAACCCCACCCCCTGCCCACAAAATCACAGTGTAAAACTTCTCTACAGCAAATTCCACACCCCTCAAAACCGAGGTGGAATCCTTCAAAGCCCCCGGGCCTGTGGAAAATATGGCCCAGTCCACAGAATCCTTTATAAACGCATTCTATGAACACCTTCAGGAATGCATGGATCATGCAATCCCAAATAAAAACAAGATCCAATCCTACAAAGGCAGACGTCCTGTCTGGTGGACCACAGCCATAACCAAACTATACAATAGAAGGAGGAAGCTACTACATGATAGAGGAAAACCCCAAAAAGGGGAGGCATCTCTGTTCAGTGTTAGCAAAATACTACGGGCACTCATAAAATCATCTAAGGACAGCTTCGAGAGATGAAATGCACAGGACACTAAGGATAATCACAAGACTTTCTTTAGTTATGTTAGGAACCTGGGTGGGAATTCCCAGATATACTCAGAATTGGTCCAAAATGACAAAAGACTACACTGAACCCACAGACATTGCCAACATCCTAGCTGACAGGTTCAGTGCAAACTTCTCCCCCCCTTCCCACCAGAAGGGCAAATATCTATCCCAGCAGAGTGCAGCCCCCCCTGACATCTCAGATGCTCAGGTAAGAGCCGCCCTCTCCAAAGCAAATAACACAGCATCAATGGGACCAGATGGTATCCCGGGCTGCATCCTACATGAACTCCAAGATGAGCTAAACCCAAACATAAAACTACTGTTCAATCTCAGCCTTACCACAGATTATGTACCCAAAGAGTGACGTACAGCAACAGTGGTCCCTCTCCACAAAGGTGGTGCCTCAACGGATCCTGGAAACTATCGCCCCATAAGCCTGACTAGCTTGGTCTGCAAAGCTATGGAAAGGATCATCATGGACCTCATACATAAAGATATTGGGGACCTACAGACACTGGATCCTACCCAGTGTGACTTTAAGGGCAGATCCTGCCTCTTACACCTGGTTGATTCCTTTGAAACAGTCACCAAGGCCATTGACAAGGGGAAGGTGGCCCACACAGCCTACCTGGACCTCGCAAAAGCCTGCGATACAATACCCCACTCAGGCATTATAGATAATCTCACCAGATTAAATATACACCCCTATGTCACTAGATAGGTTGCAAACTGGCTCAAGGACAGAACCCACATGGTTAGAATTGCTGGAACCATGTCAGACTCCAAACCACTTACAAGTGGTGTCCCACAAGGCTCACTCCTGGGACCTCTCCTGTTCGGTATATTTGTCTCGGAGGTACAGGCCAACACAGAAGGACTGTGGCTGACCAAGTTTGCGGATGACTGCAAACTGGGTGCTATAATTGACTCTACAGCCGACACAACCATCCTCCAAAAGGGCCTCATAGAAACAGACAACTGGTGCCAGAGCCATGGCCTCAAGCTAAATGCCACAAAGTGTATAGTCATCCCCTTTGGCAAAAACAAAGTGGCCACAAATGACCACATAGGTGGTAATCCATTACGTATGGAAGAAGTAATTAGGGACATGGGGACCAAAGTTGATAGCAATCTCTCATTTGACGACCACGTGGCCAAAGTGGTTAGAAAAACATTTTATCTAGCCCACCTAATCCTGACAGGATTCACATCTAGATCAGGGGAGGTCATCGTGCCTACTTGAGTACAATGCCCCTTTGGGACTTACCTTACCAGACACCTGCAGCAACTGGAAAGACCACAAAAGTACCTCACCAAGAGGATCAAAGGGCTCAAACAGATGCCATATGCTGCCCGGTTAACATAACTCCGGTTAACATAACTCCATACTCAGTGGCATACCACCTGCTCAGAGGTGATCTGTGCCAGACGTATAATGCCATGTCCAACCCGGAAGTAATGGACATGCTGCACCTCAGAAAATCAAACTCCCATCGAGCTTTGCGCTCGAGAGACTTGAACCTCAGCACTGACATCAATAGGACATGCTGGAGGGACAGATTCATAACCCAGAGGCTCCCTTCACTCTGGAATAAAATCCCAGTCCAGGTTAGGCAGAGTCCCTCATTGACTCTCTTCAAGAGGAATCATGATGAGTGGATGGGGGATTGTAGGTGTTCCCCGGGTATCACTTCTGTGTCAATGTTAGACAGAGGCACATTATACTAACCTCAGAAAAGGGGATAACAACATTAATCTAAAATGGGTCGCAAAAGCCAAACACACTCTGGCTTGGCTTATAAATGCTCTAGGGCAGATAGCCTAGTATGAACCTATGAACCTATACCCACACCCCCAGGTTGTTGCCACAGTGTGACACATCACAGACTATCCACATGCAACTAACAGTGGGTTAAACTGACTTCCAGTTCATAGCCTGCTACAGACCACCCTCCTAAACCCAGGTAACCCACTTGGCCTACTTAAGAATACATGAATATCTGCAGGTGTCTCCAAACAGCAATATATTGGGCAGCTTCATTTACCCACACATAGACTGGGAGCATTACTGTAGCTCCAACACCCTAGGTGTAAGGTTCCTATAATCCATGCACTCAATTGCTATGGAACAACTTGTTACCACTCCCACAAGAGGGGAAAACATGCTGCACTTGATCATCACCAACATGTGGACTATATAGTCCAGACCAGAAGTGTATCCCTTGCTGGTAAGTTGACACCATAGACTACTCTTACTGTATATTCACATACCAAATGCAGCCCCTGCACAGAAAACCACAGTCATAAAGTTGTGTAACGCAAATTCCATGTATTCACATGAGGCAGGCTTCAGACATGGGAACAATTTAAGGTCACAGGTACATATGTCTATGTGGCACACACCTACCTCATGTGTACATTGACATTACTGATATAATCTATGTCATACAATATTAAGAGCAACACCCCACACACATGGAATTTGTAGGATTAAACCCCTACCTAACTATGTTATGACACTTGAGAAAAACACATTAGCAGAGTGTGCTATTTGCATTATTGGGAGGTTTCCTTTCTCCTGCTATACTTATAGGGTGCTGACATCATCAGTGTTTAGAAAGAGGAATGTGCATCATGTAGTGTGTTCTTCTAGTTGCCAAAAGGGACATTTCTTTCACACAGAATTGCACACATACTAGCCAAAAGGGACATTTCTTTCACACAGAATTGCACACACACTAACCCCCTCATCCAAACACACACACACAGTATTTGCAGGATTCAAATCCCTACCTAACTATGTTATGACACTTAAAAGAAATGCATTAGCAGAGCACACTATTCAAATTACTGAGTACCTGTTCTTCTCCTGCAGTATTTATAGGGTGCTGACATCATTATTTATAAAGAGATATGTACATCTATTACTATCTGTCAGTTAGGGGGATAGCATATATATGCATTAACAGCTGCCTACCTCAGGGTCAGATATGCACATCAGCACTGCCAGGTTATGTTTTATACCATGCTTCGTGACCACAGGACCTGTAACACACAACACAACCAGTTCAGACCTCCCATATCCAGGACACACACTTTGCTTCCCTGGGAACAGTGTAGGATATGAAGGTGTTCACATACACCATTACAGTGGTTAATGTCAGGTACAGGTATATTGTGTGGGGGAACTACTCAGGCCTCAACAACATCACCCTACAGCCACTACAATTTGTGAATCCATGTGCTATGGCAGGACCACTCACCACATCCACAAGGGGAATACATATTGGACCTGACCATCTGCAACATGGGGACTCTATGTTCCACACCAGAGGTAGACCACCATTGTTAATATCTGACAATACCCAACTTTCCCTGGACATCCATATCCCATCCCCACCCCCAGGCAAGGAAGTCACTGCAAACAAAGTATTTATCAAAAGCAGACTTTGCACTTGTGAAGACTGGGGTGGAAGACTTCAAAGGACCCATGCTGGGGGATTATACAGGCCACTCTGCATAATCCTTGACAATTGCATTCTATGAGCATCTGGAAGGTTTGCATTGATCATGCTATCCCAAATAAACCCAAGACTCCTCCACAACAGGAGACCTGTCTGGTGTACAACAGCCATATATAAGCTGTACAACAGAAGGAGAGAGTTAATACATTACAGAGCAATATCTCACAGAGGGAGTACATCTCTGAACAGTATTGGCACGACACTTCAATCCCTCAAAATCATCATGTCAAAATGTTGACAGTGAAATTATCCAGACACTGCAGATAAGGCTCCCCTCAGTCTGTAATTGACACCCAATTACTGTTATAAGTCCTCACCAACCCTCTTCCAGCAAACACCAGCCACATGGATGTGACATTGCAAATTCAACCCCTGGGATCTCCACTGTGTCCCTGCTTGATGGAGGCACAGCACACTAGCCTTAAATGGTGCCTTCTGTGACCTACTTTACAGAGGCACAGTAGTCTACTGTACTGGGGAGGCAGAAGCCAAACACACTCTGGCTAAGCTTGTATTCCCTAGGGCAAACAGCCTAGTATTGACCTCTACACCCATATGTTTAATTTTCAGATGCACAATATTTGTTGCTGATAAACTGTTTACATGTCTTTATTGCCATAGCTTTCCCTGTTTCTATGAACAACTTGTGTATCTGTGGAAGATGTTTGAATATGAGAGGGATCCACTATTTAACTTATGTCTCTGTAGTCATTTAACTGTGTGCACTGGGCAGATTGCTGTATTGTGGTTCGTTCCTGGATTAACACATACAAATACCAGATATGTGTGGCCAACTGCTAAACTGAGACATGGCCTAAGTGTGTGAGCATGCCCAGTTCAGGCTTTCCATGGCTTGCTGCCTGACATATGTCTCATTTATCAAAGTGTGCGAGCATGCCCAGTGTGAGCTTTCCATATGTTGAAATCTGCAGTCCACCACATTTGTGGTTGTGTGTGAACTTCAACAATATTTCACATTTATAGTTGTGTGTTGGGAGTCATGTTGTGTACTTACTGCCCAACTGCTTTGTGTCTGAACCCAGCAGGGATTATACTGTGCCTGTAGGGTTTCCATGGGATAGTTTGCATACAGTTGTCAACATCCTTTCATACTGACCAAACACTGTAATATCATATAGTGTACTGGTTCAGTACTTTCACTGTGGTGGACAGTATCCTGGGTTTCAGTCCTATCACTTCTTTAAATATTCATAGTGAGCACACCAGACTGGTTAAGGGCCAGTTGTGCACATATGACCATGTTGCATTTTGTTCAGATATGGATTACTTAAACCAGGCTTGTCCAACATTGGTAGTGTATTCCGCAACTTGGGTGGACATTGACAAACACTAGCGAGGTGCCCTAGGCCATTTCTAATGCTAGTCAGAGAGTGTGTTTTTCCTTCAACACACATTGTAACTGGATTTTGCCATGACATATTTCAAGGTTAGTATACTGTGCCTCTGTCTACCCGTGACATAACAGTGATACCCAGGGTAAACCTACCATCTCCCATCCACTCATCAAGATTCCTCTTGAGGAGAGTCAATGAGGGACTCTCTGGCTAACCTGTACTGGGAGTTTACTCAAGAGTGGAGGGAGCGTCTGGGTTATGGATCAATCACTACAGCATGTCCTATGTATGTCAGTGCTGGGGTTCAGGTCTCTCATGTGCATAGCTCACTGGCATTCAGATTGTACAAGGTGCAGCATGTTCATTGATTCCAGCTTGGACATGGCTTTATACATCAGGCACAGATTGCCTCTGGGCAGGCAGTATGGCACTGTGTGGAGCTGCAGTTTGTTTAATCAGGCAACACATGGCATCTGTTCGAGCTCTTTGATCCTCCTGGTGAAGTACTTTTGGGGTCTTTCCAGTTGATGGAGGTGTCTGCTGAGGTACATCCCACAGGGGCCATTGTACTCAATTGTGAGATTGATGAAGGATGACTGAAGAGGCACAATGACCTCCCCTGATCTAGATCTGACTACCTTCATGATTAGGTGGGTATATGGTATGTTTCTGTAACCACTACAGCCACATGGTTGTCAAATGCAAGATATCTATCAACTTGTGTCCCCAGGTCTCGTATTACTTCTAAAGTACTTAATGGGTTAACACCTATGTGGTAATTGGTGGTGGGCACTTACTGTTTATCCACAGGGGATGACTATACACTTTTCTGCAATTAGCTTGATGACATGGCTCTGGCACCAGTTGTCTGTTTCTATGTGGCCCTTTTGTAGGATGCTTATGTCAGCTGGAGGGTCAGATATGGTGCCCAGTTTGTAGTCCTCTGCAAACTTGTTCAGACACAGTCCTTTCATGTTGGCCTGTACCTCTGGGAAATATATATCAAACAAGGGAGGTCCCAGGACTGAGCCTTGTGGGATGCCAGTTGTAGCTGGTTTGTAGTCTGACATGGCTGCAGCATTTCTGACCATGTCAGTTCTGTCCTTGGGCTGGTTTGCAACCCATCTACTGACATAGGGGTTTATATTTAAGCTGGTGAGCTTATCTATAATGAACACGTGGGGTATTGTATGGAAGGCTTTTGCAAGGTCCAGATAGGCTGTGTGGACCACATTCCCCTCATCAATGGCCTTGATGACTGTTTCAAATGAGTCAAACATGTTTAAAGGGCAGGATCTGCCCTTAAGAAAGCCACTTTGGGTAGGGTCCAGTGTCTGTAGGTCCCCAGTATCTTTATTTCTGAGGTCCATGATGATCCTTTCCATAGCTTTGCAGACCACGCTTATCAGGATTCTGGGGTGATAGTTTGCAGTATCCATTCAGGCACCACCTTTGTGGAGAGGGACCACTGTTGCTGTACACTGCTCTTTGGGTACATATCCTGTGGTAAGGCTGAAATTGAGCAGTAGTGTTATTTGGCGTTCCATTCTTCTTGGAGTTCATGTTGGACACAGCCCAGGACACCATCTCATACCATTGATGCTGTGTGTTTTGCTTTGATGATGCTGGCTGTTACCTCAGCATCTGCAATGTCAGGGGGCCAGCACTCTGCTGGGACAGATATTTGCCATTTTGGTGGGGGGGGGGAGTTTGCACTGTACCTGTCAGGTTGGATGTTGGCAATGTGTGCGGGTTTGGTGTATTGTTTGTAATATTTGAGTAATTCAGAGCATATCTGTGAATTCCCAACAAGGTTCCTACCATCAGTTAAGAAAGCCTTGTGATTATCCTTAGTGTCCTGTACAATTTGTATCTTCATAGGTTCATAGGTTCATACTAGGCTATCTGCCCTAGGGCATTTATAAGCCTAGCCAGAGTGTGTGTGGCTTTCGCCACACCTTGCTATGTGAATATTATGCCCATTTAGGGTTTACTTTACTGTGCCTCTGTTTAGATGTGACACAGTGAAGACCCCCAGTGTAAATCTACGATCTCCCATCCACTTGGCAAGATTCCTGTTGAAGAGAGTCAGTGAGGGGCTCTGCCTAACATGGACTGGGATTCTGTTCCAGAGTATAGGGAGCCTCTGGGTTATGAATCTGTCCCTCCAGCACATCCTATTTATTTATGTGTTGAGGTTGACATCTCTCGTGGCTCTGATGGATTTGGATTTTCTGAGGTGGAGCATGTCCATTAAATCTATATTGGACATGGCCTTGTACATCGGGCATACATCACCTCTGAGTAGGCAGTATGTGACTGCATACAGCTGGGGTGTCTTCAGCCAGGCAGCATATGACAAATGTTTGAGACCCTTTATCCTCTTAGTGAGGTACTTTTGAGGTCTTTCTAACTGCTGCAGGTATCGGGTAAGGTATATCCCAAATGGGGCATTGTACTCAATTATGGGCCTGATAAGAGAAGAGTATAGGGGCACAATGACCTCTCTTGATGTAGATGTGAATCCTTTCATGATAAGGTGGCCAATATAGAAGGTCTTCCTAGCCACGTTGGCAATGTGAGTGTCACATGAGAGGTTACTGTCCACTTGTGTCCCTAGGTCCCTGATTACTTCTTCCATATGTAATGGATTATCACCTATGTGGTAATTTGTGAGTACCTTGTTTAGTATTTGGAGAGACATTCATACTCTCCAGTGTCTTCAGGAAGGTTGAGTGGGGTTCCTGGGTTTGAGAGGGTGGTCTGTAGCATGCTACAAACTGTACAGCAGTTTTGCCTATGGTTAGTTGTACATGGATGGTCTCCAATGCTTCGTGCATTGCAAGTAACCTGGATGTGTGGGTATCTTTGCTGAATATGGATACTCCCCCTCCTTTTGTGGTTTGGTCCAGGTTTTGGGGCCGAAAAGCATGATATGAGATATGACGCATGTGGAAATTATGGATTGAATGACCACATATCCATCAACCCAGCCCTTAAGATTCTCGCTGATGACCCAAAGAGACATCGATAGATGGTTAACTGTTGTAACTTATGTAAGCAAATAAATAAATAAATAAAATATTCAGATTCAGTCCTTATGGAGCATGTACATATAATATATTTTATTTTTATTAAGGGTGTAGCTTAAAATATAGTTGTTAACACTATTTAAGGTACAAGAATAAATGTGGTTTTAACATACAATATTTTTATACTATATATATATTTTACATACATTTTATATATATTTTTTATATTTTTATATATTTATTGGTATTTATACACCAAACTAATGTATTAATAAGAAATGAGTATTTCCTGTCACAATTTCTTTGATGATTTTACTTATATTTAATTTTTACAACATTTATATAAGTTGGAAACAAAATTATGAAATGTTAAGATCATGAATTCCTATGAACCTCTACAACTTTGTATTAACATTCAAGTGTAAATTACCAAAGGTTTGGTTCAGCATTACCTCAATGTTAATTAGTGTCAATTAATGGCCAGCCTATTAGAAGTCAAGATTAATTAAGTGTGTTTTACTTAGATGTATTTAAACTGAAGATTTGTATGTGTAACAGATTCTGATGAAGTCTCCACATGGGAGATGGAAGCACTTAATCTGTTTTTTTTGTCAAATAAATTGATGTCTTGAAACGTTTTACCTAGTGGTCTGTTGGACTTGGACCTTGAATTTATTGAAATTGAGTTTCCACGTTTTATTAAGAGGAAAACCTTTATTGTTACTGGAGAACAACGCCTACAACTGCATGATATGAGGTATAACCTGGTAGTGCTGGGGTGCTCTCAGGAGCCTTGATGCAGGTTTCCGTCACTGCACAGACATCGATGTTCTCCATACTGGGGAGGGCCTAGAGAGTGTGTATCTTGAGGTTTAGACTTCTGGCATTGAGCAGCATTACCCTTATGTTTTTTCCACTTATGTTTTCTAGGGAGGTGGGTTTGTGTTTTCAGCCTTGCCTACAAAAGGCACTATGGAGGTGGCAAGAGCCTTAGCCAATATCCAGATGCCCAGGGGTGACAGGTGCAAGCCATCCCTGGCAAAGCAGCATGGTTTGTCAAGCATGACATCCCAAGCAGACAGACATTCGATCCCCTTGGAATGACACCAGTAATTGAGCCAATTGTTAAAGCTGATCATTCTGTGTTTGTACTGTGGCATCATTCTTGGTGAGGGTAGGATGCTGCTCAGGGTCAGAGTCATACCGGCCTTGCCTACATAATTGCAGAGCTCCTCTATGCCTCTTTTCATGTAGTCCAGGGAGGTATGTCTCAGGTCATTCACACCAGCATGGACAATGATTGAGTCATATTTGTACTTGCTTTGGAGTGACCTGCATGCTTGTGTTATGTGGCATATTGTAGCAGCCTACAGGCAGCTTACTGTACCCTTTACCTTGTTCAGTCTGGTGAGCGGGACATCAGTGTGTCTGACTATGGAGTCACCTATTACAAGTGTATCAGGCATGTTGTTTGTCCTTACGGGCTGTGATTGTTTGGCACACCAACTTTGTGTACTATGTGTTGCATGTGCTATGTTTGGAGGTAGTGGTTGCTTGGGTGTCTGCTTTGGGGGCCTCTGTTGATTTGGTGGATTTTTAATTAGAGCCTCTGGGAATGTTTTTGTGTGTTTATGTCTTTGGTTTGCAGTTGTGATAGGTCTATGTGAGACTGGGTTTATGGTGTGTGTGGTTACCTTCTCCTCCTGGCTAGTTTTGACAGTACTGAGTTGAGAGAGCTCAGCCTCCAGTTTGGATAAATGGTTGCATCTGTCACATATATTTGTATTTCTTGGGGGGAGGAGGGGGTTGTCTGTGTACATGGGGCAGGTGTAACATTGCCTCAAGATTCACAGATTCAACTTGTTGTAGCTGGTCTTAGTGGATTGTATGAGTGGACATATTTTATTTCCATAATACTGATCAGAGATTACTTCCCTTTTTGGGTTTTCTCTATCATGTAGTAGCTTCCTCATTCTCTTGCATGGTTTGGTAATGGCTGGGGTCCACCATGCCAGATGCCTGCGTGTATGGAATTGGTCCTTGGTTTTATTTGGGATTGCATAATCCATGCATTCCTGAAAGTGTTCATAGAATGCATTTATAAAGAGTTCTGAGGTGTGGCCCATATTTTCCACAGGCACAGGGCCTTTAATGGATTCCACATCAGTTTGGAGGAGTGCAACATTTCCTTTACACATGTTTTTCACTGTGGTTTTCTGGCCAGGGACTGTGGTCAGGATGTGAATATCCAGTGTGATTACTCTATGGTCTGATCTTACCAGTGAGGGATACGCTTCTCATCTGGCCATAGAGTACCCATGTTGCTGATTATCACATCCAGTATGCTTACCTCTCTTGTGGGAGTGGTACGTTGTTCCTGAGCATTTTGGTTTATGGATTCTAGGAACCTTTGGCCTAGGGTGTTGGAGCTGGAATAATGCTCCCAGTCTATGTTTGAGTATTTTCAGTCACCCAATATAATGTTGTTTGGAGAGCTTGATATTTCCATGTGTTCCAACGTAGGCCAAGTGCAGTTCCTGGCATTAGGAGGGTAGTCTGTAGCAGGCTACAAACTGGGAGGCAGTTTTAGCCACTGTTACTTGAACATGGATAGTCCATGCTGCTTCTTGTTGTGGTACCAACATGGGGGTGTGGTTATCCTTGACAATTATTGCTAGTCATCCTCCTTTTGTAGTTTGTTCCATGTTTTGGGGCTGTAAAGCACAGTATGAGGTGTAACCTGGTAGTGTTAGTGTGCTCTTGTGAGCCTTCACCCAGTTTTCTGTTACAGAACAGATATCAACATTCTCCATGCTGAGGGGAGTTTAGACTGCATGCATCTTGCAGTTTAGACTTCTGGCATTGGGTGACATTACGTCTAGGTTCTTATCCCTTGTGATACCTATACTGGAGGGTTTGTGTTTTGAGCCTTACCTATTCAAGGCACGGTGGGGGTGACAACAGCCTTTGCCAGTATCCAAAAGGCCAGGAGTGATAGGTGCATGCCATCCCTAGCAGGTGGAGCATTGTGTCTTGCTCAGCATGTCATCCCAGGCTGGCACGCATTGGATCCCCTTTGACTAACAGCAGTACTTAAGCCAATTATTGTAATTGATCATCTCGTCTTCATATCGTGGCATCATGCTTGGTGAGGGTAGGATGTTAGTCAGGGTCATCAAGTTTGTATATACTACATGGTGTTACATTGCTTAATACATGGCAATCATGTCTCAGGTGGTGCTGCAGGGCTGTCTATGTTGGATGCACATACTACACTCCTTGTACATGTTTGAAAGCAGGTTGTGTCAACTTAGGCATCCCTTTTACTATATGTGTGAGTCAGAGAGAGGTATCATTTCCAGGGTTCTACTGAGCCAGCCACTTTGCCAAGGCCAAGGCATACTGGGCATGCCTCCTTCTGCCTACTGGGACAGGCTCAGGTTGTTCCTCCTCTGAGTCACGCTCTGCCTGTGATTGGCTTGGCAATGGTGGGAGGCTGTTTGGCCCAGCCCTATGCTGGTCCTGCTGCAACTGTTTTCATAGAATCATATTATGTAGCATAGCACATACCATGGTAATTTGGGTACATGTAGTTGGTGAGTACTGCAAGGCTCCAGCAGATGTGTCCAGGCACCGGAACCATGACTTGAGCAGCCCAAACACATGCTCAATTACATTTCGTGTTTGTGCGTGTGCCTCATTATGGCGTTCTTGTTCAGGTGTGTGTGCATTTCTGATGGGTGTCATCAGCCACGGCTCCAGTGCATAGCCAGCATCCCCCACTGTGACCATGTGGGATGTCCCCATTGGCAAATGTCTGGTACAGATGCTTCAGATGCCAGATATGGGAATCATGGTAGCTTCCAGGGCAGCCAGCACACACATTCATTATTATGCCCTGGGCATCACACACAACCTGGCAGTTGATGGAGGGGAAGCATTTGCGGTTAATATAGGCCCTACCCCACTCACCGGCTGGTGCTTTGATGCATATATGCGTGCAGTCTATTGCACCCACTACCTCAGGGTATTCTGCTATTTGCTGGAAGAGACGCATATTGCTGGCCAATACCTCATGGGAATTGGGGAAATATACATGATCACCGACATGTGCTGACATGGCATCCAGGAAGTGGTGCAGTACCCTGGATGCTGATGCCTGTGATATCCCCATCATATCACCAGTTGGTCTCTGGAAGGTACCTGTTGCTAGTATTCTTAGGCCAACAAATACCTTGGTTTCCACTGGGATGGGATCCCCTCTGTTGGTTCTGTGTGTGAGGCGTGGTCTTCACAGCTCAACAATTTGCTGCAGGAGGTCTCTGTCCACTCTATAGCACTCCACTATCTCCAGCTCGTGTAAACCCTGGTTGGTGACCCTGGGCCTGTACACTCTTCTCCGTCTCCTCACTGTGGGTTGTCCAGCAGCATTTGCATAGTCACCTCCCACAACAAGCTGCATATGTCTCTTTATAACAGCTATGGCAGCCCCTAGCATTTTTGGTCTGAGTGAAGGTTTTTCAGTTTTCACTTCTAATAGCTTACTCCTCTGTTGCAGTTTCTCTTGAGAGAAACATTCTGCACTGTTGTTTGCAGAGTTTTAAGTGCTGGGCTGGGCTACTGTTCTGCCTGTGTAATTGCCTTCTTCTGATTGTTTTCACCTGCTAGCTCTGCCAGTAATCCCTGCTAGCTTCCTACTATTTCCCATGCTTCCTTTTTCCCTTCTGTTTCCTCAGGGGGGAGCGACGTGCATACCAGCGAAAACACGCTCACTGTGGCTAACACACACGCACACATGCTTAGATGGACTAGAATCTGCTTATTCGGGTTAAAACACGTGCACACCAGCGCAAACGAGCTTACAGGTGTTTAAACAGGCTCCTACATGCATATTCTGCCTTAAACGCGCACACTCACACTTACACGCGTGCACTCTAGCTTACTCGTGCCTACCAGCGTGCACACACGCACATGCATGCCCTGCAAAGAAACTTTGGTGTTATCCATAGTGTACACCTTCCATTTCTTGGCTTTCCCATGCCTACTTGTTGACACTCCTCTTTCCATGATGTGTGACTGACAGCTTTCACATGCCACTGTACTCCAATGAGCTGCATTCCTTTCATACATTCCCCCCTGTGATGTCACCTATCTCCTACACTGTTACTCCCCCTTATCCTACTCCTACACTGCATGGAATGTGTTCATTTCCAATGTAACAGTACGATTAACTATCCTACCACTCATTTACATAGGATTGCCTACTAATGCTTAGTTACATGTCTTACACTCAGCTTCCCCCCTTAGCAACCCCTACTCAGTGGCCATGTTGTTTTAGCCTGCTACTCCCTTTCATTGTAAATTCATGCTTTGCATAATCCCACGTTTGTGGATTTGATTTTTTTATTTTTCTGATTTTTATAGCGCAGCCCATTTGCGCAGTGCTGCACTACGTTTAAACATCGGCGATCGCCAAAAAAAAAATTATTTTATGTTTTCATCGGGGTACGTTGTCAGTGGCCACATATTTGGCCATTGGCATGCTGCCTGGGACATTTGCAACCTTTATTTGGAGCTGACAAGGCTCCATTGTGTTATTTGCAGAATGGTACTCAGTTATCAACTGAGTACATTTCTACAGATAACACAGCTCTTACACGGGCAGGTTTCTGCTTCCTGGATCGTGAAATTACCTCATTTGCATGCCTTTTGGCTGCAAGTGATGTAATTAGCATATTTACGCCCTGTCCGTGTAAGTGCCGTTTTAGGTGCTCTCTTACATGCACATTCAGGCTGTTCCTGGATCGCGATGGCTGCATGGAGTCTTACACTACTCTTAGACTCCATGCAAGCCATCGTGAATGCTGCCCACAGTCTATCTTAGTTTTTGCCAACATTGTAAAGATTTTTACGTGGGTAAGACTAATAGAATGCTCAAAAAACACATTTTAGAACATATGAGGGACATAGTAAACAAAAAGAGAGTAGTGCCCTGGCTAAACATGTAGAAGCTGAAGGGATGCACCATGTTTTTAAATTTTAAGTTTTAGAAGTTCTGGAAGAAAATATCAAAGGGAGGGGTGACATTAGAAATAGAACAGAAGAGGTTGAGCAAAAATGGATTCTGCAACTAAATGTAGACAAACCCCTAGGTATTAATGAAACTGTTTCTTTGAAACCATTTTTAAAGGCAAGAGCCTTAAAGCACTAGTTCCCTTCTACATGGTCCTATAGGCATTCACATTTGAACTTTCACACTGTTTTAACAGTTTTATGTCTATTTATGTTTTTTCTACTATTTTTAAATGAATTGAGTCTTATATAAATATTTATTTTTTTGTCTTAACTGATTGGTTACTTTGAAAGTATATATATCAAGGAAGGCATGGGATCTTTTATTGAGTCTGATGAAGTGACCTGGAAGGTCGTGAAAGCACTCAATTTGTCCTTGCAATAAAGAATTTTCCTTCTACTGTGGCAGTTCAACTTTTAATACATACTATTGCCTCTGAGGTAAAGACTGAGCTGTTCATTTGGTACCTGTGTTTTTGTCTTTCTCTTAATCTTTATATGCCACTGGCCAGGTGTATTTTCTTTGAATGTAAATTTCAAAGATGTTTCAATGAATGTGAGGTTTCAAAGGCAGAGAAGTTTTGATTAATACCTCAGTAATACTAATGAAGTGAAGTGTTTAACTTTGTGTTGTCTTTCATGGAGACAGTGGTTCCTCCCCATTAAGGTTGCAAATTGCCAGTGAGTCATAGTATGTGTTTAATGTTTCAGAAATAGTGTCAGTGGTTTAAATATCTGTTCTTCAGTTTGTGTTTAAAAGTTGGTATCCCACAATTCCATTGGAGTGGATGGGGTTACAAAATTATGTATGCAGATTTTATGTTAATCAGCATACAGATTTGTACCTATTTTTTATGGGCTTTGTCCAGATTTTTGATGTTTCCAGGTTGCGAGGTATGGCCAATATTCAAGTACAACTTTAATCTATGGATGGGAAATGGAAAATTTACTCCAAGACTGCCCTTGGTACTACTAATTGACAGAGGCAGCTCCTAAATGCTTTATCCCCTGCATGAGTCCTCTCAAATTATTTATGGTACAAGTATTTAGAGGAATAGGTTGGTTTGGAGATACTGGAGTTCCACCCATGGCTAATCTTTGATTGTCTATGTGCTTCCTTGAAAGACCATGATGATCTGTGAATCACAATCTCCTTCAGAGTCTGTGAAGGTTGGTCACCAAGGGACTCCCAGATTAGAGGGACCATATTACCAGATCACAAAGATAAAGCCCGCAAAAGATAACCATGGCTCATAAAGCTATTTTGTTTTTACAAATAAAATTATTTAGTTGAAGAGATTGCTCTAAATACTTGGACTCTCAAAAATCTTATGTTGGAATCTATACCTCAAATGTAAGATACACCCAAAGGTTCTTTGATTTCAAAAACAAAAGTTCCCTGGAACAGATTGTTAACAAACCAACTACAGGGCATAATATTACAAATATAGATTCTTCTTATACTGTTCCCCTGGTATCTCCCTCCCCAGTTAAATAGGATCTTAAAATAGTTTCATTCACCTTTAAAAACCTCCAGACTTGCAGATACCAATATCTCAGAACTGAAGGATTTCAGATGTACAAATCTAATTAAATTGATAAAGCTTTAAGATTCATTATTCCAGCATAGACCCAGGCATTGTTTCAGCAGGAAGCTACACAACAATTTTATGCCCACTTAGATAAATATACAGAACTGACAATACCTACCAGATTTAAATATGATATATAACTAGACTCTCACAATTCCTAGCCTCCCATGATCGTGATCTTGTGTTGTCTCACTAATTTTTAGTGAGCTTAACCTTCCTTAGGATTTTTTCTCATGTAAATAAGTATATACTGTGGAATGATCAAACACCTTCATATAGTATCACAACCTATGTGTTAAATAACACTAGAAATCCATCCTTGTTTGCTGTTCTTCTATACTCTATCTATTGATCTCTAGTGTTTTTCTTTCTTAGGTTTTTGTGAGACCTTAGTATCTCTTATCATAAATTACTAGGTGTATCTAATTTTGTAATATGTTATAAAGATTTGTACTACACCATTTCTAATACAAATGTATTAGTCTTATTCATCTATTCTTAGATAATTTTTCCTTTTTCCTACTGAAATATAAAATATATAATCTTAGGCTTGTACTATAATTGTTAAAACTTATGTACCAAATTATACTGTTATTGTCTTTGTCTTGACCTTTTATGTTGTTGTAATTTGTGGAGCTTTTCTCCCCGGGCCTCCACTGAAAATGGACATATATCCAGCTGGACTAGCCCGGTCAACAAATGTAAAATAAAATAAATAATAAATAAATGATAGGAAGTTTAAAAGCAAAGTACTCTTTCGGTCCACCAACATAAATAAACTATACAATGAAAGAAATAAAAGCTCCATAAATTATATAGTAGATCTAAGGACCCTCAAGTCAAGGTTAACTTTAAAAACTGACTAAAAACTTTAAAACAAGCCATCAAGAGTACTAAGGCAGTTTATGAACTGAGGTTAGTACCTGAAACTGAAGACAATGAAAATCCTTTTATAGTTACATTAGAAAACGAAGAAATAATGTGTCTATATTACACCGTCGAACTCCCAGGAGTTCGAATGATGTAATATGGAACAATGAAGTTCGAAACCCAAGAAATATGAAAACACAGAACAGTGATTTTTTTTTCCCAGGGAAAAAAAATGCTGCTCCGATTAAAAAAAAAAAACAAAAAAACAAAAAACACTTACACTTTAAACTTAAATCCCTGGGAAAAAAATCGGTGTGCCGTGGCTTTGCTCTTTTCGTATTTCGAACATTTGGGTTCAATATTACAACGTTCAAACTCCTGTGAGGTTGACGTTGACCCAAAATAACAACCAGTCTTGCTAAGAACTTATTAAAGAAGGCATCACCTACTCTAACCTGGTAAGCATTGCCAACATGCTAGCTAACAAATTCAATACCAGCTTCACCCTGGAAATTAATATTCATAGACCACTTTTCCCTGAAGTCCTAAGACCCCAAGCATCACCAAAGATAATGTACTAAAGATGTTCTCAAAGACTAAAATACTTCTTTCATGGGACCTGATACTATACTAGGCTGATAATAAACCAAAGATGCCCTGATAGAGACAATTCTTACACTCTTTAACTTGAGTTTAACCACTGGCTTTGTTCCTGATGTTTGGTGCACAGCACTCCACAAGGGTGGGCCTACTACAGACCCTGGGAATTGCAGGCCCGTCACCCTGATGGCTCTGATAAGCAAAACCTGACCTGATTAACTGTGAAATTAAAAATCTCATCAAGCTAGACCCACATAAGTTTGTCTTTAAGGATTGACCCTTTTTAATGTATCTGGTTAATTTTTTGAAGCACAAACTGTTGTTGACAAGCTGTTGACAGCAGCCATGCCATGCACACATCATTATTTTGACCTGGCCAAGGCCTTTATGGTTATATCCCTTGCAACCATAGTTAGACAGTTAAATGCAATAAAAATAAATTAAAATGTGGTAAAAGTGATAGGAAATTGGCTAAAGGACATAACAAATACAGTGTGGGTAACAGGACCGCAGATGTCTCAAAAAACATGTAGGTAACCAGTGGTGTTCCACAAGACTGTGCTGGGACATCCTTTGTTTGGTATTTACTTTTCTGACTTAGAGACCACAAACAAAGGACTGCAAACCAAAACATCTGCCTAAGCAATTTTGCAGACAACTGCAAAATTGGGAATCATTGTCAAGTCACTGTTTGTCACCCATGCCCTGCAGAAAGAACCTGAATTTGTAAACATTTGGTATGCTACTAATGGACTTACACTAAATGCTAAAAAGTGAAAAAAGTCATATTTAGTAAACCATCCTTCACCCTAGTCTGCTACACAGACAATAAGCCACTAAAAAATGAGAATGTTATTAAAGATAACAGTGCTTGGGTTGATAATTTCCTATGTAACAGTAATCAGAAAGCCCTTCTAATTAAGTCCCAAGACTGGAAAAACTCCCTTATTAGCCTCAACAAAAAGTTGAGATCCCTCATTAAAACCTCTAAAGCCAGCTATGAAGGCAGAATTGTGGCAGACACTAAAAACAACCACAAAGCCTTCTATAGTTATATCAAAAATTTCCACAGCAATACCCAGGTTTGCTCTGAGTTACTGCACAATGGTACCTCCTATACTGAGCCAACAGATATTGCCAACATACTGGCCGACAGATTCAGTGCCAACTTTACCCTTCTCTCCCTCCCTAAAGGACCAATCACAATACCAGAGGAATGTCAGGCACCCAGCATTACTGCAGTACAGGCTAAAGCTGCATTGTTCAAGGCCAAGAATACAGCTTCCATGAGACCCAATAATATTCCTGGATGTGTTCTACATGAACTACAAAGTGAACTGACACCACATCTGTGTGCCCTGTTCAATCACAGCCTCACCTCAGGCTTTGTCCCTACCAAATGGCGCACTGCTACAGTAATCCCTCTCCATAAAGGGGGAGTGACTACAGACCCTGGGAATTAATGCCCCATTAGCCTGATGAGTCTGATATGTAAGGCTATTGAGCACATCATCATGGACCTAATTAACAGGGATATAGGGGATCTCCAAACTCTAGATCCCACACAGTTTGGTTCTGTGAAAGGTAGATCATGCCTGCTCAACCTGGTTGACTTCTTTGAGTCAGTCACCAGAACTGTGGATGAGGGCAAGGCAGTTCATACAGCCTACCTCGATCTGGGCAAGGCCTTTGATACCGTTCCCCATTCAGGAATTATTGATAAACTCACCAAACTTGGCATCAAGCCCTATATCACTAGGTGGGTTGCAAATTGGCTCACAGATAGAACCCACAGTGTGAAAGTAGTGGACTCCAAGACAGATAGCCAACCAGTCATGAGTAGAGTCCCATAGGGATCAGTCCTGGGTTCTCTCCTGTTTGGCATCTACTTCTCAGAAGTCCAGGCCAACATGGAGAGACTCTGGCTGACCAAGTTCGCAGGTGACTGCAAGCTGGGAGTCATTATTAACTCCTCAAGTGATGTAGATATCCTACAGAAAGGCCTCACTGAGACCAATGACTGGTGCTGAAACCATGCCCTTAAGCTTAATGCCAAAAAATGCATAGTCATCCCCTTTGGGAAAACTCAGTTCCCACTAATTACCACATTGATGGTAGCCCACTGAACACTGAAGGTGTTATAAGAGATCTGGGGACACAGGTTGGCAGCAATCTTTCCTTTGACCACCACATTGCCACTGTGGTCAGAAAGTCCTTCTATGTGGTACATCTCATTACCAAGGGTTTTGCATCCAGGAAGAAAGAGGTCATCATCGCTCTCTCTCTACTCTTCACTCATTAGACCAATCATCGAGTATAATGCCCCATTTGGCATGTACCTCACTAGACACATTCAACAGCTGGAAAGACCACAAAACTACCTCACAAAGAGGATCCTAGGCCTTAAACACATGTCCTATATAGACAGACTCAAAAAAACTCCAGCTATTCTCTGTCTCATATTGTCTACTAAGAGGCGATCTCTGCTTGACTTACAAAGCCATGTCTGACCCAGCTCTGTTAGAAATGCTGCATCTAAAGAAATCCAAATCCCTCCACACCACATGCTCCAGAGACCTTAACCTCATTACCACAATCAACAGAGCATGCTGGAGGGACAGGTTCATAACCCAGACACTGCCCATGCTCTGGAATAGACTTCCCATACATGTCAAGCAGAGCACCTCACTCACCCTCTTCAAGAGAAATCTTGATGAGTAGATGGGAAATAGAAAGTTCACCCCGGGGATCACTGCAGTGGCTCTTCTTGATAGATGCACTGAGAACTAACATCTGGTGGCATAATGCCAGGGCACTTCTATGGGCTAGGCTTGTAAAGGCTCCAGGGCCATTAGCCTAGTACACACTTATGAACCTATTAGTGCAGCTGATCACTAGGGGGATACCTTTCAGTTCCAAAAAGGTCATTGTTCAATTCTACTCAGCAGCATTGATTATACTAATTATTGAATACAATGCACTACACATATCAGACAAGCAGACAGACCCCAGACATTCCTAGCTAAGAAGATTGCTAGCTTAAAAACACTAAACTACTAGAAAAGACTGGAAGCACGGTCCCATTATTCAGTGTCTTATAGACTCTTGAAGGGAGATCTTTGTCTGCTGAGCAATTAGGGACCAGTAGCCCAGGATCTTTTGTTTCTCCTCAGATTGAATTACCCCACAAATCTCAGAACATGGATATAAATCTCTAACCGTAGATAATAAAACAAGGTGGAGATTGGTTCGTACACAGCACCTTCCCCCTCTGGAATAGACTACCATTGCAAATTAAGTTGTGCAATAAAGTATCTTCCTTCAAATGGGAACTAGACTACTCTGATGGTATTCACAAATTGTATTCCTGGATTTACTGGCCTGGCCCTCTTTGAGAGGAGGTTCATTCTGATGGTGAGCACTGGCAAGGAGCAAATGATTGCATGACTCAATTCTCTTCTATTTCCTATGGTCCTATAATCTTAAAATCCTATTCAGCTGTATTCAGTACTCCATTAAGGTCACACCATTGATGTGAAAAATGAGATGCTGATATTTGCTTACCAGGAGTGCATTCCTTTCATAACGCACAACAGCATCCTGTTGGCTTTCCCAGCAGCAGCAGGAGCAGTAACAGCTGCCTTTTTGATCTGACACAGATGCTCCATTGTGGCAGTTGCCACCATACCTAGGTTATTGTTCTACACATGTATGGCATAATAATGGTGTAGATTCACTCACTGCAGTCTAAATTATATATACTAATTCCCCAGATGCGTTGTTGTGGAGAAAAATGGAAATATCCCCTAAAATGTATAGCAGTAATATGCACAATACAACACTTTGTGTTTAATTCAGCTGCAACATTTATCTTTTGAAAGGCCTGATAATGAAGAAAGATCAATAAAACATATATATATATATATACCAGTGAAGACCATTGGCCTCTGTGTCATATTTTTTTTAAATTTTTCAATTTAATTTATTTATTATCCAAGAGATCCTCTTCTGACATGACCTTCATAGATTAGTACTAAGCTAACTGCCCTTGCAAGCCATTTTTAAGCCTAGCCAATTATCCCTTGTGAGGCTCAAACCCTGCCTCTTGTGTTTGTAAGGCAAACACCTTAACCATTAGGCCACCCTCCCAACTCCAAGACAAGACCAAATTATCTCTCTCTCTCTCTCTCTCTCTATATATATATATATATATATATATATATATATATATATATATATATATATATATATATATATATCTATCTCTATAAATATATATATATATATATATGTATATATATATATATATATATATATATTTATACTCTCACACACGCACACACACACACACACACACACACTCTCTCTCTCTCAAGTGCACATGCACGCACGCACACACACACACACACACACACACACACACATAATAGTAGCCAGTCAACCAACATGTTTTTTTAGTATGTGGGAAGAAGCCAAAATACTGGAGGAAATCTCACACAGACATTGTAAGGCAGGTGTCTTAAAACTGAGTAAGCATACTATGCTGAAGATCCTCAGTAGTCACCCACTCTGCCTGAGACAGGGCACCCTTGTCCATCACCCTACAAGTCTTGTCTGTGAGCTTCCTTTTCACTCATTTAATGATTCTTCCTCCCATTCAGGATCATTTCTCCCCGGGTCTCCGCTGAAAACAGGATCTGTGGAACTTAGTCGGACTTTCCCAGTCAACAAATGTTAAATAAAAAAATAAATAAAACATTCTTATCACCTCCAACTTGGTTTTCTTTTGCATTCCTGTTTTTGATAAATATGGGTACATTGATGAAGTCAGGTTATATAGCAATCAGCATGCCTCTGCCAAGCTCTGATGTCACCAGTCATAAGCTTATCTTAGGGTAGATCTGGCAGGAGTTTTGAAATAGAAAAACATATCAATGTAGGTGTAGTAGAGGACTATCTTCAGAGAATGCCACCAAACTAACCCTGAGAACCTTTCTCATCACCTATATGACTTCCATCTAATGCCCAGGGGTGGCCCTGCTTCCACTTGTGCATGGACACTGCTGTGATCCATTTTTCCTAGTGTTTCCCAACTTCCTGGTGATCACTCGCAGAGCTCTGACATCATGGATGGCAGCACCCTACTCAGCTTCTTGTAAACACTTGTTTGTATCTGATACAGACATTGTGACCAGTTTCCTTACCATCTCCAGTTCTTTTCTGGCCCTGATCTTGATGTGGTGCATCCTTCAGCCAGGGCCGGCCTTAGCCGAAATGGCACCCTAGGCAAAGTAGTACTCTGGCACCCCTTAAGCCCCACCCACACCATACTAATGAGCACCTGTATAAACCACACCCACAGATAGGCCACTCCCCAAGGTGGCCACTCCAGTCATTTCCTTCAGTTATTTAAATGCATAGGAGAAACTATACCTTGTAATGTAGTTAAACTGCAAGTGAATGATGGTGGAATTTTCCTTTAATAAACCCACTTTATAAGTAGTTCCTTCACACATATTTTACTATAAAAGTAATGTCCTCAGAAAATAGAAGCCCGTGTGCCTTGTTTTAAAGGGTTGCTTAAGTTAAACAGTTTAATTTACTTTGGGGTAGGTGAGTAAGTCTTACAGCTCAGTGAAAGTAGAATAGTAACCTCTCTCCTCCCTGTGTACAGTAGCTTAAGCTAGAATAGCACAAACACAGATAGCCATTTGCTAAACAATACAGTCTCACAATGAAAAAAGACTTAGCATGAGCAGTAAACTTCTCCACCATTAAAATGGCATGAAAACCTACATTCATAGAAAATGCATCTGGCACATGGAGGATTAAGTTTATCTTTGGGCTGTTTTCAAGAGAGACTCCTTGCATACATTTTTAGGGCCATGCATACATGTATCTTTGATTCACCTTCCTGATTGTAGTAAATTATATTCCTTGTATAATATCAGTGCCACTTGTTAGAAAGTGTTTTAAATTGCAGTTTAACATTCGTTTAATAGGCAATGAAACCAAATGTATAAACCAAAAATGACATCCCTACTCATTTCAGAAAATTTCAACCATAAAACGCCATTACAATCCACCAATATCAATCAATACACAATCTCGGCAGAAGTAAAATATTCTGAATAATTCCACATTAAAGAAATCCGTAACTAATGAAGAGGTTGCTACTGGCAAGTAACTTTACACCTCAATGTTTCATCTACGAATTCAATGCCTGTTGCCCTTGAAGAATAGATTGCCTATATTACAATTAAAAAAATGATAAACTGGTAATATTGCAATAGGAAATGACTAAAACTGGCAGGTTCATATTTACTAGATATCGCATACAAAGGAGGACACACTCAGTAGTGTAACCCCTCCCCATTTTAATGCACCAAATAATCAGCAATCATATGGGTGCTACAATGTCAGCACTTCATCTACATGGTGTGGGCGTATAATCCACAGCCTTCTGCACCAAAGGCAATTATGCCACTAACACTGCTTTCAAATTCTACAACACAGTCTACCATTTGATAAACAAAGCAGTCAGCTGCACACTGAAAACAGACTTAGCATGAGCAGCAGTGACATTTCTTCCTTTGAAGCTCACAGTTTCATGAAAATGACCTGAAACTCACAATCCCTTAAAAATGCACTACAACTCAGTTCCCTAAAAATAAACTCAAACTCATTTGTGTCAGCAGACTGGTAGTTTGTATAGAGCAGTGGTTCCCAAACCTTTATGGAAAGAGGCCCACTTATAAAAATGGTAATTTTTCTCTACCTACAACCTGCGTCGGCATGTGTGCATGTGAAACACTCATTGGACTCCTTAAAGAAGACGCCACCACCACGCAGTGTTTTTCCGGGATTTAAAGGGCCCATGAAAATTACTCATACTTTATTAGCAGAGTCAGATCATGGTCAAATGGGACCCTAGGCATGGCAATAGATTGGAGGTCCCCCCCCCTGAGCAGCCCCTCTTACAGCAGCCCCCTCCCCAGCCATAAAAGTGTTCCATTACTTGGGTATTTCTCCCCAGTTACCATGAACACTGTTCAAACCTATCAGTATGTATACTGTTACTTATTTACTTCTACAACCATTAGATATTGCAATAAAATGCACAACCACTGATAGCCATTTGCTGAACAGTACAGTCTGGCAATGAAAACAGACTTAGCAAGAGCAGTAAACTTCACTGCCATTGAAACTCAGATTCATTGAAGCAGCATTAAAACTCTCATTCAAATAAAATGCATCTGGCCAGTGGAGAATTAGGTTTACCTTTGGACTGTTTTAAACTGTAGGCTCCTTGAGCACATTTTTATGGCCATGCAGACATGTATGTGTTCTTTGATTCACCATCCTGATTGTATTAAATATTCCTAGTATAATAAGGCAACACTTGTTGGTGTGTTTTAACTTTGTAGCTTTGTATTATTATAAAAGGCCACTCAAACTTATGTCATAACAATTCACCAGTATAAGTCAATAAGCACAATCTCTGCAGAACTAAATTTCACCTGAATAATTCTACATTAAAGAGATTTGTAAATAATGAAAAGGCTGCTACTGGCAAACAACTTTACTTGTCAGTGTTTCATCTACAAATTCAATGCCTGCTGTTCTTTAAGAACTAATTGCCTACATTACATAAAAAAACTGGCAATACTACAATAAGGAATGACTGAGAAACTGACAAGTTTATTGTCACTAGGCATCTTAAACAAAGGAGGACACACTCAAGAATGCAGAATAATACCCCCCTTAAAATGCACCAAATAATTGGCAACTAGGGCATTACATACCATGCCTCCATACCTCCAAACCGCTTAGCACAAGAGAGCTGGACAAAGCCTAAGATATTGTGGGGGGGACACAAAGGCCCCAAAAGAGGGACAGATTATAAATATTGCTGTTATAGACTTAAAAAGTTGCTAGGATAATAGCATTTATCTTAGCAGGCATTGTCTAAAGGAAATGAAAACTGAAACTCAAGTGTATGACATTTAATTTCAATCTTTAGTGATTTTCCAGAAAACCACACATTTATGAGGAATAGGCAAAAAATGAGGTAAGAATCTGGACAGTCTGCAAACATCTGGACAGTTGAAAGGTATGCATACCTCTCAACATCTTAACGCAAACAATCTACACAAAGCCTAAAATAAAATGAATGCAATGGCCAAAAAATAGGGACAGTGAAGTAGTGCTCTTTTTAGCTTACAAAGTTACTAGAATAGCAGAATTTGTATTAGCATGTATTTTGTAAAGGATGCAAAGTTTGAAACTCGTACACATGTCATTTTGTGACTTCAGTCCTCCCTGATTTGCCAGAAAACCACAACTTTTATGAGAAACAGAACTATGATGCTAAATCTGAACACTTGAAAAGGTATGTTAAACACACACTTCTCTCACATAGCAACACAAACACACACACACACACACACACACACACACACACACACACACACACACACACACACACACACACACACCTTCTCTTTCATACAGCAATTAACTAGTTTAAATTCCACACACTCCTACTCTCCTCTCTCATACAACAGACACATACGTTTCTCTCTCATACAAAACCAAATGGAACCACTAGTTTAAATTACACAGACACACACACACACACACACACACACACACACACACACACACACACACACACACACACACTCTCTCTGTTCTCACATAGCAGGCTGGCATTTGAAGCCATTCGTTTCTTGGTATTGTAGCAACATAATCAACCCAGTCTGGTCTCATTGCAGCACTTCTAGGAGACATTTAATACCAAAGGACTTAGGATTTTACATCCGGTAAACTGCGCTATTTAATTAATTTTAATAACTGAAAGGTATAAAGGCAAAGCACTTAATGTTCAATGTACATATTGCATTTAGTTCAGTTTGTAAAGCAGACAGTGAAATTAGAATTAAAAAATGTCCCATCAGTAAGACCACTGGAAATGTGTTTAAGAATAAAATAGACAAAAAAAATCATAGACATTTCAGACTTTCCACTTGCGTTGCATCACACAATTAATAGTATAACTTTTCACTCAGTGTAGAATAGTGCTGAACTCCTGATCCTGTAAACAGCTGTCTTGTATTTTGGAATTAGATTAGAATGCTACATAACATGGGTACCGAAAAAGCATTACTGCCACTGTTTTTGAAAGGCCATTAAGTCTAAACTATGCATAATATATTTAATCATGCTTTGTGGGGTATATCTATTTCAGTGAAAGTACATTCATTCAGTTTGCACAACAAAATGATATAAATATGTCTTAGTGGCTTATGACCCAAATTATGTAAAATGTCCTTGTTGCATTTTAGTGAAACAGTTGATGAAAAGCTCATACAACTGATCATGGGCCAAGATTCTTGTAAACACTAATACTATTAGCTGACTTTTGTAAAACAAGCTAAAGTTTTTTTTTTCAAAATACAGGCTAAAGGCTCCATAAGGCACCACATGAGACTTACTCTACGAGTCATAGTTTTTCTATTAATAATGGATACAACATTTTAAAAAGTCTTCAGCTTACAGTAAGTGCCTGCACCAGAACTTATAACTAAACACACGTACAACATGTCTGAGTAAAGTATACAAAGCTGAGTATGGACATTTAAAATTTAACTCAATAGAACACCAGGAAATATCAGATAAAGTAGTCAATCAAGCTATTTTAAAATAAAACCACAACCTCCTTACAAACTTCTACAAAGTTTATTAATGCTTAACTAGAATCCCCATGTTTTCTTCCAAAACATAGGACTAAGTAAGACTCCATGCAGCCATCATGTCCGACGATCGATCCAGGAACAGCCTGTAGGGGCGTGTAAGAGAGCTCTTAAAACGGCTCTTACACAGACACGGCTGGGACATGCAAATCACCTCAACTGCAGGCGAAAGGCATGCAAATGAGGTAAATTTGCGATTCAGGAAACCCGAACCTGTCCGAGTAAGAGCAGTGTTATTTGCAGAAATGTACTCAGTTGACAACTGAGTACCATTCTGCAAATAGCAAAACAGAGCCGTGACAGCTCCAAATAAAGGTTGCATCCAGTGCAGGAAGCATGCCAATTGCCAAATATATGGCCATTGGAAAAGTTCCCTGATGCAAAATTAAAATAAAAATAATTTTTTTTTACGCCGATTTCCGATGTTTAAGCGTAGTGCAGCGCAGTGCAAATGGGCTGTGCTCTAAAACACAGAATACTACAAATTATAACCCACAAATGTGGATTTTATTGAAATTGTTAATGTACAATGCAAGGGAATGGCAGGCTGAAGACAACATGGCCACAGAGTAGAGGTTGCTAAGGAGGGAAGCTCAGTCTAAGACATGTAAACAAGCATTAGTAGGCAATCTTATGTAAATGAGTGTTAGGATAGTGAATCGCTAGTTTACATAGCAAATGAGCACAGTCAGTGGAGTGTAGGAGTAGGATATGGGGAGTAACAGAGTAGAAGATAGGTGACATCACGAGGGGGGTATGTTTGAAAGAAGTTAAGCTCATTGGAGCAGAGTGGCATGTGTCCGCTGTCAGTTAGACATCATGGAAATAGGTGTGTTAACAGGTAGTCTAGGGAAAGCCAAGAAATGGAAGGTGTATACTGTGGATAACACCAAAGTTTCTTGCTGAGCGTGCATGCGGGCATGTGCGCGCCTGTAAACCCGAGTAAGACAGAGTGCTCGCGTGTAAGCGTGAGTGCGCACGTTTAAGCCGGAGTAAGCATGTATAAGGCTGTTTAAAGAGTTGTAAGTGTGTTTGCACTGGTGTGCGCATGTGTTAACCCGAATAAGAAAGTTTTAGTCCATGTAAGCATGTGTGCACGCATGTTAGCTGCTGTGCACGTGTTTGCGCTTGTGTGTGTGGCGCTCCCCCCTGAGGAAACAGAAAGGAAAAAGGAAGCACAACAAATAGTAGGAAGCTACCAGGGAGTACTAGCAGAGCTCGCAGGTGAAAACAATCAGAATCAGGCAATTACACAGGCAGTACACTAGCCCAGCCCAGCCTAGCACTTAAAATTCTGCCAACAACAGTCCATTATGTTTCTCACAGCAGACACTGCAGTAAGCTAATAGATGTGAAAACTGAAAAATCTTTACTGAGACAAAGAAATGTTAGGGGCTGCCATTGCTGTTATAAGGCGACATATGCAACATGCTGAGGGTGGTGACAATGGAAATGCTGCTGGACAACCCACAGTGAGGAGATGGAGAAGAGTGTACAGGCCCAGGGTAACCTACCAGGGGCTACATGAGCTGGAGATAGTGGAGCGCTATAGATTGGACAGAGACCTCCTGCAGCAAATTGTTGAGCTGTGCAGGCCACGCCTCACACACAGAACCAACAGAGGGGAACCCATCCCAGTGGAAACCAAGGTATGTGTTGGCCTAAGAATATTAGCAACAGGTACCTTTCAGAGACCAACTGGTGATATGATGGGGATATCACAGGCATCAGCATCCAGGGTACTACACCAGTTCCTGGATGCCATGTCAGCACATGTCGGTGATCATGTATATTTCCCCAATTCCCGTGAGGTATTGGCCAGCAATATGCATCTCTTCCAGCAAATAGCAGAATACCCTGAAGTAGTGGGTGCAATAGACTGCACGCACATATGCATCAAAGCACCAGCTGGTGAGCGGGGTAGGGTCTACTTCAACCACAAGGGCTTCCCCTCCATCAACTGCCAGGTCATGTGTGATGCCCAGGGCATAATACTGAATGTGTGTGCAGGCTGCCCTGGAAGCTACCATGATTCCCATAACTGGCATCTGATGCAGCTGTACCAGGCATTTGTCAATGGGGACATCCCACATGGTCACCTAGTGGGGGATGCTGGCTATGCACTGGAGCTGTGGCTGATGACACCCATCAGAAACACACACACACCTGAACAGGAATGCCATAATGAGGCACACGCACAAACACGTAATGTAATAGAGCGTGTGTTTAGGCTGCTCAAGTCACGGTTCCGCTGCCTGGACACATCTGGTGGAGCCTTACAGTACTCACCAACTACATGTACCCAAATTGTCATGGTATGTGCTATGCTACATAATATGATCCTGTAAAAACAGCTGCAGCAGGACCAGCATAGGCCTGGGCCAAACAGCCCCCCAGCATTGCCAAGGCCATCATAGGCAGAGCGTGACTCAGAGGAGGAACAACCTGAGCCTGCCCCAGTAGGCAGAAGGAGGCGTGCCCAGTATGCTTTGGCCTTGGCAAAGAGGCAAAGCATAGCACATACACTGGCTCAGTAGGAACTCTGGAAATGATACCCCTCTCCGACTCACACATAAAGTAAAAGGGATGCCTAAATTGACACTACCTGCTTCCAAACATGTGCAGGGAGTGTAGTATGTGCATCCAACATAGGTAGCCCTGCAGCACCACCTAAGGCATGAATGGTATGTGTTAAGCAATATAAAGCAGTGCTAAACAGCAACTACCACCAAGTAGTATATGCAAACAAAACGGCCCACACCAATTAGCACAACTGTGGTCAATGTTCATTAATATTGGGCAATGTCCAACAATGTTGGTGAATATTGAGCAATGTTGGACAAGCCTGGTCTAAGTAGGGCATAGCTGAACAAAAGCCAACATGCTCATATTTGCTTAACAGGCCCTTAAGCAGTCTGGTCTGCTCAGTATGAAAATATAAAGCAGTGATGGGCCTTGAACCTAGGATACTGTGCACTATAGCCAAAGTACTGAACCACTAAACCATGACAGTATTGCAGTGGTTCACCTGTATGACGGAATGTTGATGTCTATGCAAAGTATTCCATGGAAACACTGCAGGCACAACATAATCCTTGTTGAGTTATGACGCAAAGGTGAGTCCTGCAGTGAGAACAGAACCTGACTTCCAACACACACAGTATAAATGTTAATATTGGTCATGTTCGCACACATCAGCAAATGTAGTGGACCTCAGATAGCAACATACTGAAGGTTCACACTGGGCATGCTCACACACTTGAATAAATGAGACAAATGTCAGGCAACAAAACATGGAAAGTCAGAACTGGGCATGCTCACACACTTAGGCTATGTCTGAGTGCAGCAGTGGGCCACGCATATCTGGCAGTTGCATGTGTTAACCCAGGAACCTGTCACTATACAGCAATCCACCCTGTGCACACAGTTATATGACAACAGACACATCTATAATATAGTGGAACCCTGTCATAATCAAATATGTTCTGCAGATACTGAAGTTCTTCATGGAAACTGGTAAAGCAAAGATGATAAAGACCTGCAAACAGTATCAGCAATAAACACTGTGCATCATGAACATAAGCATAGGTTCAGAGGTTGATACTAGGCTATCTCCCTAGGGCATGTGCAAGCCTAGCCAGAGTGTGTTTGGCATTCGCAACCCTGTCACATTACTACACTGTGTGTGTGAATAGTAGGTCACACAAGATAGCCCATGTACATTTATGCTAGTGTGCCTCTGTCTAGCAGGGACACAGAGGATATCCCAGGGGTAAATATACAATCACCCATACAGTCGTCAAGATGTCTCCAGTAGGTGGTCAGTGGGTGGCTCTGCCTATGTGAAACTGGGATTACATTCTGTAGTGAGTGGAGCCTCTGGGATAAGAATCTATCCCTCCACAATGTCCTATTAACATCTGTGCTGAGGTATACGTCCCTGCAGTGTGTAGCTCTAAGGGAGTTGGATATCCTGAGGTGGAGCATGTCCAGTAATACTGGTTTGGGTATAGCTGTAAACAACAGGCACACATCATATCTGAGTAGGTGGTAAGCGACTGAGTAGAGCTGGAGTTACTGCATCTGAACTATGCAGGGCATCTGTGTGAGTCCCTAGATCTGCTTGGTGAGGACCGTCCGTGGCCAGTACAGTTTTTGCAGGTGTCAGGTAAGGTACACCCCAAATGTGGCATTGTAACCAAGCATGGATATGATGAGTATAGGGGCACAATGACCTCACTCGATCTAGATGTGAAACCATATGGGATAAGGTGGCACACATAGCAGGTGTGTCCAACCATTTTGGCAATGTGAATGTTAAAGGCAACAGTACAAACAAGTGACGTCCCCAAACCCCTAACAACTCCTACCGTATGTAATGGAGTACTACCTATGTGGTAATGTGTGGGCATGTTGTTACTCCCAAAGGGGATGACTATGCAACTAATGGCATTTAGCTGTAAGCCATGGCTCAGGCACCAGTCATCCATCTCTGTGAGACCCTGATTGAGTATGCATGTGGCAGCTGGAGAGTTGATAATGACACCCAGTTTGCAGTCAAATGCAAACATGTTTAGCCATATTCCCCCTGTGGTAGCCTGTACGTAAGACAAATATATACTGAACAAGTGAGATCCCAGGACCAAGCTGTGTGGGATGCCATGTGTAACTGGTGTATAGTCAGACATGGCACCTGCAATCCTGACCATGTGGATGCTATCCCTGATCTAGGTATCAATCCATTGTGTGAGATATGTGTCCAAATTGATGCTGGTGAGCCTATGCATAATGGCCCAGTGGGTTATTGTGTTGAATGGTTTTGCAAGGTTCAGGTAGGCTGTGTGGATAGCCGTCCCTATGTCGGTGGACCTGTTAGCCATTTAAAGAATACCTACAGGTTCAAGAGGCAAAATCTGCTAACAACAATGCTGAAATGAGTAGGACACAGTGTCTGTAGGTTCCCGTTGTCTATGTGTAGGAGTCCTATGACAATATGCTCCATAGTTTTGCAGAACAGGCTACATAGGCTTATAGGGCAATATTGTCTGTGGTCCGTTGTGGCAACAACTCTGTGGAGCAGGACTACTGTTGCAGTATGCCTTTCCTTGGGTACATATCCTGTGGTAACTCCGATATGTAATGTGAGGGTTGCGTTTGTCATGATGCTCGTGTATGATGCAGGCTGGGACACCATCTGGTCACATTGATACTGTGATGTACGCTGTGGGGAGGGCAGTACTCACCTATTACTGTGTGATGTCAGGGAGGTTATACTCTGTTGGGATGGATAATTGCTCCTTAGGGGGGATGGGTGGGAGACATCTGCACTGAACCTGTTTGCCAGGATGTAGGCAATGCCAGTGGGTTCAGGGTAGGTTTAGTCAGTATGCAGTAACTCACAGCATATCAGTGAGTGACCACCCAGGTTCCTGACATAACTGAAGAAGGCCGTGTGATGGTTTTACGTGTCAGGTGCAATTATCTGGTAGAAGAGGCCCTTAGAAAAGTCCATGAGTGATTGTAGCTGTCTGCTAGTACAGATCACAGATGCCTTCCCAGTCTGGGATTGTGCTCTATCATGTAGTAGCGTCCTCTTGATGTTGTACAGCTTATTAATGGCTGCGGTCTACCAGACAGGTCCCCTGCCATTGTAGTAGTGGGTCTTGTTGTTATTTGGGATAGTACAATCCATGCAGTCCACTAGGTGTCCATAGAATGTGTATATAAAGGATGCAGCAGTGTGAGCCGTATATGCCACTGTCTCAGGATCTCTGAAGGATACCACCTTGCTTCGGTGAAGTGAGATGTTGGCTCATGAGAAGTTCACCAAGATTACCCAGGATGGGTGTGTGGAGGGTATATGTATGTCCTGTGAGATACATGTATGTTCTGACCTTACCAATGAGGGGTATATTTCTGGTGTGGAACATAGAGTCCCCATGTTGGTGATGAGCAGGTCAAATATGTATTCCCCCTTGTGGCTGTGCTGACTGGTTGTGCCAAAGCATATGAGTCCACAAATTGTAGTGACTGTTGGGTGAGGTTGTCGGGGCTTGAGTAGTATCCCCAGTCAATATGTGTGTATATGAAGTCACACAATATAACAGTGTCTGTGGAGACCTGCATATTCTCCATAGTTCCCACAAAAGCCGAGTGTGGTTCCTGAGTTTGGGAGTGTGTTCTGTAGCAGGCAACAAACTGAAAGGCAGTATTGCACAATGGTAGTTGTCTATGTATGGTCTGTGATGCTTTGTGCAGTGCTACTAACCTGAAGGTGTGTGTATCTGTGATGTATATGGATACTCCCCCTAGTTGTGTTGTCTGTTTCAAGTCTTGTTGTCAGACAGCATGGTATGAAATGTAACCTGGTAGTGCTGGTATGCATAAGCAAGCCTGAACCAGGTGTCTGTCAGTGCACAGATATTGCTCTCCTCCATACTGAGGAGAGTCCTGAGTGGCCACAATATGAGGTTAACACAACTGTTGTTGAGTAGCATTACCCTTAGTTTCATTTAACCTGTAATGTATATGGAGGTGGGTTTTTCTTCTGAGCCCTGCATAAAAAAGGCACTCTGGTGGTAGCAAGAGCCTTAGCCAGCATACCAAAGTCCAAGAGTGACAGGTGCAAACTGTCCATAGTGAAGCCACGTGGCATGTTGAGCATGTCACCATATACTGACAGACACTGTATCCCCTATGAATGAAACAAATTTGTTAGCCAACTGTTAAATGTGATATGTGTGTCCATATACTGTGACATCATAATTGGTGGGTGTAATATGCTAGACAAGGTCAGGGTCATACTGGCCTGGGCTACATGATCAGAGTGTACCTCCATGTATCATGTCATGTGGTCCAGGGAGTAACGTCTGAGGTGACACACATCAGCATGGGCAATGATGGTGCCAGTCTTGTACTTGCTTTGGAGTGACCTGACTGCCTGTGTTATGCGACAGATCCTGGCACCCAACAGATAGCCCAAAGTGACTATTCCCTTGTCAGGGCTGGTGAGTGGTACGTCAGTGTGTCTGAACATAAGTGTCGCCTATTACAAGTGTATTAGGTGTGTTGTTTAGCCCGAAGGGCAGTGACTGTGTGGCACACTGACATTGTGAACTTAGTGATATGTGGGTATTGTAGTGGGGTAGCAGGTGTGTGTGTGTCTGCTTTGGAGGTCTCTGCTGCTTAGGTAGAGTACATTTACAGCATCCGAGTATGTCAATGTGTGCTAATGTGGTTTAAGTGCTGTTGCTAGAGGATATGTCAGACTGATATGTGGTGTGTGTGGTTACCTTCACCATCTGATACACTGTGCCAGTCATGGGTCGAGAGACGTCAGCTCCCTGTATGTCTATATAGGTGCATCTCACACATATATCTGAGTTCGGGAGGAGGAGAGGGTTGTCTGTGTACATGAGGCAGATGTGACATTGTGTCAGTATCACAATATCCACCAACTGGACTGAAGAGTACACACAAAACCGACCCCTGGACATGCCAGGATATTATCATGACATACTCTGTAGCCTGATCACAAAGGATCAGTAGGGTGTTAAGCGTGTAAAAGAGTATAACAGGGATTAGTGCTCATGTTCATTAGTGTGTTGTAAAGAGGAGCTGAGAAGGAGTCCAGACTGAATCATGGCACCTCCTTCAGCTATGTCATAAATATCAATGTACACACATATATGTCCTGAGTCAGGGCCAACTGTACCTGAGTGTCAATGCCGACATCATGACAGACAGGCCCATATGTACATGCCCATCCCCCACTGACAATAGTCCACATCATCATACCAGGAGATATCACATGTAGAATGGATGAGCAGCTACCCCCACTGCCAAAAGCATGGCAGTAGGTGGAATACATTGATTCTCAATATGTGCCATGCACAAACTACAGAACAAACAGATCATGCACCTGAACAGTTAGCTGAGCTGCACCCCCTACACAGGATGTGGAACCATTGAATGTGTCACAGCTACATATGGCACTCCCCACAAGTGTTGGTGCACAACACACCATGGGAAGTCAAGTCCAGTATGCCTATGAGGTCTGATCTGCAAGGTCATGAAGTCCATCATGGTTTCAGTCATAAACAGAGCTATTGGAAGCTGACACACACACAACCCTACCAACTGTGGTATGTTCATGTGCGGATCATGGTTCCCAAACATGCTAGACTGTTTGCAAGGCAGCCACCCAGGACATACATCAATGAACAGATCTACACATGTGTCACATAGACTTTGAATAGCCCTTTATCAACATCCCAGACACATGCAGTATCCACAAAACCAAGAAGCTGTGCATAAATATGTGTTGACATATGATGGAATGTCAATGTGTCCACAGATAAATCACACAAGGTAAGGATACTGAGGTCATGTTCAAGCTGTTGACACCTGCTGACCCACATGGACCATTCCTGGAATGGCATAAAACAAAGTGTACACACATCACCATGTCCAGTCTGATGATGTCACCATCCTATAAATACAGCAGGAGAAGGGAAACCAGCCAGTAAAGCAAATAGCGTGCTGTGTTAATGCGTCTCTCTCTAGTATCATAACATAGTTAGGTAGGGGTTTGAATTCTGCAAACAGTGAGTGTGTGAGTGTGTGCGTGTGGGGGGGGGTTGTGTGTATGTGTGCAATTGTCTTTGAAAGGAGTGTCCTTTTTGGAGACTGTGAAAACACACTAAAAGAGGTACATTCCTCTTTGGAAAGTCTGATGATGTCACCATCCTACAAATACAACAGGGGAAGAGAAACCAGCCAGTGAAGCAAGTAGCGCACCGTGTTAAAGCGTCACTCTCTAATATCATAACATAGCTAGTTAGGGGTTTGAATCCTGCAAACAGTGAGTGTGTGTGTGTGTTGGGGGTTGTGTGTATGTGTGCAATTGTCTTTGAAAGGTGTGTCCTTTTTGGAGACTGTGAAAACACACTAAAAGAGGTACATTCCTCTTTGGAAAGTCTGATGATGTCACCATCCTACAAATACTGCAGGAGAAGGGAAACCAGCCACTAAAGCAAATAGCGTGCCATATTAATGCGTCTCTTTCCAGTATCATAACATAGTTAGGTAGGGGTTTAAATCCTGCAAAGTGTGTGAGGGGTGTGTGTATGTATGCAGTTTCCTTTGAGAGGTTTCCTTTTTTGGAGACTGGGAAAACTCAGTAAAAGAGGTACATTCCTCTTTGGAAAGTCTGATGATGTCACCATCCTACAAATACTGCAGAAGGGAAACCAGCCAATAAAGCAAATAGCACGCCGTGTTAATGCATCTCTTTCCAGTATTATAACATAGGTAGGGATTTGAATCCTGCAAAGTGTGTGTGTGGGGGGTGTATGTGTGCAGTTTCCTTTGAGAGGTGTTCCTTTTTGGAGAGTGGGAAAACACAGTAAAGGAGGTACATTCCTCTTTGGAAAGTCTGATGATGTCACCATCCTACAAATACTGCAGGTGAAGGAAAACCAGCCAATAAAGCAAATAGTGCACCATGTTAATGCGTTTTTCTCTAGTATCATAACATAGTTAGGTAGGGGTTTGAATCCTGCAAAAAGTGAGAGTGTGTGTGTGGGGTGGGGGTTGTGTGTATGTGTGCAATTGTCTTTGAAAGGAGTGTCCTTTTTGGAGACTGTGAAAACACACTTAAAGAGGTATATTCCTCTTTAAAAAGTCTGATAATGTCACCATCCTACAAATACAGCAGGAGAAGGGAAACCAGCCAGTAAAGCAAATAGCGCGCCGTGTTAATGCGAGGGTGTTTATGTGTGCAATTGTCTTTGAAAGGCATGTCCTTTTCAGAGACTGTGAAAACACACTAAAAGAGGTATATTCCTCTTTGGAAAGTCTGATGATGTCACCATCCTACAAATACAGCAGGAGAAGGGAAACCAGCCAGTAAAGCAAATAGCGCGCCGTGTTAATGCGGGGGTGTGTATGTGTGCAATTGTCTTTGAAAGGAGTGTCCTTTTTGGAGACTGTGAAAACACACTAAAAGAGGTATATTCCTCTTTGGAAAGTCTGATGATGTCACCATCCTACAAATACAGCAGGAGAAGGGAAACCAGCCAGTAAAGCAAATAGCGCGCGGTGTTAATGCGGGGGTGTGTATGTGTGCAATTGTCTTTGAAAGGAGTGTCCTTTTTGGAGACTGTGAAAACACACTAAAAGAGGTATATTCCTCTTTGGAAAGTCTGATGATGTCACCATCCTACAAATACAGCAGGAGAAGAGAAACCAGCCAATAAAGCAAATAGCGCGCCGTGTTAATGCGTCTCTCACTAGTATCATAACATAGTTAGCTAGAGGATTGAATCCTGCCAACAGTGTGCATGTGTGTGTGTGTGTGTGTGTGTGTGGGGGGGGGGGTGTACGTGTGCAATTGTCTTTGAAAGGATTGTCCTTTTCGGAGACTGTGAAAACATACTAAAAGAGGTATATTCCTCTTTGGAAAGTCTGATGATGTCACCATCCTACAAATACAGCAGGAGAAGGGAAACCAGCCAGTAAAGCAAATAGCGTGCCGTGTTAATGCGGGGGTGTGTATGTGCGCAATTGTCTTTGAAAGGAGTGTCCTTTTTGGAGACTGTGAAAACACACTAAAAGAGGTACATTCCTCTTTGGAAAGTTTGATGATGTCACCATCCTACAAATACAGCAGGAGAAGAGAAACAAACCAGTAAAGCAAATAGCACGCCGTGTTAATGCATCATTCTCTAGTATCATAACATAGTTAGATAGGGGTTTGAATCCTGTAAATACTGACTGTGTGTGTGTCACTGTTTGTCAACACTGTGTGGGTTTTGCTTTTACTATGGTATGACATAGTATGATGACAACAGCAAGTGCATTGCAGACATCGGGTATCTGTGTGGCAAATATATATGTGTACATGTCCCCTCAATCAGTACATAGGTGTGAAGCCTGCATACTACATGAATACATTTGTTTCCATTGACAGGTTGTGCCGCTGCTACTCAGATCGTATGTCACATATGTAAGTATGTGACATGGCCATCCACTGTCGTGTTCTGTGGCCAAGGTCATCTGTGGTACACACTCCCATGACAGTTACTTAAGAGTAGTGTGAGTGAGGTATATGCCAGACATGGTCATACACAACAAAGTCTGCCAAGAATGGACAGTCTTTATAGGTGTACGACTGCCTTGTGGATATGCATTCAGGCCTCTAATGTCTGTGAGACACCTTGGGACTCCACAATACCTATGGATATGTGGATACCAAGGGACACATGACATAACATGGGTCTGTATGCACACAATGGTACCTGACATACATGTTGAGGGCTACCACCGGTATGGTACTGACGGGATAGTTTGTATAGTACATGAGGATGACTATGCCATAGTCGGCTTACTGCTATACAGCATGTATCACACAACAGGAATCTGTCTGTATGAAACCCTTGTGTTGGATATGCGTCCCATCCAGGGAATGCATTGTAGGCCATTCCATGCATTCCCAGATTTGGATGGATACATCCCTAGTGTATCTGCATGTACTTAAGGGGGCTATATGACACACAGGTGTGGTCACAGTAATGGGTGGTGGTCATCACCACTGGTTAGTGTTATAGTGTAGCACCGGAAGGATCCAATTAATACTGGGTTCCCTACTACTGTGTGTCATTTGTCAGGACATCATCCAATGATTGCTTATAGTCATGCTGTTGTGGTTGTGCATACTACCAGACTGCAAATCATTGACTGATATTAATGGTATCACCCTCAGCATAGTGTCAACCCATGTCATACACACGTCTACCCATGTTAGCACATAACTGTAGTAGAATGCTTACTGGCCATTGAAAGATGCAATGGGATGTTAATAATGTGTACGACAGGGTATGCCACATGTCCCATGTGTCCACTATGCACGTACATCCAGACAGTGTGCACCCACCATGTTCACAGATGTACACTTGCTAATCTGTACTGCACACATCACACACATACTGTCCACTCGCTAACACATGCTGGCAACACATCACACATCAGCCAAGTGGCACATGGGTGGATAATACATACTCAGACCTAACAGTGGTGTAAACAATGCTACATTGACAATCAGAGCTTTGATGCATAATGTCTGCTCAGATATACCTACAAGGATGTAATTAGACTTCCTTGCTGACAACTCGCTATTATTGCTACACTGCTATAGTGTCACCCTGTGCATCAGCACCATGTTAGCCTGTCCCTCCATTGATAATGCAGATGACAGGAGGCACAGGTATCATCATATGCACAGGGCATTTTGTTGTTTGCCAGAGCCTGACACTGACCCATCCAATCGACATGTCTGTGTGTGTGTGTGTGTGTGTGTGTGTGTGTGTGTGTGTGTGTGTGTGTGTGTGTGTGGGACAACAGTACAGCATGGGCCAATATTGATGTAATGTGTGTGTGTATGTGTGAGCCCTAGTTGTTTGCTTAATGTGTGTGTCTGCATGCACACAGCTCCACCATGTGGCTGCCATATACAGTGGTTTGTGGGACAGCCACAGACTGTACCTGCTTGGCTGTACAGATCACTGTCTCCGGCCATGGACACCGTACCTGTGCCTGACAGGGGTGCTACGGACGGTATCGGGTACTAACCCTGACTGGGTACTGTCATCAGAGGCAGAGGTATGATGACTGGACCCATGTCCCTGCTTGGACTGGCCAGAGCCACATGCACTTGGTCTACTGGGATGGACAATGGACAGGCCAGCCCGGTACTGCCACTATGGGAGCGGCTGTGAGCTGTGGGCCATCTGTGACCACTGCCAGCTGTTGCTGTTGCTGGCATGCATCCACATTGACGTCGCAACCTTCCCGCATGGTCCTGGCTTGAGGAAGACATGTTGTGGAGGGCATCTATTGTCTCCCCCCAACGTCTATCAATGACCTCAGTGTATGTCCGGATGGCACTGGCAAGGTCACGGATGCTGTCATTGATAGCAGTGTTATGTTCCCTCTGTGCCCTAAGTCCTTGCCTCGTGTACCGTTCCATATGTGCCTGAGCCTGCATTACAGCCTGGAACATAGTGGTCATCGTAAGACCTGTGAGGGCATGCCTGCCAGGGGCAATACATCCAGTGGTGCTCCCCTGAGAACCCCTGGACCTCTGCCTATGTGGTACCATTGTAGGTCTATGGCTATGGCTGCTGTGAGGGGATGCACGTGCCATGGGTACCACACTCTCCTGGTCAATGTCAACTGTATGCTGTCCCTCCCCTATGGCCATTGGTGGTGAGGGATGTAATGGCAGTATGAGTGTGCACATAGATGGGGTTGAATGCTGTGTACTGTCGATTGGTGGACCAACGACAGACCCTGTCAAATCTCCCTGTGCCAAAATACATGTTTCATCATCACCACTATCCATGGCAGTGGCTTCAGGTCACCTGCTGCTTTCGCCAAGCCCTACCTCACCACCTGTGAGAGGAAGACAGGAAACACATGTTATGGTCTGCACATGCACACAGGCACACAGGCACACAGGCACACAGGTACACAGGCACACAGGTACACAGGCACACATGCACACAGTCACACAGGAACACATGCACGCAGGAACACAGGAACACATGCACACTCCTCACTACAGCAGATACACATATACAACAGACTTCCAAATCATACTCAATACTGGTTGAAGGTGGGTTACAGTATCACAAGGCAAACAGTCACACACATGTGTCAGCATGCAGAATAAGTGTTGATCAAGTCCATGCAGTGTGAGTGTAGACAGCCATAGTTGATGACAGTGTACATGGCTGTGGTGCATGTGTGTATATGTTCAGTGATTGCCTACACCCTGGAACACAATGTGTACAAGGACACAACATTTCTGTGCAAGTATTATAAGCTCTGCAATGTCCTGTGCACCATCACACACAGGTATACATACCATGGCTGCGTGTGTTACCTGTGTGTCACATGGATTTCCATGTCTGATTGCAGTGGCTGTGTCTGTAGCAGATAATTGTGGACACAGGTGTAGCACATGCATGTTATGTACACACACGGGATGGGTGGTGCATGTATACATGATGGAATACCAATCCTGGACATGGCCATTGTAACAGAATGGGGTGTAGTACCATTAGCCATCATCATCATGCATCATGTGGTCACTTGAGGCCACTAAAGTGTGCTAGACCACCGCCTAGCATGCTGTACCTGAACCGCAGTGCTGTGGCTAAGTTCACAATTACACAGCCACGTTGCACAAGGGTGTGTGAGGTCTCCAATAGGGAGCATTGCCTAACATGACTGTTATGTGTTGAGGAGTGTTGCACAGCCCCATGCTAGGCCCCTACCCCTCAGGTATGGTATGTGTGGTGTGTGGATGACATGTGGGCTACTGAAGTGTGACCTGGCAGCAGGTGTCCGGTTACACTATGTGAAGCATATTGAGGTGTACTGCATATGACAAACGTGTTATGTTGTGTACATGTGTGTCAACTATGCCTATCCAATGTGCAGTACAGTGTTGCCACATTTGTGTCTGATGCTCTGTGCATTGCATGTGAATGAGGCAGCTACTGACATTACTGAGATGTTTCACGTCTCACAGCAAACATGCACAGCATGCATTATGCGTAGGTGTGTTATGTGTACATGGCCTACACCTCACCTATGACATGCACAGTTTAATACCAAGTTTAAAGTGCTAACACACTCACCAGCATGTAACGTCTGCCCTGCTGTCACACCAGAGGGACCTGCAAGAATATGACACAGTTTGTCAGTGGCCACACCTGTGGCATTGCTACTGTGAGTGTGCTAAACTACAGTAGAACAACAGGCATAGGTATACAGATACTATTCAAATTATCAGTATTGCACATAATAGGCAGCACAACTGCTAAACACAGTACACATCTCACACATGCATAATCTAACAATACAGGTAACAGTAGTCTACAGTTAGGGCATGTTACCTGCATGCTCCATGTCACTGTGCTGGGTGGCTCTGGCCTCCATGATGACACATGTGTGATGCTGTTGTTGCTGTAGGCCAGGAGCCACCACACTTAGCAGCAGTTCCTCCACTCTGGTGAGGCAGGATGTATAGGTTCATAGGTTCACCCCACCACCTGTGAGCAAGCTAGTTGTCTGTGGATATCAAACCCTGCACCTTGTGTTTATAAGGCAAACACCTTAACCATTAAGCCACCCTCCCAACCCCTAAGCACACCGCCAGACATGTCTAATTAAATCACTGCAGTGATGACGTACCTGCTCATATGTCCGGTTATGCATGCCTATGTCATTTACCTGACGAACAAGTTCTTGCCACAATGCAGTATGCTCCTGCTGGTGCTGGCTGGCCATTGAAAACAGCAGGGTATAGTGCTATACCAGGCTGTGGTGGATTTCCTGTTCCTCTGCAGCTGTGTAGCAGGGGTTCCTGTGATGAGCCATAAGCCTGGAAGACAAGTAAACGATATGTGTGAGCAAGTCATGTGGCACACTTAACATTATACAGTACAGATATCAGTTAACTGCTGTATATAGCATCTGTTCATCTGTCACAGGATACACACATTGAATACCACATATCAGTGCTCAACCCACAACTGGCTGACAGTGCCTGCCACACTCCATATGATACAACAGTATGCACCAGTACTTGGCTCAGTGTTTCGGATCCAATGCACAGCCTTGCCAGGGGGGTACATATCAAGCTAATGCATGCAGATATATGTCATCCATTGCAATGAATGTGAAGTACAGTTACAGTATAACCAGTAACCCACCCTAGTCATTGATGCCATACCCCTACCTAACATATGTGCACAGTTGTTGATATAGCTGGCATACTGCTGTAACAGATTATACATGTTGCTAGGTACACACGCAAACCCTGCATCACACATGTGATTGCAGACATGGTACAGGCATCATTACACACACATCAGACATTCATACCACACACAAATGTATGCTAACACAGATGAGCATTTGCTATGTACCTTACAGTACTGTGTGCCCCTACTTACAGATACCTATGCCTGAGGAATGTAATCTGTGCAGACTGCAGGAAACACACAAGACAGTGTTACCAGGGAATGTGGACATACACCATACTGTGCTGTTTAGGCCTACAGATTCAGGTGGTACAACAGTTCTAATGTCAGATGGATTCACCAGCAGTACCACTTACTGAGCATACATGTATTGCTTCAGCCTATGATGGGACACCACAGTCGTACACAAGGAACTACGTCACAACATATACCATCCTACTATGTCTGCATCCCAATAATTGACACATCTTTCTCTGGCCTCACATGTAGGACACAAACGACCATGATGGAAACAACCTCACTCCTAGCTATCACACCATCACAGACCTTGCACACATTCACTGTCACACTCATTCCACCTCACATAGCTGGTATTGCACTGTATACATGTCTGTGTGCATTGTGTCATAAGTAGGTAATACGCTATTGTCCCTGGGGTCTACAGCAGCCTAGCCATATGCTACCCTGGCCTGTGACACACATGTAATTAGATTTCACTTCCTTCTGTCAACCGGATACACAGAGGTGATTCCCAGGGCGTGTTACCTATCCCCAGAAAATCATCAGGGGTAGGTCTGACATCTGCTACTGAGGAGCCTTGTTTGTTCATGCTGGGTGGTTTACTCCAGAGTATGGCATATTTGCCAATAGGAGCCTATCCCTCCAGCATGTGCTGTTTAATGATGTTGTGGGGACTAGGGACCTAGGACGTGTAGCCCAGTGGGATTGTGAGGTGTTGACATGGTGGTTGTCTGACTGCTATGGGTGTGGCATGCCTCTGTATGTTTGGCAGAGGTAACCTCTGGGTGGCCGGTATACAACGCACTGTAGCTGTGGTTATGTGAGTCAGTCTGCAGAGCGTATGTGTTTCGGGGAAGTATCACCCTTTGTGAGGTATGTCTGTGGACTTTCCACTTGCTGTAGTTGTCATGTGAGGTACATACCACATGGGGCATTGTGATGAGTACAGGGGAATACTGACCTATATTTCCGTACATGACACATCGTTTGTGATTACATGTACCACATAGACAGATTACAAGACTAGTGTGGCACTGTGAATATCAAAGGGAAGGCTACTGTCCACCTGTGTCCCATGTTCTCTTCTGACACCTTCAGTGTTAGTTAGGCAACCACCTATCTGGTAGTTAGTGGGTAAAGTGTTTTGGAATGGGGTATGGCACTGCAGTATCAACACTGGTGTTCAGTCCATGCCTTGGCCACCAGGCACCTGTTGCAATACATCTGACCCTGTGTCTCCCTCTCTCAAGTATATATATATATATATATATATATATATATATATATGTATGAATATTTATATACATATATATTTATATATCACTCTATATATCACTCTATATATACATATCTATATACAGATATATATATATATATATATATATATATATATATATATATATATATATATATACATATCTATATATTTCCATAGATATCCATATATATATCTTTGTATATATCTATATATATCTCTATATATCTATATATGTATATATGTATATATCTATATATATCTATATATGTATACATCTATATATCTATATATAGCTATATATATATATATATATATATATATATATATATATATATATGTATATATATATATATCTATATATATCTATATATGTATATATATATCTATATATATATATATATATCTATATATATATATCTATATATATATATATATATATATATATATATATATATATATATATATACATATATATATATATATATATATGTATATATCTACATATATATCTATATATATATATATATATATATATATATATATATATATATATATGTATATATATGTGTGTGTGTGTGTATATACATACATATATATATATATATATATATATATATATATATATATATATATATATATATATATATCTATATATACACACATACTTGTAAACAGCCACTGCTGTACATATACATGCACATATATGCAGATATACTGGCCACCTTTCATGGTGGGAATATCAATTATGGAACAGTTGTGAGACATACGATTATGTAATAATATTGCACAGTGTTGCATTTCGCTGTCCTCAGGCCGTATAGCCGTAGCAGACCTCACTGGCTGTAACTCAGTCCCACAGCATTTAACCACCACATGACATATACCTGCACTGCTTGCTGTTTTCAATGCCACACACTACAACCTATATATGTACATAGCAACCTTCAAATACATATATATGTCCAGCCTTCACTAACAGTTGCAGTATGTCCCTTGCCCTATGCACATCTGCATATACATATAGATACGGACTGCTACCACATAAGGAGTGTTCACAGAATGCAGAGTACCCTTCAGACACATCATTCGGATGCCAGCAAATACATCTGTGTTACATACCTTACCTTTGTATTTCTCACCTCAGTCTGTTGTACCTGTTGATGTTTTTTTATTTTCATTTGTTTAGGTCGGTGTCCTCCACTGCCTCTGTTTGTTTTATTTTTTGTTTTGGTTGGCCAGTGTCTCCAACCGCCTCTGCTTTTTTTTTTTTTTTGGTTTGGTCTCTCCAACTGTTTGTTTGTCTGTCTCTGTCGCTCTCTCTCTCTCTCTCCAGTTGCTGCAATGATATTATTGCATGTGTGGACAGCAAGTACAGGCTGCTTTTGTAGGTATCTGCACATGTGCATATGATGGCCTCTGCACCAATTGGTGCCCACCATTTAGAAATTGCATGCAGCTTGCTGTGTGGTAATTGCAGTTCTCACTGTGATTTCAGGACACTGCTATAAAATGATAGGTTAGGTAGGTGTAGGCCTTTCAGTTTTTCAAGGTGGGGACCATGCTTGTTTGCTGTGGACACTGTTGTGTTAGTCAGAAGGTTGGTATATGTCTCATATCTGAAGCTGGGTTGTAGCTAGTGAAATGTATGTTGTACTGAAACCTGACTGTTGCTTCTTCAAGTACACTCTTCTCAGTGTGTAAGTTTACTCACACCTCCTAATGCTAACACTGGATACATGGGACTATGTGCTTTCTTTTGGAATTAGGGAATTAACTGGCATACAACAGTAGTTACTGCAATGTATTCCTATGGCTTTCCTATTTTCCCTTTACATTCAGTCCTTGTAATGCATGTTATATTTCTTTATTGCAATGTATTCCTATGGATTTCCTATTTTCCCTTTACATTCAGTCCTTGTAATGTGTGTCATATTTCTTTCTTGCAATGTATTCCTATGGCTTTCCTATTTTCCCTTTACATGCACTCATTGTAATGCATGTTATATTTCTTTCAGCACCAAGTTATTGTATATGTGCTGTGGCTGAGTGGTACATCATGCAGACTAGTGAGTCCAAGGTGTGGGGTTTGAGACTAACAAGGGTATTTTATTTTGCTGCTGAGCAATGCAAAGGCCTTGTCATACAGAGTGACAAAGGCACTTTTAAGCAGTTGTAAGCGAGTTGGCGTGGGTTTGCACGACGCTTAGTGATGCTAAGCAACGCTTAGCTTAGCTTATTGTATTTTAGCAATGTTAAGCTAAGCTTAGCTTAGCGTATTATATGTTAGCAATAGTAAGCTAAGCTTGGCAGATCTTACCAAAGCTAAGCTAGGCGCACACATGCGTACACTGGTGCAAACCCGCTTACTACTGTTTACAAGTGCTTATTCCCGCTAATCCCCGTGCTCATGTCTTTGACAGAAAAGTAAATGGGGAGATAGGAATGTGGTGATAAAAGGTGCTCAAAGAGGGGAAGACAGTAGGTAAACTAGCTTGGGACATACACAATGGGTGTGGAGAAGGTCCATAGCTGCCCATTTCTTTACCAGCAACAACTGTGCATATGCAATACATTAGGTGGGATATTTGAAACCTTCCACCCCTGAGAGAGTGGTGAGGACATCTAAGTATGTTGTACTACCAATTTTGAATATCAGGCACAGGCACTGTTTGTGAACAGCTATACTGTCATTAGTACGTTACTCACATCTGAACAGTTTGTGGTTTGTGTTGGCATTAGCACAGTCTGCTCAGGATGACTGGACATATTTCTGTACTGTGTATGCCTACCTACACCCTTGGTTGTGCCTGACTACACGGGTATATAGTACCTTTGGGTAGGGGTGCAGAACTGCAGTGTGCATTATTTATTATCGTGTAATGTTTATCTTGCTGAACATGCAGAGTTGCTGTGTACCTGTAAGTCTACGAAGGCTTGTAGTCTGTCTGAGTAGCTCCCGCCTGTGGACATATCCAGATGGTAGACAGAGGTCAGCCTAGTATTCTTTGACTGTGCACCACAGCAGTCATTTCAGCACCTGAACAATGGCATTGTCACAGGTGGTTGCTAGCAGTACATGGCTACATCTTTTGCTATTTCTGTGTTGTACTTCTACATAAGGGCATGCTTGTGGGATTCATTCTACAGCTATTTGCAGAGTGTGCAACAGCAGACAGCCTGATATGCCTGTGTGTTTCTGACTCTTCCAGGCCTCAGATACTCTCAAGTATATATTTGAACAGCCTCAGGGAAAGGTACATATAACTGGGATACACCTGTGATACAGTTCTGACATTTTTCAGTTCAGACTTTGGGTGATTCAGAGCATTTCTATTACTACACCTTTTCTGACGTGCAAGCGGTGTCTACTCTCACTTATTGACATTTGTTATGAAGTGAGATTCAACACCTTTCTACCTACTTTTAGTACATTTCACAGGGAGTCAGAGGGGCACTGCTAATGTTTGTTTACTAATCAGGGTCATCACTGTAGAGCAGTCACTGTTGAGAGGTCTAGCCTGTGACCTATGCTAATATGCCAGTGTGTATTCTGCTCTGATACTGTGTGGGGTTTGTAAGCTGCTACTGTAACCTTATTCCCTACTAGCATGGCTGATTCTCTTTTCACAGTCATGTCATGCAATTCAACAACACCTGCTGGTTAAGGCCCACAGAACAAGATTTGTGTTATGCCATTCCTATTTTCCCTTTACATTCACTCATGGTAACGCATGTTAAATTGCTTTCAGCACTAAGTTATTGTATATCTGCTGTGGTTTAATGGTACTTCATGCAGACTGGTGAGTCCAAGGTCCCAGGTTCGAGACTGACAAGGGTATTTTTATTTTGCTGCTGAGCAATACAAGGGCCCTGTCATACAGAGTGACTAAGGCACTTTTAAGCAGTTGTAAGCGGGTCTGCATGGGTTTGAGTGATGCTTAGCTAAGTGCACCCTCGCTTACTACTGATTAACAGTGCTTACTCTCGCTAACCACCGCGCTAATTTCTTTTAAAGAAAAGAAAATGGGGAGATAGGAAAGTGGTGAAAAAGGGGGCACAGAGAGGGAAAGACAGTAGGAAAACAAGCTCGGGATGTGCAGGAAGGGTGTAGTGAAGGCCCATAGCTGCCCATTTCTTTAACAGCAACAGCTGTGCATATGTTGAAAATTTGTAGTGAGTTTTGAGACCTTCCACCCCTGAGAGAGGGGTGAGCACAACATAGTTTGTTGCACTGCCAATTAGAATTATCATTGAATATGTCCTATGGACATGTGTGCAAAATGGGAAGCTATGTATGGGGCGTAATTTGTTTTCGGGTACAGATTGCCCATTTTTTTTTTTTTTCGGGTGAGAGTGGTAAGTGAGGTAGGGGAAGTAGATATATTTGGGGAGGTAGGTTGGGGAGGTAAAGAGACAAGACAAACAAGATGCATACAGGGGTGGAATCTGACACATGGGGTGGGTGAACACAATTGACGGGGAAGGTTCTTTGGAAATCGCAAGCCCATGAGCCCACAGATGGTAACAGTGGAACTGAGATCTCCACCCATGGGCAGTCACAACTGCACCTTCACAGCCCCGGGGGTGGCTGTGCTGGGGGCTGAGTAGGATGGGCAAGCTCACCCGTGAGAAGTGCCACTCTCGCCTCAAGCTGGCGTAGGGAATCAGTGACTGAACGCTGGATCTCCCTACGCACCACAACCCGGACCCTTCGAAGGGTGACGGGTGGCCCTTCTCCACCCACGCTTGCACGGGGGGGATGAGCCCCATCCCCTGCAGCGCTTCTACCCGAAGGTGGCACAGGACCAATGGAGGAGGGGAGTCCGGGCTGGGCACCAGAGCCACTGGTGCCAGGTGCACTCGCCAACTGAGGAGGGACAGGTGGGTCTGCTGGGACCGGCCTTCCCATACGTTCTGTGATTAGGTGTGTTTCATTACAACATAAACAACAGCATTCCAGATTAGTTGTAACAGCATGCAGTAATAGTCCTATTAACCCTACAGACCACAGTTCCAACAGTTGAACAGCAAACATAACGCATGCATATATTGAACAACAGTGGTTATTCAAAACGCATGCAGGGATGATTGGTAGCAACAGGACACCATGAACGTGGTGTTTGAACAGGGCACATGCATCAACATGAGTGCAAATATTTATAGAACAATTGGACATATATCCCAACAAATATTTAAGATTACACATACCCATTGAGGTGTGGAATTGCATGGTTTATGCACAAACAGTAGGGTGTAGAAAAAACCTCTGTTAACATCTTATAAACAGTTTTACTCTACACTACATTCCTAGTGACTGCAGGTTTATATTCCCTACATGTATTATTACACTTGCCACCATGCATTAGGTTGTGTAGTGGGTTTGGCTAGTTCAATCTATACTTGACCTATATCTCGCATGCTAACTGTCCAGGATGCAGATGTTACTGCTACATATTTCATGGTTGCATTTATATTTCTTTATCTACATATCTGGATGTTTTCACATGACATTTATACTTTAAATTGTACAGAACCCTGCATTTATTGAAGCACACTTACATTTCTGGGGAACATATTAGCATGCTACTCATGTGCCAGATTTACTTATGCATGCCAGCCAGTAACTGACTGTTGAGGACTGTATATTTACTTCACAGCTACTAGCACTTACATCACCCACTTTAGATGGGACTGCAGAACTCTGGGTTGCCAGCAGTTTCTAACACATTACTATTTGTATAATGCAAGGGTACAACAACTTTTCATACAAAGTGAAACAGACACACTGTGGGTTTTAGACCTTTATTAATGACATTACACATTTTTCCACAGGCTCACTCCTTTATTTGTTTTAACGGTATATATGGCAGACATGTTCACGACATATTATACCTTTATTAATAGGTTAGCACACTCTTTTTTCAGGCTCACTCACATATTCTTTTATATGACAGTGCGTGCAGAGATATTATTCCAGACATTTGTTACCTTTCTTAATGGGTTACTACACTCTTTTTCTGACTCTCTAACATTTTTATCTGACAGTACATGCAGAGGACTTATTCAGTACATTTTATGGTTGTATTATTGGACTAAAACACTTTCTTTCATGCTCTCTCCCATATTTTATATAACAGTACATGCAGAATAATCACTAACCTGCCTGGTGGTGCAGCCTTAGCAGTCTATCAGCATAGGCTTGCTGATTCATAACACAGTCACCTGCAGCTGTAAAGTAAATGAAGGGATATTGAGACATTCCTATCCGTTATACATACTCCATTTGAAATTCTTACATACTGCATTCCATGGCTACATACTCATTACTGGGGCATCCCGCATCCCATGGGCCTCCTGTATCCACTGGTTCAGGTGGTCCTCCTTTCATCTCTTCAGGTCCACATGGTGGTGACGGACCTGCTCACCAGTCCGTGGAATGCCTGTGGCACTGGTGAGGTCACGAGCTAACCGGTTCCAAGCCTCTGCCTTGTACTCCATCCCTTGGAACTGGCCCTGCAGGAGTCTTGCCTCATGACGGTGGACTAGGAGCCAAACCATGTATTTGGACACCTCGATGCCCCATCTCTGCACTTGGAAGCACGCTCCCCCTCCAACACCAGACATTCTGACTGCAGATGTGAGCTACATTCAGTTATGGTGTGTATTCCCACCTGTGGGGCTTAAATATGCCGCATTTCCTGCACTTTTTTGTGATTGGCCGTTTTGTAAAATTCTAGGCTTTCTGCAGACCTGCTAAGTAATGGTTAAATTACCATTCCTAGGTTTATGAATGTTAATAGTGGCTGTTTCCCCTATGTTGTCATGGCTTAGTGGTTCTGTACTTTGATTATGATGCTAAGGGTCCTGGGTTCAAACCTTGTCATTCTTTTATTTTAATACTGTCTAGACAGGCTAGGGGGTGTGGCTGTGTTTAAGCAACTTAGCTCTACGTTGCTCCACGGTGCCCTACGGTGCCCTGGTTGGCGCTCCGCGCACGTAAGCGCAAACACATTGAGCTGAGTAAAGCGCTTTTAAACGTTGGGCAACTCTGTTGCACTGGGTTAAGCACTATTAAACTATGGGCAACTCTGTTTAGCTGGGTAAAGTGCTATGTAACTATGGGCACCTCTGTTTAACTGGGTAAAGTGCTATTAAACTATGGGCACCTCTGTTTAGATGGGTATGGCACTATTAAACTATGGGCAACTGTGTTTAGCTGTGTAAAATGTTGCTTAACACCAGGCTATTATATATCTGGGTCCTTTAAAAATATATATTTTGTTCACTGATACATTGGCCATGTCACTGCTTTTAATAAAATTTTAATCATATTTGTCTGGTATTATTTCAAATACTGCTTTAAAACATAAATAAGAAGGGGAGTGGTGGGACTCGAACTGTGAATGCTTTCTCTTTGTGCATACTCTTTACCATTACGCTATTGCTATTCGGATTAATTTGCATAAGTTGTTCTTATATGCTCTTCAATGTCACAATTGCTAACTGTGGTTAAGCAATGGGCACACCCTCGCAAACAAGCGCAAATACGGGCAGCTATATTGTGGATTTAAAAAAAAATAATAATATTTTACGTTTTATAACTCTGCCGGGGGTTTACAGTGTCAGGGAGTGTGGTGTTGGGTGCAAGTACATTTGAGCGAACTCACTCTTGTCTGTTGACATTATGCTTTTTAAAAACTTGCAGGGGCGTGGACATTTAGACTGTTTGGCAGTCGGACACGCCCCCTGCTTGCCTACTCAGTCCGTGTAAGAGTTACGGATGAGTCAGCATGCCCTCATGAATATTCATGGCACACTGACGTCATACCATTCAACTGCAGCCTCCGAGTAAGACCTATTAAGTCTTACATGGTGGTTTTGTGAATCCGGCCCTAACTTTGTAGACGTGTTGTGCGAAGTTCGTGGTTTTATTCTACAATAACTCGATTCAGTACTTTATCCAATACTTCCAGATGCCCTGTTGTTATTGAGTTTTTGAGTTTGTCTGGTCTGCTTTGGGACACATTTAAAGATGCACTATATGCAATATTTTATAAATGTATATGCATCACAGATAAGAAAGTGATTTTACTGCTGACAGACTTTCAGCGTATCAGCAACATACATAAACCTAGTCTCACACATTAACACACACACTTCATCTCTCATACAAACAGAGCAGCTAATTTAAATTCCACACACACTCACACAAGCACACACTTTCTCTCTCATACAGAAATGAACGGCTTAAATTACACAAAGACACATGCACACATACACCAAACCAAATGGCTACAGGTGGACGCGCAGACTTGGCTCATTTATTAAAGGAACTGCTAGTTTAAATTATGCACAGGCCAGAAGAATGTATTTAGGTCCATGCTGGTGTCATGATGCATGCATGTTCATGTTCCTCCCTAAAGTAACAGAGGCTTGTACTGCGAGGTAAAGACTTTTTTTTTTTTAAGTCTCCTAGCCAACCTGCAGCTGTAAGGTGAGGGGCGCTCTCCCCCTCTCGCGCTATGGTTCATGCTTCCGGTTATGAGCTAAGAAGAATGCAAACCTTATTAATTAAAATAAATAAATACATAAAGAAAAAGAGTGTCCTTTACAAGGTCAGCCAATATGGCGCCCTAGGTGGTCGCCTAGTTCGCCTATGCCTAAGGCCCGCCATGCCTTCAGCTTACTGACCCATGTTCTTTCCTAGCATAGCAGCCCACCTCTTTTTTCCTCTTTGAAAGACCAAAACAAGCAATATATTCACCTTTTCATTTTATTTTTCTGCCTCAAGTACTTCCAACCCCTCAGCATTAAGCATGTTCATTTCTCCAACAATCCTCTTGTTCCTGTTCATAACATATCTTAAATTATCTTTAAGCCCTTTTAGTTATAGCATTTCCAACTACATTGTTGCTATCACCATAGCTGTGCTTATTAATCTAATAATTGCTTGCCCTTCTTTAATTACCACTTTAAGTAGACCTTCTATTTACACATTAATAGTGATTAGTGATTAGTGATTAGTGATCTTTCTCTTCCTACTCTCTCTCCCTTTTACTAACATCTTAATTCTATTTTAATCTCTTCTTTTAGTCTGTCCTACAGGTCACACAGCTGTTCATATCTTTTTGTTCTTCTATTTCTCCTCATAATCCCCCCTAAATGTGACATAATCTACCCTCAGTGGTCTCAGACCTATGGTTTTGGTACCCTCTATTATCTTTCATTTATATTTAATCATGCCAGTGCATGTTTGCTCCTTTCCAGAGGTGTCCTTACCTTTTCTTACCTTGTCCTGTGCAGGGCCACATCCAGGACTTCACTGTTCTTAATAAGTTTCTCAGGCCATCAGGGTGAATCCTTCTTGGTTACTTAGCTAAGCAGGTCCCTTTTCCTTCTCAGCCTTGGCCTGTGTGCTCTGCAGTCTGCCTTAGACTGCAGTCTCTTGTAATGGGTATAATCTTTATTACTCTCCACCCATTATTATAATCAGCTTATTATGACCTTCCCTTATTATGTCTAGTAGTTACTAGATCATTTCTAGGCATTAACAGCCTCCTCCTGCTTTCTCGACCCTTAATGTCACTGATCTTATTTTCACTTGGTCTTCATCTATGAGTTGTTACTCCTGATCTCTACTTTTCCTTCTTCGTTGCCTCAAGTTTGTGACCTCCATAAAATACATCACCACTCATCTCATTATTCTCATGTCCTGCCATTGGTGTTGACATTGTAGCTTGCAAGTGTTACATCCCATTTATTGTTGTCACTTGTCAAAGTCATTGCTGTTTCAATTTAATTTAATTATAGAGTTGTTTTTGCTCTCCTATGTTATTACCTATGCTCCTTGCATTTGCTTATATAATACTTTCATTCCTCATTTAGGTGTCATTTTCTTCTTAATGCTCCCTTGTTTTCTTTTTCTATATTCATTGACTCTGCTGTGGTGCAGGAAATAGTTCATCAGGTGTCCTGGGCTGTTCTTAGACCGGCACACCTCTCAACCTGAAGTCGAGGAACAAAGAAAAACTAAAACACTGTAAATATGTCTGCAACTGTAGCAAGCTGTTTGGTATAATTACTAAATGCTGGGCTGTGCAAATACAGAATCGGCATTCATTAAAGAAGCTTCAATATCACCTGCAGCTTCTTATATGAATGTCACTCCTGCATTAACACTCCATTGGAAGCAGTCAGTTGTGCCTGTAACAGTTTGCACCTGGGTCAAATGTCTCCTTCATCCCCACCCTAGTTAAATCTCTTATGTACTTCTAACTTTCTGCATTATAGCTTTTTATTCACCACCTCTGCCTCTTCCACCTATATTTAAAGCTCAGATCTTCTCAGTTTTCCAGTTTGATTACCGGGGAAGTCCACTGGGCCCAAATGACCCATTTTCAGTGGAGGCCCGGGGAGAAAAGCTCCAAGATACATTATACAGTTTAGATACAAAGGTATAAAAGTGTAAAAGATACATTATATAGTACAGTTACAAATAAGTACATTCAATGTCACACATAGTCAACAAAATTCATTGTGGGTGGTCTTATGGGTTATACAGTTTCATTTGAGCAAACACTCTTGTGTATTATGTGTGGAAACATTTTACATACATACATTTAAGTAAATGTGGATACACTTTACATGCACACTTTTAAAGTAAGACGCTATTTACAATATTTACAAAGTTGAGTCGTGTGATAAGTAGCTATAAGAGTTGCAGAGTGCTTAGATACACTCATAGGAAAATAGCTATGGGAGATTATAGAGAGCTTGGAACCTGAGAGAGCCCCCTGGGGGCATATACTTGGAATGATTAGGAGGGGTAAAGGCAGGTTAATTTCCATTTAGTGGACAAGTGTTTGAAAAGCTGGGTTTTGAAGTTTTCTGAGTTTGGTATGATTCTTAGAGTGGAAGGAAGAGAATTCCATTTTTTGCCTATTGAGACAGTAAGGAGAAGTTGGACAGCTGAACGTTTAGGTTTGTGGATAGAAATTAAGATTTGATGTTCAAATCTGAGAGTTCTGTTGGGGGTGTAAGGGGAAAGGATATTTGTTAGAGGTGGACATTTTGATGGGTGAAATACAAGTCTTTGTGCAGTGGTGAGTTGCAGGTACTCTAAGTAGTTTGGGAGTTCAAGCCAATTCAGGGATAGTAGGGTAAGGCAATGATGGGTGGAAGTTTTGAATTTGGTGGCAAATTTGGAGATTTTATTGTAGCAGTTTTCTAGTTTGGAGGTGGTAGAAGAGGACAGGTTAGTTAAGAGAGGGGCTCCATATAATAAGGATGGAAGTAGATAAGTAGTGGCCAGAATATGCATAGTAGAGTTGGAGAGAAAGCAATTTTTCCTGTACAGCATACTTAGCTTTTGGTGGGTTTTCTTAATATTTTGTTGAATATGGATATCAAACTTGAGCTGTTCATCAATAGTAATGCCAAGTAGTTTAGCGGAAGGAACCACTTCTATAGGTGAGTTAGTTTGACTAAGGACTTTGAAAGCATTTTTGTTGTAGGAGAAAGTCTTTGTGGAAGGGAATAGTAGAATTTTTGATTTATTTGCATTGAGAGAGAGGTGGTTTTGGAGCATCCAGTTTTCAGTTTTTGAGAAGGCAGTTTGGGTTTTATTCAGCAATTCAGAGAGGTTTGAGGCAGAGCAGACTAAGGTTGAATCATCTGCTTATTGAATGATTTTAGCATCAGGAATAGCAGTGTGAAAGTTATTGATGAAGATGTTAAACAGCATAGGCCCAAGGATGCATCCCTGTGGTACGCCAGTTGGGGAAGGTAAGAAGGAAGAGGTGGAGTTCTTCCATTTGACTGCCTGTAATCTGTCTGATAGGTAACTGGAGAACCAGGATAATGTGTTTGGTGAGAGAGAGAAAACAGAAAAGGTGTTTGTGGGAAACAGTATCGAATGCTTTAGGCAGATGGAACAAAACAGTAGAAACCAAGTGTCCTGAGTCTCAGGCTAGATTGACAGTTTCTATGAAAGAGATTAGAATGGTTATAGTGCTATGGCCTGGGCAGAAGCCATGTTGGGCAGGTGTAAGAAGATTGTTTTTGGTCAGGAAAGACATAAGTTGGAGGTGGATGCACTTTTCTAGGATTTTGGAGATTGGTGAGAGCAGAGCAATAGGGCGGAAGTTTGAGATGCTGGTGTTTTTGCCTCCTTTATAAAGAGAAAGAATATAAGCTAAACGCTAGAGTTTGGGTGCATATGTTTCCTTTATAGAGCTGTTAATTATGATGCTGATTGGGAGAGCTATACCATCAGCAGCACATTTTAGGAAGGAGGAGGGAATATTGTCAGGAGCATTAGAGCAAGGTTTAAGTTTGGACAGAAGTCTTTTTATAAAGTTAGTAGAGACAGGTTTGAGCTCAAACATAAGGGGAAGGTTATTACGGGCGTTAGATAGGGAAGAGTGAGGGGTTGGTGGGTTATTGTTGGGAAAAGTCTTGGTCAGGTCAGAAATAGTTTCTATGAAAAATGAGTTAAATTCAGAGCCTAGTTCAAGGTCAGATTTACTTGGGTCAGGACAGGGATTATTCTTGGATTCTGGATTGAGGAGTGAGTTTATTGATTTCCAGAATTGCTTGGGGATTTTATTGTTGTTGGACTGGAACTTGATATAGTAGGATTTTGTGTCCTTGGTCATTAGCTGTTTTGCAAGGTTATGGAGCTGTTTGTACTGGAGCAAGGTATTGGGCAGTTTATTGCTTTGGTAAAGCTTCCATAATTTGCCCGTTTGGTGCATAATTTGTTTTGTATCTTTAGATAGCCAAGGAACTGTATTAGTTTTTATCCTTTTGTATCTTAGAGGGGCTAGGGTGTTTAGAGTGTCTAGAAAGACAGAGTTGAAGTAGTCTATAGCATTGTCAAGAGGAAGGGTGTTTAAAATTTGCCAGTTCATTTGTTTGAGAATGTTTGAGAAAGTTGTGGGGTTGAAGCTATTGAGGTTGTGAGTGAGAATGTATTGATGCTGGTGTGAGGAAGAGCTAGTTGAGTGATGAATGAAAGCTGGGAGGTGGTTGCTAATGATGTCAGGATTTGTGCCAGAGTTGGTTATTTTATTTGGATCGGAGACTAGGATCCAGTCTATAGTGGATCCAGGGGGTTGTTGGGTCGGGTGATGGAGAGGATTATTTGAGTAAAGTTATAGAGTTTAATGGATAGGGAGCGAGAGGGGCTATTGACTTTATTCCAGTCAATATTTACATCTCCTAGAATGTAAGTTTCATAGTTAATTTCAGTATAAGCCCATAGGAGAATATTTTCTAGAGTAGGGATATCGTTACCAGGTGAGATATATAGGGCTATGATGCAGATATTCTTGTGCTTATTCATTTTTAGTAGTCCAGCAGTCAGTTCAGTGTTCTTGAATTGAGGAATTGGAATTTGGAGGGGAATTAAGGTAAGAAGGTTGGAGTAGACTAAGGCTGTGCCGCCACCTTTTTTATTTAGTCGGTTGTATCTGAGAGCATGAAATCCTGGGGGCAGGATCTCAGTGTCGGAGATATAGGGTTTGAGCCAAGTTTCAGAGATGGCTAAGATGTCTGGCTAAGATTTGCTAGTATAGTTCTGACCACTGCCATACCTTCCTGTGTTAGTCAGATATGATATTTGTCACCGAGTAATTTCTATGTATTTTTCTTCACAGTTTCCTTACTATCATTTCCATTTTTTTTGCCCATCTCCTCAGCCAGCAGTTGTACCCTTATTCAAAGCCGTCTAACTGTGATAGCTGCTGGTACAGATGAAACATGAAAAAGGTAACTGTGCAACCCAGATTCTTGCATTCTAGCATTATCTTACTGGTGCCCTAGTTGGTTTTCTTCTATTCCCTGAGATGCACTGATTCTTAAACTCACTACCACATCTGATTTCCTGTTTGCCCTTTTTATCACCTTGGACACCACTTAACCCCCATTCTGGCTGGGGGTCAAATTGTGGAACATCTTGCTGATTACCAGTTAGTCTATATGTTTTCCCTTAATGATTAAATCTCCAGTCACCATAGTCACTCCCTCGCTGTACTTGTCCTCCATCGTGTACACGCCACCTCTTTGCTGCTTGGTTTCCCAGTCTTACACAAGTGCTACCTGCCCTTCCTGTTTTACTTGCTCTGTGAGTGATCCCCTGGCTAGTGCCTCCTTCTCTGATATTCCTGATCCTTACTGCTACCTCCAGCTTTTCCTAACTTCATTCCACTCCTGTTCTCGCTTCTCCCACTGGAGTCCTTCCTCCAACCATACCTCTCAATTGTACAGATTTACGCAGAATGTCCAGATTTTTGCCTCATGTTTTTGTTCTGTTTTTCATAAAATTTTGGTTTTCTTGCAAATCATTGGCAAGTCATTAAAGATTGAAGTCAGAAAATAATGACAAACATTTGAGTTTCAGATTTCATACCCTTCAGAAAATTCATGCTAACACAAAACCTGTTATTCTATCAACTTTCTACGTTATAAGAGCAATATTTAAAAATGGTCCCTATTTTGGGCCTTTGTCCCACCATTATTTATGGCTTTGTTGAGATTTCTTGGTTTATGAAGTTGAGAGGTGTGTGTCCATGCATCCATTCATGTGTCTGTCAATACTACCTCTCCCAGCACTAATTACTGCTCTCATTCTGCTCCTGTTGAACTGATGTTTTCTTCTTCTCTCCCTATTCTGCTTCCTTTTCTTCCTTCCTTGGTTCCTGTCCTACTTTGGCCTCTCCCACGTCTGTTACTTTTGTCTATTTCCTTCTGTCCTCTGACCAACCTCCTTCTCACCATTCACCTTCTGTCAGGAGCCTATCTTAGTAATTCTTCATGTCCTCATCTTCCTGTCATCCACTGTTGTACCCAGGATCTCAGCTCCCCCACAAGACACCAGAGGATCCTAATCTGCCTCTCCATGTACATTGTCCATCCACCTTACTAATGCCTTTTTCTAGAGGGTATGTCAACCATATTGCCATCCTATACCACCTGCCCCTGACCCATCTCTCCCATTTCTTTTACTCCACCGCCAGTTATCTATTTCTGTCATAGCATACTCCAGCGCCATATTCCTCCTCACTGACCTAATATCATTGTAAGATGAAAGTTGCTCATGCTATTTAGACTTTTTTAGCTTATGGACACATTACATGAGATTAACAGTGACAAGACTAACCCTTGGATGTTGTCACTGTATCTTTAAAAACACATGTATCCTTATGAAGCATTTGTTGTCCAATAGTTTGGAGAAAGTATCCCATGTCTGTGTGCGTGTGCGTGTGTGTGTGTGTGTGTGTGTGTGTGTGTGTGTGTGTGTGTGTGTGTGTGCGTGTGTGCGTGCGTGTGTGTGTGTGTGTGTGTGTGTGTGTGTGCGCGCATGCGCGTATGCATATGTGTGTGCGCATATTAAAATGATAAACTTCAGCTAAGATGTTTATAATGTTTGCAAAGTAATTTTTTTGCTCATTTTTGTGCAGCAGTATGAGTGGTATCAATGGGAATATGGACAACTGGACAAATAGCTACATGCAATGATCTTCCCACTTGGCAAAGAATTGGTAGACATAAAAAATGCCACTCTACTTCAGATATACTGTAAACAGTGCAGAATTAGAGGGCAGTGGGCTGAAGTGTGGCTGGTGTAGACTAATGTTGTTGTGTCTTTCGGCTTTTCCCGGTTAGGGGTCACCACAGCGGAACTCCGGTCCGCTAATGATTGGCAGTAGATTTTTACGTGCTGATTTGCCAGTTTGACGCCCAACCTTCAATGAAGGTACGCCCATTCATGCATGTCTTCACACAGAAGATGCTCTAGCTGAGAATCGAACAGGACAACGTTACTGTGAGGCGACAATGCTACCGCAGCACCACCACTGCAGTTTTCTGATATACCTGCTCACAAAGGAGAGATGCACTTGACCACAGGGAAAGTCTGCATTAAAGTATTTGGCAAAGTCCTTTCTGCCGGGTACAAATAACATCTTATTGCTCAAGTAGTTTAAAAGTATCTATCCCCTGATTTGACCAAACTGGCAGTGAACCTTATGCAGGCATGTGGTCATCACCGGTAAGTAAACAGCAGTTCATCAAGGTAGTACCTTAACAGATGGAGTAGTCCAGAATATGCAGTTTCACAGTTCAATCTGATTTTAGTTAGCTTTTTCAAGACTGAGTTTTGGTATAGCTACACTTTCACAAGACCAAGTTCCCTTAGCCTCAAGTTCTTGAGCCCCAAATCCTCAATGTACAAAATGCTGATAAATGTTTACTATAGAAAACCACTGCTGGAATGGTTTCTATATGTATTACAGCAGTGATTACTTTGCATTGGGAGGTTTCTCACTTCTTTGCATGTGTGCAAATTTGGATTTGGTGCATTTAAGTTCAGGGGTTTATGGGAATGCAGGGGTTGCCCCCGCCCCCATTGAAATGCATACAAGTAAATTCTTTTTTCCATTTACATTTGTTGGTTCCTAGCCAACTTGTAACTTGACTATTCATGGAGAGAATTTTAATATTTCAAAATTTTCTACAGCCATTTACATTTAGGGGAAAGTTGAAACGCTCCAGTTTACTTTATATATGGCACAATTTAATGTTCATTATCTAGAATGAGAAAATCATTATATATGATGGTGACAGAGAGTTGATAATATTGCTGTCATTGAAGAAATTCTATAACGAAGACTAATTACACTTTTGAAAATAATAGCATCCTTGTCTGCTGATTACCAAAGTTATCAAGATACTATACTTTCTTGGTTGAAAATGTACATAAATTATTAAAAACATCATTTCACTAATGGATTTGACAGTTAGTATATTAAGCATTCTTACATACTTGAGACTTCTTTGATGTTACAATGTTTATATCCTACTGACAGTCTGCAGGGCAAATGGCTTTTTTATTTTGTGAGATGTCTGATGCAGCAGCCATAAACTTCAAAGCAATGTCTTCAGTTGATATTTACACTTCATGTTCCGTTTCAGCAGTGTTTCATACTTTTCCACTTCAAGGTGTGGAATGCAGTATGCAGCTGTGCTGTGAGTCTCACCATGGCAAATGCATTCTCTGTGTAAGTAGCTTTACCTCTTGTTTTAAAGGATTCATCGGTGTGTAGCAGACACCATAGACAATTCTAAATTATAAACATTTCTTGTATAATTAAAACCTAGCATGCCAAAGACTGAAGAGGTTTCAAATAGCCAAGCAGGTAGCAAGCTAGTAAAAGTAATGCATTAATTAGCAATACAGTCTTCCAAAGGAAATATAGTCTTGTAACAGGAAACAACATCTACACATAAACATAGCACATGTGGGTGAGAACACTGTTAACAACATGTACGCTGACTGTAAGCAGTGATGTCAGGATTTGAAATATATAGCTGACATCACACAAGCATAAATACAGATTTATTTGACAACTATGACACTGCACATTTCACTGTATGAATTCACCATTATATATTACCTTCATATTTCTGCTAAAAAATGGTTGCACAGCCAAGCACACTGTATAGATAGGGTCTAAATCATGCAATCAAAATGTGATATACCCGAGTGCCATAACAATGACACATATAAAGTGAACTGTAGGAAAGCCGAAACACCTAAATGACGAAATTCATTACATCGAATCACCATGGCTGGCCAACATGAACAGAATTACATTTCCTAATCATCAGAAATGATTAGGAAATGTAATTCTGTTCAAGTTGGCCAACCATGGTAAGTCAATATGATGAATTTCATCATATAGGTCTTTCGACTTTCCTAGAATTAGCTCTATATGTGTCGATGTTATAGCACTCTGGTATATCACATTTCGATTGCATGATATAGACCCATATAGATATAGATCATATATGTATTTGCAGCCTGTTCTGCACTGTAAGAGGAAGAAACACACTCTCCCAACTTATGGGCATTTCTGTATTCAAACTCCCTATCTATGTACTGGCACGATCTATAAACAAGTGTATTATATGCATGTTATATGCATGCATGGCAGGATAAGTATAATTGCATGGGAGCCACACTGCATCATTGAAAGGATGACATAAGCTGTGTCATACAAAGGAGATGTGTGTGTAAAAATGGCTTCTACAGCTATGTGCAATTCAAAATGTAGTCAACACTAAGAGCTGGACGATACTCGTGTATTTATTTGCATTCTCACACACATACACAAAATCAGGAGAGTCTCATTTCTGTATTTGAACCCCCAACCTATCAACTGACATAATCTATAAACCAGTATATTATGCGCATGTGCCACAGTACAGGTCAGACTTTAGTGGTGTGAAAGTACACTATTGAAATGATGATGCCATCGGTGTGTTGCAGAACGTATGCATTTGTGGAAAGACTGAAAAGGGGATGTGGGATTTATCTAACCTGTTAAAGTAATCCACTAGTAAAGAAATGGATCCACCATCGCATAGACAAGTTGATTGTTGTGAGATTAGAACCCCCTACCTATGTAGAGTACACAGTACTTAACACACGCACCACCACAGAAGTCTGACTTTCATTGTGTGAGAGTGCACTTTATACAGGATAGTGTTGCAGTGAAGATGATGCTGGGATAAGGGTCTGAATTTGATATGGATTCACCATACCAAGTAAAATTAACTACAAGCTACTACTGTATTGTGTTCAGAAGTAGTTAAGGTGATATTTACACAACTCAATAGACACAAGTTGACTGCTGTGAGACTAGAACCTCCTACCTATCTACCTATGCAGTCTAGAGAACACAGTATGTAATGTAGGAAACATCACAGAAGTCTGAGTTTTAAATGTGACAGTGCAGTTTAGATAGTATTAGCTTCTTAGCAAATACAATGAAGAACAAAGACCAGGAACCCAATGAATAAAATTAAGTATTAGCTTCTTAGTCTGTGTCAGAGAAGATATTATGATGTTGAAGGTATTGTGTCAATCCATATTTAAAACAGCACTGTCCAAGGCCAAGAATGCAGCTTATATGGGACATGACAATATCCCTGGCTGTGTTCTACATGAACTACAGAGTGAACTGGCACCTCACCTGTGTGCCCTATTCAATCACAGCCTCACATCAGCCTTTGTCTCTACTGAATGGCACACTGCTACAGTCATCCCACTCCACAAAGGAGGTGCAACTACAGACCCTGGGAACTATTGCCCCATTAGCCTGATGAGTCTGATACACAAAGCTATGGAATGCATCATCATGGACCTAATAAACAAGGATATAGTCTTTTACCCAGACTATACAGTAGAAATCACTGCCACCACCCAACTAATATTTATCAGCTACTCAAAGGCCCTTATGAAGGGTGTCCAATTATTAGTGTGTTATATTATTATCCAAATGGTAAGTGCAACCAAACAGTCAAGACTTATTTGGAGTGACTTGGTTCGGTATCACTATATACATGCAATGTACTCTTAGAGCTTAAATTATCTCTACACAAAACAGCCACAGTTGAAAGGTTAAAAAATATTTAATAATAAATAATAAAAATGCAAGACAATACTTCTTACTACATAGTGCTAGTCAAGAGTTCAGAGATCACAGAGAAATACTTAAAATAATACAGTAGCAAAAGTTCTGACATCACAGAAAAAAAAACTAGTCCAATCTTCCTATTTTCTAGCTATATCTAAGAGAAGCGGTGGTGGTGCTGCAGTAGCGTTGTTGCCTCACAGTAAGACGCTGTCCGGTTCGACTCTCACCTAGAGCGTCTTCTGTGTTGAGACATGCGTGAATGGGCGTACGTTCGTTGAAGGTTGTGCGTCAGGGCTGGCAACTGAGCATGTAAAAATCAACTGCCAATCATTAGCGGACCGGAGTTCTGCTGTGGCGACCCCTAACTGGGAAAAGCCGAAAGACACAACAACAACATCTAAGAGAAAACACAGTTCTAAAATAACTTACATATAGAGCAAGACAGTGCTGGTGATGTTGGATCTTCTCAAGACAAAATGCTCTGAGCTCTCTGATTGTCTCTCTTTAAATTGATAATACAGAGCTGCTTCACATGACATCATTCTTCACACTTCTCTGGTGTTCCCATGCTAACAGAAACTACATTTACAGTCTTTACACCTGGTCAGAAACCAGAGGAATAAAGGATATTTATACATGTAAATTCTAGCCATTAACTCTGGTCTTAAACAATAGTATGAATTCCTTCATCTAGACATCACGGAACCAACTTTAAAGACAGTCATAAAATGCTTGACTTAGCTTTCTTACAGCAGAGTGCACTGTTGCTACATTTTTGCAGTTCAATATCCAATGCAGTCTTTTCACATTTAAGAGAACAAGCCTGTGGCTTACATTAATATTTACAAATGACAGGATTATGTACAAAATTCTATCTGGCTAGGTTGACAGCCTTCACCTATCTTCACACAGAGTTACATAGGTAACTCATTCTCAGAAAAGACACTTGTAAAAACAGGCAGTATGAGTTTCACCTAATGCTGGATAGAAACCATTGTCAAAATGAAAAAAATAAGTTTACAGACTTGATAATTATCTATAGACCCCACCTAGGAAATCTTGCTCACATTTGTCAAAATCACAGCTTTAAAGGGACAGTGGTACCTTATGTAGCCAATGGAAGATGTAAGTTTTATTCTTCAGCTAAGTAATACCAGACAGAAAATGCCACAACATGACATTTACATCCATCAGTTTAATTAATAGTCAGCAGTGCAAAGGGTAATAGAAAAGGGCAAAGATAGATACAGATATACAGACACATATGGAAGGGTGGTGTTATGGATCATTAATGTACATCTTTATGGCGTGTCCTCAGTATTATAGTATAAAATCAGTTGTTTTACATTAGGAGAGTTTGTGATCTAGACTCTTGTGACAGGAGAGTGTGGTCTACACCCTTCTAAGCTGGGAATTGCTGGTGAAGTTATTGACTAGTTTGAGTTAAAAGGGTTATTTCTTTTTATTTATGTAAGCCTCGCATTTGCGCTTGTTTGTGTGTAGTGCACCATCGTACACTACCATGTAGCAGTGGTTACTGTTAGTGGTTATAGACACAAATGTTTTGCTTGTTAAATTTTCCCTTAGCACTTTGCTTGTGGTCCTCTAGAGGTTTTTCAAGGCCCTGCTCTACTGTCAGGTGGAACACTAAGCCTAGCCTCAGAGGTACCAACATACCTCTCACCCACTAGCCATTCCTAAGTGTGACCTCTTTTCCTGACCATATAAATTTACCCAACACTATGGATGGACAATGTCCCACAATTTCTCCAGCCAGCTTGATTGACATGGGCATGCTGAGGCAATGTAGCAACTGCATCATGTTCACCACAGCCCTCTACTCCTAGTCCACATAAACTCAAAAATATGAAAGGATGGTGTTATGCATCATTAATGTACATCTTTATGGTGTGTCCTCAGTATTATAGTATAAAATCAGTTGTTTTACATTAGGAGAGTTTGTGATCTAGACTCTTATGACAGGAGAGTGTGGTCTACATGCTTCTAAGCTGGGAATTGCTGGTGAATTGCTACTTTATTTAAACTGTTCTGTTACAACTGTGATTTTATGCACTTTGAATTTTTAGTACTTCTGCATTTTACAGCATAGGCCAGATTCAGACTTGCTGAATATAGACTGTTTGGTATCACTTGAGCATTAAATCCAGTTCTTCACTGAGACACTGAAAGATCTGAGGCATCCATTGCTTCCAACTAACTATAAGTGCCTGTTTTTGATCTTATATTGCAGTTTTAATTTGTATTTGTATTCTACTGTCTGTTAGAATTGTCTGAACTGTTTTTGCCACATTTTACTGTATGCTGTACTAGTTCAGCTGTAGCATAGCCCAGTTCAATGTTTTCTATTTCTGGGTCTGTTTTGTAACTTCTGAGCATCAAATTCAAGCCATCCTTGTTAGATGCCCTTCTGCACTCTTGTGGTAGGAAAGTGCTGTCTGGGTCCATCTAATCCAGGGTGATTGGACTAGACTTCAGAGCGAGCATCCTTATTGGCTAGTCTGAGTTAAAAGGGTTATTTATTTTTATTTATTTAAGCCTCGTATTTGTGCTTGTTTGTGTGTAGTGCACCATTATACACTACCATGTAGCAGTGGTTACTGTTGGTGGTTATAGACACAAATGTTTTGCTTGTTAAATTTTCCCTTAGCACTTTGCTTGTGGTCTTCCAGAGGTTTTTCAAGGCCCTGCTCTACTGTCAGGTTCATAAGTTCATAGGTTGATACTAGGCTATCTGCCCTAGGGCATTTATAAGCCTAGCTAGAGTGTGTTTGGCTTTCACCACCATTTTAGATTAGTTGACTGTTCCTCTGTATAGTAGGTCACAGAAGATAGCCCTTTTAAGGTTAGTTTACTGTGCCTCTGTCTAGTAGGGACACAGAAGAGATCCCAGGGGTAAACCTACGATCTCCCATCCACTCGTCAAGATTTCTCTTGAAGAGGGTCATTGAGGGGCTCTGCCTAACATGGATTGGGATTTTGTTCCAGAGTGAGGGGAGCCTCTGGGATATGAATCTGTCCCTCCAGCATGTCCTGTTTATTTCTGTGCTGAGGTTTAAGTCCCTGGAGCGTGTAGCTCTAAGGGATTTGGATTTCCTGAGGTGGAGCATGTCCATTATTTCTGGGATGTGACATGGCTTTATATGTCAGGCACAGATCGCCTCTGAGTAGGCGGTAAGCAACTGAGTAGAGCTGGAGTTTCTTTAGCCTAACTGCCCTTGATCCTCTTGGTGAGGTACTTTTGGGGTCTTTCCAGTTGCTGCAGGTGTCGGGTACGGTACATCCCAAATGCGGCATTGTATTCAATTATGGGCCTGATGAGTGATGAGTAGAGGGGCACAATGACCTCTCTTTATCTAGATGTGAACCCTTTCATGATAAAGTGGGCTATATAGACGGTCTTTCTAACCACTTTGGCAATGTGATTGTCAAAGGAGAGATTGCTATCTACTTGGGTCCCCAAATCCCTAATTACTTATTCCATATTTAATAGATTACCACCTATGTGGTAATTTGTGGGCACTTTGTTTTTCCCAAAGGGGATGACTATGCACTTTTTGACATTTAGCTTTAGGCCATGGCTCTGGCACCAGTTATCCGTCTCTGTGAGACCCTTTTGGAGGATGCTTGTGTCAGTTGGAGAGTTGATTATGGCACCCAGTTTGCAGTCATCTGCGAACTTGGTTAGCCATAGTCCTCCCATGTTAGCCTGTACCTCAGAGAAATATATACTGAACAAGAGAGGTCCCAGGACTGAGCCTTGTGGGATGCCACTTGTAACTGGTTTAGGTGGAACACTAAGCCTAGCCTCAGAGGTACCAACACAACTCTCACCCACTAGCCATTCCTAAGTGCGACCTCTTTTCCTGACCATATAAATTTACATAACACTATGGATGGACAATGACCCACAGTTTTTCCAGCCAGCTTGATCGGCATGGGCATGCTGAGGCAGTGTAGCAACTGCCTTATGTTCACCAATAGCACTCTACTCCTAGTCCACACAAACCCAAAATGTGAGATATGCAACTATATTAAGAACCTTGAATCTACACCAGTTTGTACATATGCCAATGAGTGGGTTGTCAGCATGCACATCTCACCTCCTACTCTACCCAAACACACACATCACACATACCTACATATGCGGTGGCCCTCACAAGAAACATACACAAGCACCAGACACCTCCCAAACACAAGCACGCTACACATAATACTTCCTCTGCAGAACACAATACACATAATAGCTCATGCATCAGTGGCTCACCTGTCAAGACCTTAAGGCAAAACACAAAACTAAACATATTAGTCATAGGTGATTCCATCATGAGAAACACATATGTCCCTCTCGTCAGACCGGATAAGGAAAAGCTCATTGTCAGCTGTCTGTCAGTTGCTAGGATCTGCCATATCACACATGTACTCAAGTCTCTCAACAACAGGTCTCTTGTCATAGTCCGTGTTGGTGTGAATGACTTGAGATGTACTCTCTGGACTATATGAAGAGGGAGATATGACTGAGCTCTCAGATTATGTGTCTCAGGCAGGTATGTCCCTAGCCTTAAGCAGCATTTTACCTTCACCTTGGATGACATCTCACTACAAAACCGAAAATGATTGACTTCAATAATTGGCTTGGTATCTGTCAGCCTGGGATGATGTGATTGACAGACCTCAATGCTTTGCCAGAGATGGTCTTCATCTGTCACCCCTGGGAATTTGGCTACTGGCTAAGGCTCTTGCCCCCATAGTGCCTTTTCAGGCAGTGTTTCAAGGACAAAATTCCTGATGTAAAAACTCTGTCTAAAGACAACCTCAAGGTTAAGCTGCTAAATGCAAGGGATCTTAACATGAGACTGCACTCACTGGAAGCAGTCCTCACCTTGGAAGACGCAGTCATTTGTGCAGCCATGGAGAACTGATACAAGGCTGAGGAGAGCATCCCAGCCATACCGGGTTACACCTCCTTCCACATGTTCAGACCACAAACTAAAGATGTGAAAACTAAAGGAGGAGGTGTATCAATATTCATTAAAGATAAGTACACCTCCAGATTGGTTAAACATTATGATTCCCTGGAGATACTTCAGGTGCAATTAACTCATGGTAGGACACCTATTCAAGCAATTGCTACAGGACCCCTTCCATGAATCAGGACACCCACTCTGTCTATTTGGATCTATTTGAGTCTATCAAAATACACCCGAACACCATGGTTTTGGGTGACTTTAACTGCCCATCCATTGACTGAGTAAATTACCAGTGCTCAAACTTACTTTCTAAAGGTTCCTCGACTTCATTAATTCCAGTGCTATGCACCAGCTGGTTGAAACCCCACAAGGGGTGCCAACATCCTGGATCTGGTGTTTACCAATATGGGGGATGACTGTAGCACCCCCACTGTGAGATCTTCCCTGGTGAGATCTGACCACAAATCAGTCTCATTCAAAGTAACTATCACACCTGATTCCCTCAAGAAGCAACTAAACTAAAAAAACTTCTCCAAAGCAGATTATAACCTCTTACAGGATGGTATAAATATCTTCACTGCACCACCCCACTCAGATGGAACTGGCAGCTATGCCAAGGTCTACACCAATGTTTTATACAAACACCTGTATAACTGCATTAACTCAGCCGTACCTAATAGGACCGATAAAGATCCTCAAGGAAGAGCAAACCTGCCTGGTGGAGAATTGCCATTAAAAGGCTTGACAATAAGAGGAAGAAATTGCTGTCTAAGAGTAAGAGGGAGTGAACCCTAAATTGGAAACACTCCCTCCTCAGCTAAAACAAGCAAATAAGGCTTCCTGTGAAGTCCTCCAAAGCAAACTATGAATCTAAATTAGCTTCCTCAACTAAGGACAACCATAAGGCATTCTTTAGTTACATCCATAACCTAAAAGGAAATGCCCAGATTTGTACTCAACTGATAGTTAATGATACTGCATATACTGAGCCTGTGGTCATAGCTAACCTGTTGGTTGACAGGTCCTGTGAAAACTTCACTCCCCTGCCCCACCGCACGTACCTCATGACATCCCTACCACCTGCCCCTTACCTTGTATCTCTAAAGACAGGTAATAAATGCCCTCTCTAAGGTCAGAAACACAGCATCTTTGGGACCTGATAACATCCCAAGCTGCATCCTACATGGGCTCCAACAACAATTAGCAACACCATTGGGTACTCTTTTCAGTCATAGTCTAAGCACTAGCTTTGTCCCAGATGAATGGAAAATGACCATTGTTATACCCTTGCACAAAGGTGGTGCTTCCACTGGCCCTGGGAACTATAGATCTATTAGCCTGACTAGCCTTATCTGCAAGGCCATGGAGTGAATCATCATGGTCCTTATCAACAAAGATATAGGTAATCTCCAAACACTTGACCCTACTCAGTTTGGGTTTGTCAAAGGGAGATCATGATCTATGCATACAGCCTACCTAGACTTAGCCAAGGCTTTTGACACTATCTCGTACTCAGACATCATCGCCAAATTCATCCAGCTATGTATGGTATCAACCCTTGCATCATTATCTGGGGCACTAACTGGCTCACTGATAGAACACATATAGTCAAAATAGGGGAATCCACCTCCAGCAGCAGACTTGTAACCAGTGGTGTTGCACAGGGATCAGTCCTGCTACCTCTACTATTTGGAATCTATTTCTCCAAAGTACAAGCAAAAACTAAAGGTGTGTGGCTGACAAAGTTTGCTGATGACTGCAAACTGGGAGTGGTCATAGAATATCCAAATGATGTCAACATTCTACAAGAGGGTCTTACACAAACAAATGAGTGGTGCCAAAGTAATGGCCTTAAACGCAATGCAAAAAAAAAAAAAACTATTATCATCCCTTTTGTTAAGAGTGATGTTCCTGCTAATTACCACATCAATTGTAACACCCTAAGTATGCACTCGGTGGTGAGAGACCTGGGCAAATAGGATGACAGAAATTTCACCTTTGATTACCATGTCTCCATAGTGGTAAGTAGGGCATTCTGTATTACTCATCTCATAAGTAAGGGCATTGCCTCCTGAAAATTGAAGTTATAACCTCCCTGTACTCTTCCCTCATCAGGCCAATAATTGAATACAATGCCTCTTTTGGTATATATCTTTCCAAGCACCTGCAACAATTGGAGAAACCACAAAGTTCCTCAAAAGGAAAATTCAAGGTTTTCAGCATCTGTATTATATGGATCATCTGATATCACTGTCATTTTATTCTGTTTCATACAGGCCACTCAGAAGTGAACTCTGCCTTGAATATAAGGCAATCTTGGATCCTGCTTTACTGGAAATGCTGCATATCCACAAGTCAAATGGTATACAGGTTACTCACTCTAAAGACCTTAACCTGGTATGTGACATTATTAGAACCTGCTGGAGGGACAGATTTGTCTCCAAGAGGTCACCATACCTTTGGAAGAGACTCCCAGTTCATGTCAGACAGAGCACCTCACTGGCCCTCTTCAAATGCAAATTGGATGATTGGATGTGTAACCTTAAATTCACCCCAGGGGTTCCCCTTGTGTCCTTCTTGGACAGGGGCAATAGATGCTGATTGTGGAAATAAGGGTAGAACTTGGCTAGGCTTGTAAGGGTCCTAGGGCCATTAGCCTAGCAATTTCCTATGATCCTATGTACCAGTCATACTCTGTATCAGTAAGTGATGACTGCGGGGATGAAGAAGTAGGACAGGCAAAAACTGAAGTTGACATGGGTAGAGTAAGGGTGGTTTAATAATTTGTCCTTATGGGCATCAATGTGTTTGCAAATGCTTTTTTGCAACAGTATTAAAAATCTGTTCATGAAAGGTTATAGATAAAAATTAAAACATATGCCATTAAACATATCATAGAAGTATTGAAAAAACACAAATGTGCACGAGGAGACCTTACCAGCAGCAAAAAACCAAGCGCATCTTAATAATTTTTTATTTATTTTTATTTTATTTTTTTATCATAGAAGTATATCATCACAGTAAGAAATAGTGTGACATACATCTTGACTTGAACCCTTGATGCTATGGCCAAACCGCATCTTCAGACAAGTGATTTATGTCAATACTCCAAAGGGGAAGTTGTACTTCATTACATCCAGTAGTCAAAGAACTGTTAGCAAAACTATTGCAAAGTATTGCCTTTATTCTGCCTTTGCTCTGTAGTCTGACAGCACAACATGTTTAAGCATGTTTGCATGAGGATAACCAAACTACTGCAGGAAATGGCAGCAACTGATTAGGTTTTTCCATAGCACAGGAATGGCCATTCCCAATCGCTCAGCATTGGTGCATGATGCCAATGCCCATGCTAATGCTAAGTCAAAATAATTGAAGGCTCTCTTATAGGCCAATTCTGGTATGTGTGTTATGTTTGATTCTATTTTTGACCAGATTAAACATGTTAAAAAGGGGTTGAGAGGAAGGTGATGAAATGGGGATACAAGCAGAGAGGAGGACACAGGGGAAAGAAAAGAGGAATTTGCAGGAAAGTAGTGGGAGAGAACCATAGTTATCTACTTCTTCAGAACATAAATGTAGAAGTATAACCAGAATGTGCTGATTATGGGCTGTCAACAGACCAGGGGTACGTGACAACAACAGAATAATGTTGTGCAGCCAGTTTGTACCAAATTAACTATATCAAGAAGACACATAGGTGAAGTGGAAAGATATGTAGGGATCATTACTTTTTTGTGGGGCAAGGGCCCATTTTTTTACTTTGTTTTCTTTCAAAGAAGGAGGAATGTTAGAGAAGGTGCTTAGGAATGTGAGAGTCAGGTAGGAAGGTTATTTGAGAAAGCAGGTGCAGATATACAGGACAAACAAGACAGACAAGGATGGTGATAGATACAAAGGTTGGGAGACATCATGACTGGGGATAGCAGGGGGGCATCATAGGAATACCCACATCAAGGTCTGAGAACAGTGAGAATGTAGTCCTCTCCCTCAGAACTGTCATCACTGCCTCTTATCTCAGTTCCCTGTGTCAATGCTCAATGTGGTATCACCTTGGCAATGTGACAAAGTACTTTTTCAACATGGCTGATTCGGGCACCGAGGCCCCTTTCCATAATACCTTCCACCAGCCCTGTTAGCTCTTGGTAGGTGACAGAATCACCACCTCCACTAATACTACTTCTGAAGGGTACCAGTGCACCACACCAGCTACCAGTGCAGAACTACCTGAGGTAAATGGAGCAGGGAGGGCAGGGGCTGTGGAGGCAGCACTGACAGCTTGGGACCCTGAAGTGTTGGTGTCATTGCTGCAACCACTGGAGGAATAGTTAGCTGATTCACAGTGGTTGGTCTACCTCTCTGTGATGCATGTCAGGTTTGTAAGTAGAAATATATGACAACAGACCATTTTTAACCCATATAAATTATTACCACCAAAAATAAAATTGAGAGAGAAGGAGTTGTGTGACACAAAAAAGAGATAGAGTTCAATCCATGGCATATCACATGACTGTATAATTTCAGAAAAGAAACAGTTATGATTATCCAGTCTGTACACCTTTGCCACATCCAGATAGTATAGGAAGGTCTTTTTCCCTTATACTATTAACTAATTGTACTGATATGATATCAGAAATACAACTATTTATTTCAGTATTGCCATATTGCATGCAATTACAATAGTTATTAGGCTGACAGCTTGACCTGATACATACATACCCCATGTCTCTCTGAGGTGAGTTAACCTCTCTTGGTGCACCTCACGGTTCACTGCAATGTCTTCAGTAGCTGTACAACACAGATGAAGACAAGAAGAGACACGAAAGCATATTGAATAACAGTCTTGCCTGGGTACTGCATTGTATATCATTTAATAGAGATATGTCAGTGTACTTACACAACTGAGGGATATCAGCAGTCCTAAACTCATCCTTCCATCAGCTAAGGTGATCCTTCTTGTGCTGTTTCAGGTCACTATATCAGATTACTATAGTGTGTGTGGGATACCAGCTGCACTAGAGGCAGCATTGGATAGTCTGTTTCAAGACTCAGCTTTATACTGAGACCCAAGTGTTTCATGGGGAGTGCCACAAATATCCTAGACTCCTCAACACCCCATCTTTGTGCTCTAAATTCAGCACCATCATCTCCCTCACCAGTTATGCCTGCGGAAGTCAAACATCAACTTTAAGTATGAATGGCACTGAATTCCAATCTCATGTTTAACAGCTAGTGTGAAAACACACATAACCATGCCTACTACATTTGTGCGATGGTAAGCACATTGAGGCATTTGTAAGCAAAAACAGAAGATATTTTATCAAACAACAAAGAAGGTGTGAAACATGGCAGCAGATATGCCATGTGTGATGTTCAACATATTCACACTTTTTCAGATGGTCAGCGATGACAACCTCAATGTTTTGCCTTGCTATCCTTTGTGTTTTGGATGTTAAGTAGGATGACTTGGTACATAACTGTCTGGAACTGCACACTGTAAAAAGTTAATTGACTAATTTGGGAATCAAACCTAGAGAAGAAAAATGCATTATTTAAATAAAGGTGTTTTGCCAGTGCTCCAGCAGAACTCCTGTTCAACCATATTAATTATAGATAAACTGAATTCTGTATGAATGGAGATTTACTACATATAGGCTTGTATATGTGTGACTTTAAGAAAGCCTGTGAAATGCATTCCTGTAAAAGTGGCAGTATTATTGTTTGTGAATGTATGTCTAATGGATAGACTTTCAAGAGCTGATCAATACAGGTTGGGGTATGACATACATACCTCCCGACAAATACTATCCTAAAGACAAAGTTGGCCTATGTGAGAAGAGAAGATGATTTTAACTTAGGTATTCTGCCCATCCTAGCGATGCAAGTGGATTCTTGTTCCATTATCAAAAATATCCTGTTTAAACAATTCCACACACATTTAACTGTTTTTCATAACTAAATGAACAATGACATATGCTATTTACAAATATTACTTTATGAAAGCAAAAATAAAACATCTATTGCAATAAACGTAATTATGATAGCCATTTATATGCAGTGTTACCTTCATAATCAAAGTGTTGCTAGAAATTCCATTCTGACATGTAAAAGTTAAGTGTTAGTTGGATTTCAATTCTGGAGGACCTGTGTACTGTTTCTAAAGTCAGTGTACTTACACATTGTGCCACAGAGACAGTTACATGGCAGTACTGTCCAGAGTGTTGATGTGCATGCATTGCCACTAAGGCTTTTTGTGCTACAGAAGGCTGCCCGAATAACATTTTTTCACTTTCTTCCTTAAGCAGGCAAGCATCTTTGCACTTCTTTCAGCAGCAAGTAAGTGCATAAGGTAAGAAACAGGAAAAAGAAGAATATGAAGTTATGACGAAAGTGATTTCCTCAGTCACTTCACACTGTATGGATTTAAACCCCAGAAACAACTGTGTTAATGGGCCAAAGGCGCATCATTTACAGCTTCTGCCACAGAAACAGGTATACAAAATGTGCACATCACTCACACATTAGACGTACCATGCATCAGTGCCAAACATGTTTGTGCTAATTAAGATTACAGAAATGAAATCATTCACTGCTTCCATCAACTGTGACTCCTGTTAAAAGTCTGCTAAGCAGACTGAAATTACACAGGTAAAAGAATATCCATAACAACCTATATTACACACAGGAACTCACATGCTGTGTTTTCACATTTACTGCAAACATTCCAAGTAGCATGTGGCCTCAAACACTGTATCCTGTAATGTGTTTTTTAAATCATTTCATTTGACCAGTGTGCTACAATGATACATAGATGCAAAGTAGAATTTGCTCTCTTACTTCTCTTCAAAGTACTGCAGCAAAGCACACCTGTGCCAGTGTGCAAAAAGCTACTAATGGCAAGACAAATTAAATATCTCAGATTGTACATTGGGCAGTCAACTCTCATTCACTCCTTCATAATGCTGCTACTCAAGAGTGCACTCTGCCAAAATGCATGCAAATGAGGAACACAAAAAAAAAAAAAACAATTGTCAGTAGAAACAAATATATGGTAATAGTAACGAAAAGGCAAATTTGTGAAGTTTCTTAGATCTGTGTGTTGTACAGCCTGATCATATGCTCAGAAAATATGAATTGACTCTATCAGACAGTACACTATCTGGTATTAAACCCTGAATGCAGTGCAATAACAGCACACACTTAGTTGTGTTTCTTATCCCTCTTTGACACCAGCATAGGACTAGGAAATGTTACTTCCTCATTTACTTAAACATGTCTAGATCAATGTCATATTAACTAATACTAATAATAGTTCACACCATTTTAATATCAGGTTGCCAACACTGCCAGCTACATCTTTTCTTTATTTGTTAAACATATTCCCCTCTGCTCAGCTTAACTACAAAAATGCAATGTCATGGCCATTTATTTGCATCTTTGTTTCAATGTAATCAGTATTTCAGACATTGTGATCTTAGTACAAGGCTGTCAGTGTTGTTAAGGTTGTTCTCATAGCTCTCAAGGTGCTTACAACTTTTTATTGCAGGTCTACTCTGCATGATACAAACACTTCAGAGAGAGCAGTCACTTCAGTATTGCATGTTGTAGTCAGAGCAATCATTAGCAGCTATCAATTGTTACTGCTCCTCCTTGCAATCATAGGGCTTGTGCATGTATTGTGTGGCTACTTATACAATGTTTACATTCCCTACATCAAGTGTTTTTTTTTTTTTGCATTCAGGAATGCTAATGATTTTACAACTCATTTGCATCTTCACAGTGCTCAGAGGGCTTAATCTGCACTATTGAAAGGTAGTGATGTAGATATGGAAGTGAAAGGAGGAGAGACTGATTGGACACAGACAGAGCATTGCTGACAGTTACTTAGAGGAAATTGTTCTACAAATCTCTGCATTATTTCATAAGTTATATTTGTTTTATATACAAACTGTTTATTTGTTCATATTTTGAATGTATTTTGATATGCTTTGCAAAAAAGAATTTTGCAATGCATGCAATTTCAAAATTTAACTGCTATTATACTGCACATATGGCAGTTCTTGCTGTGCAGTCCATGTTAAAAATATGAATTTGGCCTTGCATCTTTTTTTAACCATATGGTTACTTCAAATAATTGTGTTATCATTTGCTATTGTGTGACTGCCACAACCATTTGGGAGACTCATTGGATAGGACGAGTGACACACTGGATCAGGCAGTGTCTGTGATGGTACATCTGCTAGGGAAGGCTGCATCCACATGTCTTTGATGTCATCCTTGGGCTACTGCATGCCCCCACCCCACCCTGTGAAAATGATGATGACTGTGCCATGGGCTTTGCTTATTTGTGTTTGACTTAGATTTGCATATATGTATGATGCACAGTGTGGATAGGTACAAGACTGACAGTATGCAGTTAGTTTATCTTCTTATACATTTATTTATACACTACAGGTTCCACACTTAACTTGACATTACTGCAATTAGGAGTACTTTGAAGCTGTCTCTATCTGATGCTATCAATACACAGACATTTCATAGGTAAATAATCTTTATGGACATTTGTTAGCATCACTTTTTTAATATTTTTACGTGCTTAGGTTTTTATGTATAATCCTTCAGTGATGAGTGTGTGTGTGCTGTCATTTGCCTCTTAGTTGTTGGGTGCATGCACTGACCTTTGAGTCTTAGATGGTGAGTATGAATATACTGTCCTTTGCCTCTTAGCCCAGGGCAAAGGCATATTGTGCATGCCTATGTCTGCTGGTTACCTCTGCAGCTGGATGTCCTCTCTCCCTGTCTGTATGTGTGGGAGGTGCTGGCCCCACCTATGGTTCAGGAATGTGTGGTCTTGGCCCTTGCTGTCTCTGTCTCTGTTGTAGCTGATATTGTGCAACATGGCATGGACTGTGAGACTTTTTGCACAGGTACCTGGGTCATACTTTAGGACACCCCCAATGTGTCTAGACAGTGGAACTATGATTTCAGCATGCCAAGCACATGCTCTATGATGTTTCTAGTTTGAGTATGGTCATCATTGTATCCTTCTTGTGTGTGTGTGTGTGTGTGTGTGTGTGTATTTCTGATGGGTGTCATGAACCACGGTTCAAGTGTATAACCTACATCACCCAGTAGATGAGCTTATGGAACATCACCCTTAGCGAACCTTGTCTAAAGCTGCAAGGCATGCCATATGTGTGAATCATGATAATTGCTGGGTTGGAGATTGAGGATGATCCCTTGGGCATTACAGACAACCTGGCAGTTGACTGAGTGGAACATCTTCCTGCTGATAAATGTCCCTCCCTGTTCACCATGTGGGGGGTCTTACTTCTATGTGAGTGCAGTATGTGACCCTCAAGACTTCAGGGAAGTGTGCTACAGCATAGAATTTCTGCATTGTTCTTGCTTTCTCCTCTGGTGTGTATGGAAAATAAACATACTTTCTTGCAGGTTGTAGCACAGCATTTAGATATTGTTGAAATATTCTGGAAGCTGAGGCCTGTTACATACCTAGAATATTCCCTGTGGCTCTCTAGAATGCACCAATAGCTAATATCTTTAATGCTACACATACCTTAGTTTCCACTGGTATAGGTTATTCTCAATTTTCCCTGGGTCTTAGGTGAGGGGGGGGGGCAACAGAGGCTGCAAATTTCCAGTAGTATTTCCTTATCAATTCTGAATTACTTTCAATATCATGCAGTCCATGATATGATAAATGGGTTCAGAACACCCTTATTCTCCTTGGACAAGGCCTATCAGCAGCATATATTTGAACATGTTGCACATAATGCAAGGGAGCAGCAGCAGCCCCTAATATTGCTTTTTTCCCCTAAGTGTAATGGTGGCTGTATTCAAATAGGTTTTGTAGTTCATGGCAAAGGGCTGCACCATCTCTACATAGTTATTTTATAGCTTTCTGAATGGCTCTGTATTATTGGATTGGTTCATTAGAATGTAATTCAGCTGATTATGCTTTCATTACCATACTCTGCTGTTTACCTTTGTTTGGTGGTTCTATACGACATATAGAGCCATTTAATGAATACAAAACAATGTACACATGATAGCAGCACAAACATTACATGTTCATGAATCTGGCCTTGCATCTTTTTTTGGCAACTATGTGTTCCTTACCTTAAATAAAAATGCTACGGCATACAATTCAAAGCAATTTCATTGAATGACTAATATATCTAGAATTTCCAAACTTGTATGTTTTTTTCTGAGAGTCAGTATCAATGACAAACCATGGTCTTTTTCTGCTATTACATGTAATAAAATATGGAGACTGAAAAGAAGTGCAGAATGAAATGCCTGTCTTCCTGTACTATGCTTCTCTCCCTTTCAACATGCTGTTCAATATAAAACAGAACTGTTAAGATTCAGGATTTTATAATCGCTGAAAATCACCTGCTTGTAAAGTGACTACTTCAAACCAGGTTTTTTGTGAATCTTTAAATATGTATTTATTGTTTGTGGAGTGGATTATTGGGCAGATGCAAGACCCTTTAAAACCACAATCTGAGCCATATGTGAATAAATAAGATAACAAAATGCAGTGCATTGCAACACAGACAATAGGGTAAATGACTGGTGTAACAGAATGTTGTAGGTAGATATGTGGGAAATATAAGCAGTTATTACTATATACAGCTATATACAGGCACAGTTACAGTCCAAAAAGATCCATGATGCTTGAGAAGTGGATGTGCCAGCTATTGCATGTAACCATATTTGTAAACTGCTATATGTAAAACCCGGCATATAATGCAACATACTTTAACAAACATCTCTTAAGTGTTTACAATTGCATTCTTTACTCAGCCTCAGCACCCTTTGTTTAGCAAAACATGCATGTGAACATAATCCTTACAATCTATAAGACATAAACAGTTGTATTTTAGTATTAGAAATATAGTGGTAGATTAGAACTGGCAGGCAACATAATATGCAAATAATAGCCACTATAACTAAAAGTGTCAAGGAACACAGTGACTCAGTGACTTTCTGCTTCATAGCTCCAAGTTCTGGAGTTCATTGCTGACTTCAAGTTACTGCTTGGATCTTGGATGTTCTCCCCATGTTTGTATACATTTTGTCCAGGTATTTCAGTTTCTTCCACTTCCTAAAATGCTTAACTGTTTCTACTTTCCATACATATATTGTATTTACTCTTGTCTTGTGACCATGGTCGTGGCTGAAAAAGGTCTACTGATCAATCAACTTACCTGGTTAACAAATTATAAGATAAAATAAACCTAGTTTTATCCATTTTTTTTATAACATTTTCTAAAATTCCGTCAACTAGAGACCATAATATGGTTGATATCCTGAGTCATATTAAGTTTGTGTCCTGTTTTCCTTATGATTAAGTGCTATTAGAGCACAGTCCCATGATCTCAAGGAATAAAACCCTGGCTGCATCCCAGGTGGCCCTTGCTGGACTAATGGCATGTTGAAGGGACCAGGCGGGGAAGGGCGAGGATGAGAGGGAGCAGCCAATGCCACCTTGCCCATCCTGAAGGGAATCAACTTGGCACTGCATTGGTGACATGTGCCTCAATATAGGTGTGTCACCACATCATGAAGAGCCTAGCCTGTCTGCACTACAATCTGTGTGTAACTTGATCTTGAGGTTGCAAGTAAAAGGAAACTTGCATGCATCTCCTGAGGCAGGTATAGCAGAGCTCACATGCTGCAGAGGGGATGAGGATAGGGCTGTCTGCTATACCTGCTAACTGGCCATTCCTTAACACTAGACTCTCACCTCTACTGGGGAATGGATGGGCTGGAAAACTATTGCCTTGATGGAGGCATGAAAGGGTCCTTTGAGTAGAAAAAGGGAAGGCACTGGGCTGATTCTACAGAAAAAAATATAGGGTTAGATGATATGGAGACTATTTCCTTAAATGACTTTGTAGTGTGAAATAAAGCTGTGAATGTGGTGCAGAGAAACTGGGATTGACTAATGTCTCAAGTACAAAAGGAGCAGGCGAGGAAGGATAGGGCTGAGATGTCAGTGCCAGGCAAACTCATCCAGGAAGGAGATGATGGCAGCCTCACCTGTTGCAGTGCCAAAACCAATCAGAGTTTCAGACATACTGCAGGCAGCATGAAGTCATGGACATACCAGGCAATGAGCATACATGCTGAAGGTAGTACAGCAAGTAGCATGGAAAGGACCAAAGATGTGATCATCTCTCAGAAAGTTTGGTGGTGTGGTGAAGGTAGAATTATCATCATATATGGAAAGGACCAAGGTGTGCACATCCACTAACCATGGTGATGGTATAGTATATGTATTGTCTGGCAGATGACACAGAGAACTAAAACGTTGAGCTCTTAATCAGCAGCTTTTGGGCCCATGGGTTAAGTTTGATTCCTTCCACCTTTGTTTGCCTACTTTGTGAGCAATTCACTTTACCAGACAGTATTTCACTTGTTACTCCTGAAAAGGGCCTACCTGGTTAAAAATAAATAATAATAATAATAATAATAATAAAAAAGTATATATATATATATATATATATATATATATGTGTGTGTGTGTGTGTGTCATTTATAGAAGCAAGTATAATACCCATGGGTCTGCCATTGTGGAGAGAAGATATCAGGTGTCAGCATGGTCTGGAAGTCCAGGAGAGAAAATAAATTATTCTTTGTTATTACCTGCATAATCAGCATAATAACCCACAACCTTAGCTTAAACGTTGGCCCAGCTTCCAGAACAGGACAGGACAAGGGGTAGCATAGCTAGACAAATGGATTCTGTGGACCCCTGCTTGATAGTTGAGAGGAAGTAGGAGTAGAAATTATAAAGGAAAAGACAAATAAGAAAGTCAATTTCGTTAAAAAAATAAAATAAGATGCATACTACAGTGAATGGAAAGCGTAGTGGCTCAGAGAGGTTAATGTTGCTACTTCACAGGCTCGGGATCAGGAGTTCATTCCTTGCTGTGGTATTTTCAGGTCCATTTGCTAATCGGACTCATTTTTAAATTACGAATTTATCTCCCGCAAGCAGTCCTCAGATGGATGCAAAGTTGTATGGGGTTTCAGTATGGCTTAGATAATAAACAATGCTAGATTGACCCTTTCTGTGCTGCAGTGTCAGCCTATGAGGCAAGACCTGTTAAATACTGAGTGCAGTACTCTTCTCAACAGTGTGACTCCAACAGAAAGTTTATATGTGATTGGTCAAAATGTGCTCCCCTACAACTCAACTGGACTATTTGAGACAGACTCCTGGTATGATATGATATAATTTCTAACAGTTGCTGATTCTGTGCTGGAATAATGTCTGCAAATTAATGCCACACTCTGCTCCTTATGTTAGTGAAGAAAACAGAAGATTGCTTTATATTTGATACCAGAAGTACAGTATTTAAATGTAGCTTAAGTTATCACTCTCTGTCAGCTCTGGTACTTTTTGAAGGTAATAAGCATTTTTGCTTGCAAAAAACCTCCAGCAGCGTTAGGATTTCTGAATCTTATTACTAAACATGACAGTGCTTTTGAATGATGTTGAGAAAACAGTCTGTGAATATCTTTAAGCAAAATATGTCATGCTTTAAGCCAGAGAATTTAAAGTTTAGTTTACCTCTACTTTTTTAGACCGAATGAAGAATCTAAGGTCCAGAAAAAATAAGAAAGTCTGGTTAAATCAAAATAGGTTAAATGAGCTCTGTTAATAATGTTACAAAGTCAGGTTTGTAAAATGGTTAAGATATTTACCTTACACACGTAAGGTGCATTGTTTGATTCTCACATGGGTTAATTGGCTAGACTTAAAATGGCCCACAAGGGCAGTTAGCCTAGTACCAACCTATGAACAAATATATATGAATGAATAATATAATATATGCCAAACTGTCTGACAAAACAGCATTGCAGCACATTTCTCAGTAAGCAGTATAGCAAAGGAAAATGTTAAAAAAATGTCACAGCAATAAATACGTAAAGAAATTCCAAAAGCCAATTTGTCATGGAGCTTTGCCAGTAGTTAATACTGACAGCAACCAGCATTTATTAAAAAGAAAGGGCACCGAATGGGTCCATAAATTTTAAAATTATATATTTAGCATTCAACAACATTATATCTGATAACAATAGAAATATGGCATTGCTACTTCACTTGGAAGGTGAAATGGTAAGTCTGATACACTGCCACTGGGGGATGATAAGTACAAAGAAACTACAACAAAGTAATCCAACTATTTTGTACATAGAGAAAGTTCAGAAATTCAAGGCACACTTTCAGAAAAGCAGGTCAAGAGACATAGCTAGCACTGGGCATGTACCCCACTAAACTGAAAATGCTGGAAAGAACTGAGAATTCATTGTTGGTAATAGTATGAAGGCTCAAGTCATAAATATTTTCTAATCCATAAAGCTAAGAAAAGCTTTCATCAGAATCAGAATTACATTTAATGGCTAAGTATACATGCATACAAAGAATTTGACTCTGGTTTCAGTGACTCTCCAAGCATGAATTACATAAATGACATGCATACAACTATTAAGAACAAGACAAATGACTTACATGCAACTATTAAAAACAAGACAAAAAAGTAAATATACATAAATATATATATATATATATATATATATATATATATATATATATACATATATAAATACAAAGTGCAAAGCGCAACTCAGTGCAAGAAATACTGAAATAAACTCTGAAAGAAACAAGTATTAACAATATGTAAACAATACTGCAGAATCTTCGGAGGATTGAGAAAAAGAATACCCCAACCTATTAAGCTGAGTTAACAGTTTATGAACTTGATGGCTTGTGGAAAAAACTGTTCTTGTATTACTTGTTTGGTACATATTAATCTATAACGTCTAGCCTGTGATAACAGTTCAAAAAGGTGGTGGCCTGGATGTAAACGGGTGGTGATGATCTTCCCTGCCCTTTTCATGACTCTAGAATAGTACAGGTACTGTAAGGAGGGCAAACTAGCACCCATGATATTTTCAGCAAACCTGACTATTCAATGCAAACTATTTTTGTCATTGGGATGTACCTTACAAGACACCTGCAAGAGCTGGAAAGACCACAGAAGTACCTTACCAAGAGGATCACTGGCCTCAAACAGATGCCCTATGCAGCTTGACTGAAGAAGCTCCAGCTGTACTCGGTTGCTTACTGCCTACTCAGAGGTGATCTCTGCCTGACATACAAGGCCATGTCCAACCCAGAATTGATGGACATGCTCCACCTAAAGAAAACCATATCCCCTTGAGCCATATGCTCTAGGGTTCTAAACCTCACCAGAACAATAAATAGGATGTGCTGGAGGGATAGATTCCTGTCCCAGAGACTTCCCATGCTTTGGAACAAGATTCCAGTCTACATTAGGCAGAGCTCCTTGCTAACACTCTTCAAGAGAAACCTTGACGAGTGGATGGGAAACAGAAAGTTTACCCCGGGGATCAGTTCAGTGGCTCTGCTGGACAGAGGCACAAGAAACTAATCCAGGGGGTGTCGAAAGCCAACACATTCTGGCTAGGCTTATGAATGCCTTTGGGCAGATAGCCTAGTACCTACCTATGAACCTATGAACCTATGATTAGACAGAGATCCAAACCACACTGCTATGGATGAGCTGAGAACAGAGTCAATAACTGCTGTATAGAACTGAATCGACAATTCCTGTGGGAGGTTGAACTTCCTCAGCTGTCACAGAAAGTACATTCGCTGTTGTGCCTTTTTTATGATGGACCCTACATTGGTCTCCCACTTCAAGTCTTGGGTGATTATAGATCCCCAAAACTTGAAGGATTCCACAACTGACACAACAGTATTAAATATAAAGGGGGGGGGGTAATATTGTAGTATCACTCCTAAAGTCCACTGTCATCTCCACAGTTTTAAGAGTGTTCAATTCCAGATTATTCCGACTACATCAAAGGGCCTGCTGCTCAACCTCCCATCTGTATGCAGACTCATTACCATTCCTGATGATAGTTGTATCATCTGCATATTTAATAAGTTTGACAGAGGGATCCTTAAAGGTGCAGTCATTAGTGTAGAGGGAGAATAACAGTGGGGATAGCACACAGCCCTGGGGGGGTACATCTATTGATCATGCTGTAGCTAGATGTAAATTTCCCCAGTTTCACCTGCTGTTTCCTATTGGTTATTAAATTGGTGATCCATTGACAGGTGGGCGCAGGTACAGAAAGCTGGGAGAGTTTCAAGTGAAGACGTTCTGGAATTATTGTATTAAATGCAGAGCTGAAGTCTACAGACAGAATCCTTGAATATGTCCCTGGATTGTCAAGAAGTTGCAAGATATATTGCAGGCCCATATTAGCTGCATCATCCACTAACCAGTTTTCTTGATAAGCAGACTGAAGGGGGTCCAGTGAGGGAGCTATAATATCCTTCAAGTGAGCTAACACCAGCCTCTCAAAAGTCTTCATGACCACTGATGTCAAAGCAGCAGGCCTGTAGTTATTCAGTCCTGTTATAGTGGATTTTTTAGGCACTGGAATGATTGTGGCTTGTTTGAAACATAGGGGAACTTCACACAGCTCTAATGATTTATTAAATATCCAAGTAAAACAGGAGCCAGTTGATCAGCACAGGGTTTTAAACAGGATGGTAAAACCCCATCTGGACCAGCTGCTTTCTTAATTTGCTGTCTTTTAAAAAAATGATACACATCCTCCTCAGAGATAATTAATGCAGGCTGAATGTGAGAATGTGTGGAAGAGCCATATAAATCTGAACACTGACAGAGCTGGTTACAGTGTCATTTGTAGCCTCAGGCTTATCAAACCTGCAGTAAAAAGCATTTAAGTCATCAGCCAGCTGGTAATTAGCTGCAGTGTAGGGGGATGGTTTCCTGTAATTTGTAAAGTTTTGTAGACGTTTCCACACTGATGCAGGGTCATTGGCTAAAAACTGTTTTTCATCTTTTCAGAATATATCTTTTTAGCCACTTTCATTTCTTTTGTCAGTGTGTTCCTTGCCTGTCTAAAAAGTGTTCTATCCCCACTTCTATAGGCATGTTCCTTGGCTTGACAAAGCTCCTTAAGTTTAGCAGTAAACCAGGGTTTGCTGATGTTAAATTTTAACCAGGTCTTAGTGGAGACACACATATCTTCACAGAAGCTGACAAAAGATGTTGCTGTGTCTGCCAGTTCATGCAAGTTAGCAGCATAAACTTCAAAGACACTCTAATCTGTACAATAAAAGCAGGCTTGCAGCTTCAGCTTTGCCTCAATAGTCCAACTTCTCGCTTTATTGATCACAGGTTTAACAAATTTTAACTTGCTGTTATAGATAGGAAGCAAATGAATCAGACAGTGGTCAGAAAAGTCCAAAGCTGAATGGGGACAGTATGATAAGCATGTTTTAACACTGTATAACAATATATAGGTATAGTGAGAACTCACAGGTTTGCAAGAGTAAGGAATAAATTCAGAACCATCACAAGACAAAGGTATAGAACACAATAAAAAAGAATTTGCATATATTGTATACCTAGAAATAAGCACAGATAACACAACTGAGCGTTATATGTTGAAGTCTGGAGGAAATTTTTCCTTCCAAAATTACATATCAAACTAATGAAGCAATGCTTATTCTGTTGGAAATTGTTTGCTAAATGGTGTATATGAAAAGACTAGATAACAGATAAAACAGGCTAGTGTAAAGAGAACCATTGCCGCAAAATAAATATATGGTATGCCGTTTGCAGCAAAGAAGTCACCACTGTTATCACCAATGAAGATTCAAATCATGCGGTTTATATAGTGTTAAAAACAGCTTACTGAAAATCAAACAGAAATCATGACTGATACTGAAAATAAATGAATTCTGTAATGATAAATTCCAGGCTGGAGGCCTGGAAGTTGACTATAGTGAAAGCACAACAGTTCAGGGAATTACAAAGGGCTCTAGCACCTCAGGAAGAAGATAAAATAGGTGGAGATGAAGAAGAAGAAGAATGGCAACACCTCAAAACAGCATGGGTGAGGACTATAGAAAAGAAACATGGTCAAACCATGTATGGAAATAAAGTACATAAGGAAAGCTGGTGGTGGTGGAATGCAGAAGTCCAGGAAGTCATCAGAAGAAAGAAGAAGTGCAGGAAAAAATGGGAGATAGAAAACACAGGCCAGATTAAGGAACACTGGCTGGCTAACAAAGAGGCTAAGAGAGCAGTTGCAATAGGAAAGAATAACACATCAGAGGCACTCTGCCAGCTTCTGAAAAGTGACTTGGTAGATGGCACAAAGAAACTCTATCAGGTTGCAGGTTAAAGAAAGAAAGATAAAGAAGATAGTGAGCTACCCTTCATAAGGGATGCCAGGAACAACCTGCTCACTAGTCCACAGGACATCAAATGCAGATGGAAGGAGAGTACTTCCAGCAGCTTCTGAATAAAGAAAACCCACTCGGAAGCTGCACTGCACCAGACATAGCCTTTATGGTTATTGTTTTTTCATATAGTTTAGTTTTGTTATGATCTTAGACATTCTGTATTTGGGATAAAGACTTGGGGTATCATTAAATATATTTGGGAGAATGTGTAGAGAGTTAAGATGAGATTCATGAATTGTTGGCTGTGAGAATGTTGGGAAGTTGGCAGATATTATCATGAGATCATGGTAGGATGTGACATATTGGAGATGGGAAGATGTGCTGTTTTTCTATGGATGCTGGATTAAGGGAAGAGAGATGGGTGGCTAGATTAAATGTACAGTAGTTGTAATATTAAAAGAAAGAAAGAGTTTGCTAGGTTAAAAATATAGTGATGGTAATATCAGAGGAGAGAGTGAATTTGCTCAGAGGGTAAGTGGTGAATAGCATGTGGGTACGAGTAGCGTCTTTACAGCAGGAGATAGTTATTGAGTTGAGTTGGAGGAGTAGCAGAATACATGGTGTGGTGATGACGTACTTTCATGGGTCGAGATAAAATAGACATGATTGGTTATTGAGTAGGCATATGGTTGGTTGCCTAAAGTAAGGGAGGAGTGTTGAGGTGATCTGTGATTGGTAATCGAGCTAAAGGAGGAGTGGAGAGAATATAATCTTAGATGAAATAGGGGTGTGTGGGAACTGGGGGCAGAGCAGGGAGTAGAGCATGCCAAGGTGGAGCGAGGTTAAATGGAGCAGGCAGACCCAAGGATCCATAACATTGCCAGAATCAATCTACAAGGACTACTACTGTGTATCTTCTTCAGGTTTTTTCATATGACATCTGCTTATTTTTTTAGTTTGGAAAATCAAGATAGCAGTGTTTTTTTTGGTTAAAAAACAATTCAAGGGTGATTCTACATTATGAGTTACAGTGATTATTTTCCTCACAATTACATCTGCCTGCAGAGCATTTTATTATTTCATATTGCTCATATAAGATATATTGGAAAATATTTGAATGCATTTTTTGTAATTAGTAATAATTACTAATAATAGTTTAATATATGTACATTCATTACCAATTTCTAATATCACTGATTGATAAAAATGCTTGTTACTTTTAATAGAGTTCTTAATGGTCATAATCTAGTCTTCCTTTAAAATAAGGGTAAAATGATCCCTTTGTTTCTAAACACCTCTCCAATAATTTCTTCTATCAGTCCTATAGGGTAAAATCTATGAAAAAAGTTATTTTATGTGTTTCCACCTCTTGTTTGGATACAGTATTGTCTAATACTAGTATTAACAAATGGATACATTGTCACTTTACTATATTTTTTTTAATCCTAAGGGGGTAGTTACTCTTAAAATGAACAGAGAAATTCCTAAAAGTAGGTTTGCTATATAATGTAGACTAAGAACATATTTTTCCAAGTTTAACAAAGATACAACATCTAAGGAGAGGGTTGTAAAAAAAAAATATATATATATATATATATATATAGCATCAGGTATGCATTAATATTGAATAAACAAGCTTAAACTCAGATATAGTTTCAAGAAAAAAATGAAGAGACCTGGAAGCGGGAAAAAGATTTGGAAATGGTGAGAAAATGGCTAGATAGTAGTGTGGCGTTAATTGACATATTATGAGAGTATATATTCAAGTAGGTTGTTTTTATAGTGATGTGAAGCATTGATTCAGGTAATATGCTTTTCTAATGATGTGAAGGTGTACTGAATTAGCCCAATGCTGAGCATGTACTTAAATGGGAGCTGTTTTAATCTTAAACAAGGCTTCTTCAGACTGAATGAATTCAATGCAAGCACACCTTTAAGTAACTATACACCATATGACTAACATCAATTACATAATTAATTAATGCTAGAGTCTTTTTCTTTTTGAATAAATTTAAATTTTTTCTTTATCATTGAGCCATGGGGGACTGCAGGCGTCCAGTTTTAATTGCCAGGAATACTCCCTCCACTCCAACTCATCTTCAGCATCAAACCTACTAGAAAAACTTTTGACTTGATCTAAAATCAAAACTCTAAAGGAAACTTTACATTTGCTGAGTAAATACTGTTTACTAAGTGCATTATTCATATCACCTATATCAATAACATGCACATGTTCATATATCCTGCAAAACAGTTCACTTGTAATCATATTTACATAGTATGCAGAACAAGAGAGGCAAATAACTAAATAAACTAAAAAGTTAGATTTGCATGTAAAATACCCACTGATATTAATTTTCCTGTCTCTAAAAACATTTGCCACATCTATTTTCAAATGTTGGCAATAATTATGATTAAAACACTTTTACATTTCCCTTTTGCAAACTTTTGTACCCTTATAAACATAACTCATTTTCAACTGGAATGTATGGGTCGGATTCACGAAGGCTTGCAAGGAGTCTAAGAGTAGATTAAGACTCCATGCAGCCAACATGTCTGCCGAGCGATGCAGGAACAGCCGGTAGGGGCGTGCAACAGAGCTCTCAAAATGAGTCCTATACGGACAGGGCTTGGATATGCAAATTACCTCAATTGCAGGCAAAAGCTATGCAAATGAGGTAAATTTGCGATCCAGGAAACCCAAAGTTGTTCGAGTAGGAGTAGTGTTATTTGCAGAAATATACTCAGTTAACAACTGAGTACGGTTCTGCAAATAGCAAAACGGAGCCGTGACAGCTCCAAAAAAAGGATGCATTTACATGAGGAAGCATGCCAATGGCCAAAAATTCAGCCATTGTCTACGTTCAGTGATGCAAAATAAAAATAAAATAACTTTTTTTTTCATCCCGATCTCCGGGGTTTAAGCGTAGCGCAGCACCACGCAAACGCGCTGCGCCTTAAAAAACAGAAAATCAATAATTAAGATCCACAAATCTGGATTTTATTGCTAATATGAATTTACAATGCAAGGGAATGGCAGGCTGAAGACAACATGGCCACCAAGTAGAGGTTGCTAAGGGGGGAAGCTCAGTCTAAGAGATGTAACCAAGCATTAGTAGGCAATCCTATGCAAATGAGGGTTAGGATAGTGAATCGCAAGTTTACATAGCAAATGAGCACAGTCAGTGGAGTGTAGGAGTAGGATAAGGGGAGTAACAGAGTAGAAGATAGGTGACATCATGAGGGGGGTATGTATGAAAGAAGTGAAGCTCATTGGAGCAGAGTGGCATGTGTCAGCTGTCATTTACACATCATTGAAAGAGGTGTGTCAACAGGTAGGCTAGGTAAAGGCAAGAAATCGAAGGTGTATGCCGTGGATAACACTAAAGTTTCTTGCTGAGCGTGTATGCGCACGGGTGCACTTCTGTAAACCCGAGTAAGACTGTGCACACGCGTGTAAGCGTGTGTGCACGTATTTAAGTTAGAGTAAGCATGTATAAGGCTGTTGAAATAGTTGTAGGCATATTTGCACCAGTGTGCGTGCGTTTTAACAAGAATAAGCAAGTTTTAGTCCGTGTAAGCATGTGTGCGTGCGTGTGAGTTGCTGTGCACGTGTTTGCACTTGTGTGCGCGGCGCTGCCCCCCCGAGGAAACAGAAAGGAAAAAGGAAGCACAACAAATAGTAGGAAGTTACCAGGAAGTACTAGCAGAGCTAGCAGGTGAAAACAATCAGAATCAGGCAATTATACAGGCAGTCAGTAGCCCAGCCCAGCCCAGCACTTAAAACTCTGCAAACAACAGTCCATTATGTTTCTCCCAAGAGACACTACAACACTGCATTAAGCTAATAGAAGTGAAAACTGAAAAAGCTTTACTGAGACAAAGAAATGTTAGGGGCTGCCATTGCTGATGTCCTTCAAGGATGCATCTGCAGTCCTAACAAATGGGTTGTCCTGTCGTCAGGCAGCCCTTCGGTCGGCCGGATTCCAAAGTCTGGGTCTGGCCTCGGCTGGTGTCGCACTTCACCCGAAGTCATTTCTGCTGGTCTTCGGGTATAAAGGCATCAGCCGACACCATTTTCCTCAGTCTTTCTTGCCGCGTGGTGCCCGAAGCAGAAGCTGTTCGCAAGTGCCGGTCGGTCAGATCCAGAGATTACTACTACCGAATACTACTTCGAAGACTTCTAAAAAGCTAAGTACCCCGTTGGGGACTCTTTCTTGCCTCAGCCGATGTCAGAAAAAGTGAATAACTGTTTAACTTGTGGGAAACAAATACCTCATAAAGATTTCCACTCTTACTGCTTACCTTGTTTAGGCCCAGACCACGACGTAGCAGCCTGTTTAGCCTGTGCTTCCTTCAACCGACGAACGCTTAGGCATCGGTCGTAGTTTACTGAACAGTTTTTCAGCTCAGATTTTGCGTACATTATGCCGTCGGATCCTCCAACTTCTCAAATTGTTAAGAAACGCAAAGAAAAAGACCGACACTCGCGGTCCGCGGTTTCGGCCGAAACCACGGTTAAGTAAACCACGAGTGTCTCGGTTTCGGCCGAAACCGAGCAAACGGGTCAATCTTCAGCCGAATCCATGACTACTACCGAGGCCCCTGCTACCCCAGTTGAATCGGCCTCTGAAATTTTGCCTACTAATGTGGCTTCTCTAGAATTATCGGACACCATCCCTTTGGATGTCTCTACCCCAGCACGTGGTGCTGCTAGGCCTCCTGCAGCCATGTCTATTAAGGCCTTTGCCAGGGCTAAAGCAGCCAAAACTGCTAAATCTGTGCCTGTTAAGCCCCCCTCTCACAGGCCCAGTTCCAGTTCACAAATGCTTACTCTGGCAGAGGATCTCATCTCTTTAATAAGGGGATCCCAATCTCACCCAGACAGGGCCTCTCAACCTCCAGAAAAGAGACCTAGAGCAGAGCCCCCTGAACCAGTGTCCTCTGATGACTCTTCTGATGATTCAGACAATACAGACCATCCAGAAGCTCCCCTTTCTACTTATGAAGATTCCGATGCTGAAGAATCTATACCTTCTGCCTCTCCACCAGAGGAATTTTCCTTTGGGGAAACCTTACATGCCATGAGAGAGCAATTCCAATGGCAGGGACAAGATTTTTCAGATTCAAGAAAAAGGCTTAGGACCTTTCTACACTTACCGCAACATAGGCCCTTAGCTATACCTCCAGTTCTTCCTGTTGTGGATGATGCATTCAATGATGCTTGCACTGCTCCTGATACTTTACCTCCAGCCCCTGCCAAGCCCGATAGGTTTTACAGGGTTCGGACACTCATCACCACTTATACAAGGCTCCTCTTGCAGATCCTGAGACTATCTCCCAGGGGCCTAAGGCAGTAGCCTCGACCTCAGCGAAAAACCCTCTCCCTTCTGAAAGGGAATCCAGGTCCTTAGAGAGATGGGGTAAAAAGTATACACCTCTGCTACTCTCTCAGCTAGAGCTTTGAACTGTCAGTTTCATATGATCCAATACCAAGAGTTTATGCTTGATCAGTTAACTAAGAAACTGTCCTCTGATGATTCCTTAGATAAGAAATATGTTTTAGAAATGGTGAATAACATTCAGCAGGTTAGTAACCATTCTTTAAAATGTGGCTATGATGCACTGGAGGCTTCATTTAGATCAGCCATGACTGGCACAGTTATAAGAAGGCATGCATGGTTGAAAGAGCAGGTCTTAGCGGATCATGTTAAAACAAAGCTATTAGATGCTCCTATGGATAAGGTCAGTCTATTTGGTCCTCCTGCCCAACAAGTAATGAAGAAAATGGAAGAGAAGGCAAAATCTGTACAAACAGTTAAAGATTTCTTACAGGTTCAGCCCCCAAGGTTTAGCAGGAACTGGCCTTCCAAAAATTGGTCCTTTCCAGACTCCTCTAAATCTCAGAGAGGCAGGAATAGACGTTCCAGAGGCAGAACTCAATCCAGAGGAGGTGCCTACAGAGGACGTCAGTGGCAAGGCAATAACCAATGAGGCACAGACACAACCACTACCACTGCAACAGGACAATCACAGTGACTTGGTTCTGACACCGCCTACCAGGGAACAAATAGCACCTTTAGGCGGAAAGTTAGCCTTATTTTCAAAAAACTGGCACTATATCACAAGAGACAAGTGGATTTTGCAAACTATAGACCAAGGCTACAGGTTTCATTTCCACACCTTACCAGTAAAAAGTGGAATGCCAAACCTACCACCAAATCAAAAGACAGAAGCCCTAAAACAAATAGCTCAATTAACAAAGATGAGAGCTGTGGAAAGGGTACCTCCTACAGAACAGGGCAAAGGATTTTACTCCAGACTTTTCCTAGTACCAAGAAAAGAGAAAAATTGGAGACCTATTCTCGACCTGTCTGCTCTAAACACATTCATCATTGTTCCAAAATTCAAAATGCTGACCCTACAGCAACTTCTTCCCATGCTGGGCAAGGAGTGTTGGCTGGTAACTCTAGATCTCAAGGAGGCATACCTGCACGTCCCCATACGACCAAATTGCAGAAGATACCTCAGATTTCTTGCAGGATCAGAGCATTATCAATTCTCAGCATTGCCCTTTGGCTTATCTACTGTGCCCAGAGTGTTCACGAAATGCCTGGCATCAGTAATCGCTCATTGCAGGCTTCAGGGAATCCAAATTTACCCATACCTGGACGACTGCCTGATACAAGCGGACAACAAAAGCAAGCTGACACAAGACTTACGAAGGGTCATTTGCTTACTACAAGCCCTGGGATACACAGTCAATTTAAAAAAGTCAAGACTGATACCATCCCAAACAAGAACATTCTTGGGTGCAGAATTGGACACAGTAAAACAGATGGCATTCCTAACTGCAGAAAAACAAGAACAACTTCCTCTTTACTTCTTGGCATTAACAAAGCAGAACAAATTAACAGCAAGGAAAGTACTGCAGGCCTTGGGCTTCATGGCATCCTGCATAATCCTGGTCCCCCATGCCAGACTGCATATGAGAAAGCTACAGTGGTACCTAAAGAATTTATGGTCTCAACACAGGCACAGCTTAGAAACCGAAATACCACTAATCCCATGCCTGAAACAAGAATTCCTATGGTGGGCTCAAGCATGCCAGGCAAACCCAGGTTTGTCCTTCCACAACATTCAAGCAAGCCAAACCATCACAACGGACGCCTCAGACCTAGGTTGGGGGCCCACATGTTGGACAAATGCATTCAAGGCTTATGGACTCCAGACCAGCTGCACCTGCACATAAATCAAAAAGAAATGCTGGCAGTAAAACTAGCAATCCAGAATTTCAGACCATTCCTCAAAGAAGGCCAATTGATGGTAAGGACAGACAACACCACAGTCATGTGGTACATCAACAAACAGGGAGGCACTCATTCATACCCCTATGTCGAATGACTCTGGACCTATGGAATATGGCTCTGTGCTACAACATTCAGTTACAGGCAATATTTGTACGGAAAAGAAAACATCATAGCAGACATGTTAAGCAGAACTACCTCGGATGCTCACGAATGGATGCTACACCCGGACATCTTCAAGGCCATCACAAAGAAATGGGGAATGCCACAAATAGACCTATTCGCATCCCCACTCAATCACCAGCTCAAGAAATTCTGCACAAGGACATTCCACCCACTTGCTTGGAAGGTGGACTCTCTATCCTTCAGTTGGAAAGGCCTGACAGCATATGCATTTCCACCTCTTCCTTTGATGCACAAGGTACTACTGAAAATCAAAGAGGAACGTCAAGGATAATTCTGATAGCTCCAAATTGGCCAAGACAACACTGGTATCCATTGCTGAGGAGCATGTCTCGGGGAACGTGGACACTACCCCTGATTCATTTGATGTTAACTCAGAGCGACTACAACATCCTGCATCCAAACCTGAAAACTCTGCAACTGACTGCCTGGAACATTACATAGGAGCAACTAACCCAGATTTATCCCAAAGGGTTAAAGACATTATCCTGGAGGCCCGCAGACCTTCAACAAGAAGGAACTATGCAGGAAAATGGAAAAGGTTTGTCATTTGGAGTACTGAAAGAGGGAAAGATGTGTCAAAGATAGATATTGCCAACATCCTGGAGTATTTGGCAGAGCTTCTCCATACAGGCCTGTCCTATTCCTCCATCAAGATACATGCATCAGCTATTTCTGCAGAATACAGCTTCGATCCCCCTGTCTTCTCACACCCTCTACTCAGGCAGTTCCTCAGAGGAATCAAGAATGTAAAACCTCCTAGGAAACCACCAATACCAGCATGGGACTTGAACTTTGTGCTAGAAAAATTGACACTCCCTCCTTTCGAACCAGCAGCAACAGCAGATCTTCAACACCTATCCTGGAAAACTGCTTTCCTACTGGCAATTACTTCAGCAAGAAGGGTTTCGGAACTACAGGCCTTAATGGCAGTACAACCCTTCCTAATCTTCCATCAAGATAGAGTGTCCATGAGAACTAATCCTACATTTATGCCTAAGGTGGTATCCAGAGTGTCTCTAAACCAGGCAATCCACCTACCTACCTTCTTCCCCAATCCACAGAACAGGGGGGAAAGACTGCTGCATACCTTGGATGTACATAGACAGTTGTGCTACTACCTGGACAGAACCAAGGGCAATAGAAAAACTGACCAGCTTCTGGTAGCTTATGCAACAGGAAGGGAAGGAAAAGCAATTTCCAAACAGACAATCTCCAAGTGGATAGGAAATTGCATAAGATTCTGTTACTCCTACCATGGAAAGCAAATTCCACAGAACATAAGGCCTCATTCTACAAGGGCTACAGCCACTACCACAGCTTTCTTACGAGGAGTGGCTACCAAGGACATTATTGAGGCTGCTACTTGGACCTCCGTGCATACATTTGCCAAGCATTATAACTTTAAAACACAAAAGTGACCACTGGCTTACCATAAAGGGATAATCCTCCGAAAAATGTGTATCAGTAGTACGTTACTAGTCCAACCTGTTACACCAAAGTAAATAACAGCAGCACCGCTCGTAGGAACCAAACGAAATATACTTTAATACTTTAATACTTTAACACTACTGATACACATTTTTCGGAGGATTATCCCTTTATGGTAAGCCAGCGGTCACTTTTGTGTTTTAAAGTGGTTTACGTGGTGGAGAATCGGAGGAGTGTGGTTAAGCATTATAACTTACCTTTATACTCTAGATCCCGAGCAGGGTTCGCCACTGCTGTTTTGCAAGGGATCCTAACTACACCATAATTCTTCTTCCTCCTCCCCTAGTTTGGCTATGGTATTCTACCCATTTGTTAGGACTGCAGATGCATCCTTGAAGGACATAGTACAGTTTTGTACCTACCATAAATGTAGATGTCCGAACAGGATAGCATCTGCAGTCAGGATTACCCTCCCTCCTTCCCCTCTGTGGTACTCCTAGGGTATTTACCCACCTAATAGCTAGCTGGGGGGGGATCTCTTATGGTGTATTTGTTTGTATATATGTACATACTTGCTTATTTTTTGTGTTTGCCTTCTACTTTTTTGGAAACATTGGCATTTATCCAAAAAATTTAGCTTACCAAGAGGGCAACTGGCATCTGGGGCAAGAAACACTGAGGAAAATGGCGTCGGCTGATGCCTTTATACCCGAAGACCAGCAGAGATGACATCGGGTGAAGTGCGACACCAGCCGAGGCCAGACCCAGACTTTGGAATCCGGCCGACCGAAGGGCTTCCTGACGACAGGACAACCCATTTGTTAGGACTGCAGATGCTATCCTGTTCAGACATCTACATTTATGGTAGGTACAAAACTGTACTTTATAAGGCGACATATGCAACATGCTGAGGGTGGTGACAATGCAAATGCTACTGGACAACCCACAGTGAGGAGACGGAGAAGAGTGTACAGGCCCAGGGTAACCTATCAGGGGCTACATGAGCTGGAGATAGTGGAGCGCTATAGAGTGGACAGAGACCTCTTGCAGCAAATTGTTGAGCTGTGCAGGCCATGCCTCACACACAGAACCAACAGAGGGGAACCCATAGGTTCATAGGTTCATAGGTTCATACTAGGCTATCTGCCCAAGGGCATTTATAAGCCTAGCCCATAGTTATGTGGCTTTCGCCACCCCTTTAGTTTGAATAAAAACTATGCCTATCATTTTTCTGTGCCTCTGTCAAGCAGTGACACTGAAGTAATCCCTGGGGTATATCTGCGATCTCCCATCCATTGGTCAAGATTCCTCTTGAACAAGGCCAGCGAGGTGCTCTGCCTCACATGTACCGGGATTTTGTTCCACAGCATAGGGAGTCTCTGGGTGATGAATCTGTCCCTCCAGCACGTTCTATTTATAACCGTGTCAAGGTTTAAGTCTCCGCCTTGTGGTTCTGAGGGATCTAGATTTTTGAGGTGAAGCATATTCATCAAATCTGGGTTTGACATGGCCTTATATGTCAGGCACAGGTCACCTCTGAGCAAGCGGTATGAGACTGAATAAAGCTGGAGTTCTTTCAGTCGGGCAGCATAAGACATATTTTGAGACCCTTTATCCTTTTGGTGAGGAACTTTTGGGGCCTTTCAAGCTGCATCAGGTGTCTGGTCAGATACATTCCGAACGGGCATTGTACTCAATCATAGGTCTAATGAGTGATGAGTACAGGGGACGATGACCTCCCTTGATCTAGATGTGAATCCCTTCATGATCAGGTGGGCGATATAGAAGGTTTTCCTAACTACTTTAGCAACATGAGTGTCAAACGAAGACTACTGTCAACTTGGGTCCCCAGATCCCTGATGACTTTTTCTGTGCTCAGTGGATTGTCACCTATATGGTAGCTAGGGTAACCTTGTTTTTCCCGAAGGGTATGACTATGCATTTTTGGCGTTTAACTTCAGGCCATGGCTCTGGCACCAGTTATCCGCTTCTGTGAGGCCCTTCTGAAGGATATCTGTGTCAGATGTGTTTGACTATGGCGCCCAGTTTGCAGTCATCTGCAAACTTTGTCAGCCATAACCCTCCTGTGTTTGCTTGTACTTCAGAAAAGTAGATGCCGAACAAGAGTGGACCCAGGACTGAGCCCTGTGGGACACCACTTGTGACAGGCTTTGAGTCTGACATGGCTCCAGCAACTCTGACCCTGTGGGTTCTGTCGCTTAGCCAGTTTGCAACCCATCTTGTGATGTATGGGTTTACATTCAAGCTGATGAGTTTTCGATGATACCTGAGTGGGGTATTGTGTCGAAGGCCTTTGCCAGGTCAAGGTAGGCTGTATGGACTGCCTTTCCCTCATCAATGGCCTTGGTGACTGTCTCGAAAAAGTCAACCAAGTTTAAGAGGCAGGATCTGCCTTTGACAAAGCCAAACTGGGTTGGATCCAAAGTCTGCAAGTTCCCTATGTCTTTATTTATGAGTTCCATTATGATCCTCTCCATGGCTTTGCAGATAAGGCTTGTCAAGCTAATGGGGCGGTAATTTCCAGGGTCTGTGGAGGCACCATCCCAGTGGAAACCAAGGTATGTGTCGGCCTAAGAATATTAGCAACAGGTACCTTCCAGAGACCAACTGGTGATATGATGGGGATATCACAGGCATCTGCATCCAGGGTACTGCACCTGTTCCTGGATGCCATGTCAGCACATGTTGGTGATCATGTATATTTCCCCAATTCCCGTGAGGTATTAGCCAGCAATATGCATCTCTTACAGCAAATAGCAGAATACCCTGAGGTAGTGGGTGCAATAGACTGCACGCACATATGCATCAAAGCACCAGCCGGTGAGTGGGGTAGGGTCTACTTCAACCACAAGGGCTTCCCCTCCATCAACTGCCAGGTCATGCGTGATGCCCAGGGCATAATACTGAATGTGTGTGCTGGCTGCCCTGGAAGCTACCATGATTCCCATATCTGGCATCTGACACAGCTGTACCAGACATTTGCCAGTGGGGACATCCCACATGGTCACCTAGTGGTGGATGCTGGCTATGTACTGGAGCCGTGGCTGATGACACCCATCAGAAACACACATACACCTGAACAGGAACGCCATAATGAGGCACACGCACAAACATGAAATGTAATCGAGAGTGTGTTTGGCCTGCTCATGTCACGGTTCCGGTGCCTGGACACATCTGGTGGAGCCTTGCAGTACTCACCAATTACATGTACCCAAATTGTCATGGTATGTGCTATGCTACATAATATGATCCTGCAAAAACAGCTGCAGCAGGACCAGCATAGGCCCGGGCCAAACAGCCCCCCACCATTGCCAAGGCCATCACAGGCAGAGCGTGACTCAGAGGAGGAACAACCTGAGCCTGCCCCAGTAGGCAGAAGGAGGTGTGCCCAGTATGCTTTGGCCTTGGCAAAGAGGCAACGCATAGCACATACACTGGCTCAGTAGGAACTCTGGAAATGATAACTCTCTCTGACTCGCACATATAGTAAAAGGGATGCCTAACTTGACACTACCTGTTTTCAAACATGTATAGAGAGTGTAGTATGTGCATCCAACATAGGCAGCCCTGCAGCACCACCTGAGGCATGATTGCCATGTGTTAAGCAATATAAAGCAGTGCTAAACAACATTTACCACCATGTAGTATATGTAAACAAAATCGCACACACCAACTAGCACAACTGTGGTCAATGTTGAGTAATATTGGGCAACGTCCAGCAATGCTGGTTAATATTGAGCAATGTTGGACAAGCTTGGTCTAAGTAGGGCATAGCTGAACAAAACCCAACATGCTCATATTTGCTCTACTGACCCTTAAGCAGTCTGGTTTGCTCAGTATGAAAATATAAAGCAGTGAGGGGCCTCAAACCCAGGATACTGTGCACTATAGTCATACTACTGAACCACTAAATCATGACAGTATTGCAGTGGTCAGCCTGTATGAAGAAATGTTGATAAGTCTATGCAAAGTATCTCATGGAAACCCTGCAGGCACAGCATAATCCCTGTTGAGTTATGACACAAAGGTGAGTCCTGCAGTCAGAATATAACCTGACTTTCAACACCCACAGTATAAATGTTAATATTGGTCATGTTCACAGACATCAACAAATGTAGTGGATCTCAGACAGCAACATACTGAAAGGTCACACTGGGCATGCTTACACACTTGAATAAATGAGACAAATGTCAGGCAACAAAACACTGAAAGTCCAAACTGGGCATGCTCACACACTTAGGCCATGTCTGAGTACAGCAGTGTGCCACACATATTTGGCAGTTGCATGTGTTAACCCAGGAACCTCTCACTATTTAGAAATCCGCTCTGTGCACACAGGTATATGACAACAGACACATATATAATATAGTGGAACCCTGTCATAATCAAATATGTTCTGCAGATACCTAAGTTGTTCATAGAAAGTGGGAAAGCAAAGACGATAAAAACCTGCAATCAGTATCATCAATAAACATTGTGCATCCCGAACATTATCATAGGTTCAGAGGTTGATACTAGGCTATCTGCCCTAGGGCATGTACAAGCCTAGCCAGAGTGTGTTTGGCTTTCGCAACCCTGTCAGATTAGTACACTGTGCCTGTGAATAGGAGTTCACACAAGATAGCCCATTTACATTTAGTCTATTGTGCCTCTGTCTAGCAGGGACACAGAAGATATCCCAGGGGTAAACATACGATCACCCATCCACTTGTCAAGATGTCTCCTGTAGGTGGTCAGTGGGTGGCTCTGCCTATGCAAAACCGGGATTACATTCCGGAGTGAGTGGAGCCTCTGGGATAAGAATCTGTCCCTCCAGCATGTCCTATTAACATCTGTGCTGAGGTTTATGTCCCTGGAGTGTGTAGCTCCAAGGGATTTGGATATCCTGAGGTGGAGCATGTCCATTAATTCTGGGTTGGACATTTCCTTAAACAACAGGCACACATCACATCCAAGTAGGTGGCAAGTGACTGAGTAGAGTTGGAGTTACTGTATCCGAACTGCACAGGGCATCTGTGTGAGTCCCTAGATCTGCTTGTTGAGGAACTTTTGTGGCCATTACAGTTGCTGCAGGTGTCAGGTAAGGTACATCCCAAATGGGGCATTGTAACCAAGCATGGTCATGATGAGTATAGGGGCACAATGACCTCACTTGATCTAGATGTGAAACCATTGGGATAAGGTGGGCTATATAGAAGGTCTGTCTAACCACTTTGGCAATGTGATTGTCAAAGGCGAGAGTACAAACAAGTCATGTCCCCAAACCCCTAACAACTCCTACCATATGTAATGGATTACCACCTATGTGGTAATGTGTGGTCATGTTGTTATTCCCAAAGGGGATGACTGTGCATCTAATGGCATTTAGCTGTAGGCCATGGCTCTGGCACCAGTCATCCATCTCTGTGAGACCCTGTTTGAGTATGCATGTGCCAGCTGGAGAGTTGATTATGGCACCCAGTTTGCAGTCATCTGCGAACATGGTCAGCCATATTCCTCCTGTGTTAGCCTGTATGTCAGAGAAATATATACTGAACAAGAGAGGTCCCAGGACTGAGCTTTGTGGGATATCATGTGCAACTGGTGTATAGTCAGACATGGCACCTACAATACTGACCATGTGGGTGCTATCCCTGATTCAGTTAGCAATCCATCCTGTGAGATATGTGTCGATATTGACACTGGTGAGCCTATGTATAATGGCCAAGTGGGGTATTGTATTGAAGGGTTTTGCAAGGTCCAGGTAGGCTGTGTGGACAACCTTCCCTACATCTATGGACCTGGTAACTGTTTAAAGAATACAAACAGGTTCAAGAGGCAAGATCTGCCCACAACAAAGCTGAAATGTGTAGGACCCAGTGTCTGTAGGTTCCCGATGTCTATGTGTATGAGTTTCATGACAGTACGCTCCATAGCTTTGCAGAACAGGCTAGTTAGGCTTATAGGGCAATATTGTCCAGGGTCCATTGTGGCACCACCTCTGTGGAGCAGGACCACTGTCGCTGTACGCCATATCTTTTAGTAACTCTGATATTGAACAGTGACTTAATGTGAGGGTTACGTTCGTCATGAAGCTTGTGTAAGACACAGGCCGGGACACCGTCTGGTCCCATTGATGCTGTGTTGTCTGCTTTGGGGAGGGCAGCACTCACCTGTTCATTTGTGATGTCAGGGAGGTTACACTCTGTTGGGATGGACAGTTGCTAAAAAAGTCAATAAAATGTTTGCAGAAGCACTAAAATCCCAATGAACTTGTCCTTAATCTGGAACACAAAAAACTTTCTCGGTTTCGAATCAGACGTTCCTTTATTAGTTGACCAGGAATAAAATGCACGAATAGCTGTTAGAACAGTAGTGCGAATAAATCCACATAAAAAACACAATTACTTCAAGCGCTTTCACCCGTTGCTCTGACGGGCTTTGTCAAGATGAACCACCAATGTTTTTACTGTGCTTATATACAAGTTTGCAAACCAATTAATCAATTGAAATTTAATTGGTACCAATAAATTGAATCAATTCACTGTTAAAACTTTTTGCTTTCAATACTGAAACATCATCAAATTCACAGCGTTTGCAGCGTACTTCTTTTAATTAAATGTGTATTTGCCAGACTCTCCGAAACAGGAGAACTACCTCTGCTCATTTCAACATTCCCTGCCGACTCAGATTTGGTCCTTATTTAATGTGCAATTGATTGACAAATAATAAATAGACGTCTTAAAGTTCTTGTGTAACATTTGACAAGGCTTAAATTGTTAAAATTAAAATATTCTAAACCAACGTTACTGTTATATTGCTCGTTTAAAGCAGAAACGAACTGTTTTTTCCGCTTGAGTGCACTTTGGAAGTGCTCATTCTCAAAAAGCGTTGGTTACGAGCAATATAACAGTAACGTTGGTTTAGAATATTTTAATTTTAACAATTTAAGCCTTGTCAAATGTTACACAAGAACTTTAAGACGTCTATTTATTATTTGTCAATCAATTGCACATTAAATAAGGACCAAATCTGAGTCGGCAGGGAATGTTGAAATGAGCAGAGGTAGTTCTCCTGTTTCGGAGAGTCTGGCAAATACACATTTAATTAAAAGAAGTACTAAACGCTGTGAATTTGATGATGTTTCAGTATTGAAAGCAAAAGTTTTAACAGTGAATTGATTCAATTTATTGGTACCATTAAATTTCAATTGATTAATTGGTTGCAAACTTGTATATAAGCACAGTAAAAACATTGGTGGTTCATCTTGACAAAGCCCGTCAGAGCAACGGGTGAAAGCGCTTGAAGTAATTGTGTTTTTTATGTGGATTTATTCGCACTACTGTTCTAACAGCTATTCGTGCATTTTATTCCTGGTCAACTAATAAAGGAACGTCTGATTCAAACCGAAAGTTTTTTGTGTTCCAGATTAAGGACAAGTTTATTGGGATTTTAGTGCTTCTGCAAACATTTTATTGACTTTTTTGGGACTTAGTTCGTGTTTTCCTGTTTGGTGTTTGGTATGGCAGAAGGCACTGAGGCTCCCGACTTCCAAGGAACACCGCTGATACTCAGTGATGCGGCAGATGACGTTCCCGTCACTAGGTCTGAATTTAGGCAAGTTATCCAACTTCTTACACAACTTTCTAATACGGTCAAAGACAGCTACGAGAACCATGGCAGCAGAATTGCTGCAAACCAGGAACATGAATTTGGCGCGAACAGAGCTGACAAAGTTTGTTTACGTGAACCACCTTTTGGGAACGTATCGGAGCAGCAATCAGGTATTCCAAACAGAAAGGATTTAACTCAGCAGCAAATGGCTATTCCTCTAATTGACAATACACAGAAAACTTTTAATTTTGACGCTTGGTCTACTAAGCAATTTGCGTTTTCTACAGGTACTGTGCACAATAACATTACTAATAACAACAAGATAGACTCTGACTTTTCACTGTTTAGTGATAAATTGTATTCTTTCAAAGCAACAAAATTAGAGATAGACTATCTACAAGAATGTATTAAAGTAAGGAGGGTGCCCAGAGGTCTTCGGATCAATAAATTTCCGAATAATGCAACCGTGGGTTCAGACCTTCACAAAGAGATTTCCGAGCTTTTTGACTGTACAGGACTTGAAATGCTGCAATTAATGGTGAAAGACTATGAAAGGAAAGCGGACATTTTGTTAGAAGAGTTAAATGTTATCAATGACTCTATTAACACTGACACTTCCTTTTCTAGAATTAAAAAAGACTATAACAATGTTTTTCATGAAGTTGATCAGTATTGTCTCAAAATCATGGAAAGGAAAGTTAAGAAATTAGAAAGAGATTTAAATGACTATAGGAATGGGATAGTTCAGTGTTACAGTACTAAGCAGAATTGGTCTGCCAGATATATGGTTAAAAATGGAGGATCCCAACCAGTGCAGAACCTGAATGATGGTACACCATTAACGGAAACCTTAAGACGTAGTGAAAGATTGGCTCAGAAACACATTGGTAATAATAGTATGAGTAATAACACCCCCACAAACAATGATAACCAGGGTTTTCAGTTTCCCCAACGCAGGCAAGGGAACAGAGCACAGTTCCAGAACCAGCAAACATGGGGGAAGCAGCGCAGATAAACATGTTCTTTTTAGATGAGAATATTGTATCTCAAACATATTCCTTTCCATGTGTAATTGAAACCAAGAATAATTTTACAATTTACAATTACACGGAAAATAAGGTGAATGACACACATTTTGATTTATTCACAAAGGGCTTCCACTTTGTCCCATCTAAATGTATGGACACCACTAAAACTATTTTGGAATTCAAACTGTACACAAGGCAGTTAAATTTAGATATTTTCTTTAAAGGGAAAGCTTCTTCAAAAGACTTAGTCAGTAGATCAAATGCTCAACCCACCCCTACATCCTGTTATTAAAATTTTTGAGGATTTAGTAGAAACTGAAATAAGGAACCTACCCAAAAAGAGTGTTTTAAAACACAATTTATCCCAGAACTGTTTTAAACTCATTAAACAGTTAAGGGATGAACAAATAAGGGTAATGAAACCGGACAAAGGGGGTGGTGTTGTTTTAATGTACAAAACTAAGTATGAGGAAATTATATACAATTTACTCCAGGACACGGAACAGTACAGTACCCTTTCTCTCAATGAGTTGAACATTGCATACACTAGGATTAAACACAACTTGTATGATTTGTTATTGCAAGGTGCTATTAACGAAAAACTTTACAATTATCTAGTAGTTAACAAACCTCTTACACCCATAATTTTTGGAATACCCAAAGTGCACAAGGGGTTAGAACCATTAAAATTTAGACCTATTGTCGCTGGTGCAGGCAGCATTACAGAACCCCTTGGCAAATTTGTTGACGCAACACTTAAGAAGGCTATTTCATCAATACAGCACATTTGTAAAGATTCCTGGGAATTCCTAAAAAATATTAATGTTTCTCATTTCTCTAGAGTGGATTTTTTAGTAACAATTGATGTAATAGAATTATTTCCTAGTATTCCACATGACACTGGCATACAATGGTTCAACGGAATTTTAGCAAAATTTTCAAATTTTAACAACAGTATTATTAATTTATTATCAGATTTTATGGGCATTATTTTGAATAATAATTTTATCTATTTTAATGGGGAATTCTTTAAACAAAACAAAGGAGTTGCCATGGGTTCACCATGCGCTTCAGCATATGCAAACATGGTCCTTTGTTATTGGGAAAATGAATTTGTTTTCACATCACAATGGAAAAATAACATTTTACACTACAGGAGGTACTTGGATGACATTTGTATTTTATGGGAAGGTAGTAAAGCAAGTTTGGAAGATTTCTTGTTTTACATAAATGAGACTACCAATTTTTTAAAATTCACATCCACTATTAGTGAAAATCAGATTAATTATTTGGATGTGTTATTACTTAAGAACACAGAGACACAATTATTTGAGTCCTCAATTTACAGAAAACCATCCTTCTCGAATACATATCTCCATTTTAGTAGTGCCCATCCTTTCTCACAGAAGAAAGGAATTGTCAAAGGCCAATTTATCAGGGCTTCTAGAATGTGCAGCACAGATAAGAAGTTTTCTGATGAAGCCCAAACCTTAACAAAACTTTTTTCGGAAAGAGGTTATCCTTTGACATTAATTGAGAAAATGTACCAAGAAGTTTTACAAGGAAGAATAGACATATATAGGCCATTATTGGGCACATGTGTAGATACAGTTGAGGTAATAAACCCAATACTTGATGTGGAAGTGAATCCCCCTACATCCCAAGCTATTTTTAGTTGTACTTTTAACAACGATAATTTTCAAATAAAGAGCATGATTAATAAATATTGGCCTATTCTAATCACAAATGGGGATACAAAAAGATGGGTTCCAGAAAGGCCAGTTTTTGTAAATGCAAGAAATACCAACCTAAAAAATATGTTTGAGAAGCAACCACCCACACAACTTGTTAATAGAGGTGGCAAGGTTGGCACATACAAATGCAATAGTTGCAAACAATGTTCTTTTATTGTTGAAACAAATGGTTATTATATTAAATCTAGGAAATTTACCTTGAAGCCAACAAGTTATTGTAATTGTGGCTCAAAAGGCATTATTTACCTAGGAATTTGCCAGATATGTGAGAGTTTTTATGTGGGCAAATCAGAAAGAACCTTACGAAAAAGAATTTACGAACATCTTTACGATATTCGGAAAAAGAAAGACACCAATGCCTTTGTGAAACATCTTACCAATTGCCCTAACATGACACTAAAATTTTTTGTCATTGAACAGGTTCCCATCAACCCCAGAGGAGGAGATTGGGAAACTTCTATAGAATTTAAAGAACTAAACTGGCAATTAAAACTAAATGCATCAAAACCTCCGGGATTGAATGAAGCCATTAGCATCACCAGCCTTCTTAAACTAAGAAGGGCGAAATTATAATTATAATGATTTTGCATAAATATAAACGAATATTTTTAATAGTTGGATACAATGAGCACTATTTTTTAATTTTTTGTTACTAGACAACATTTTGTTTTATCATAAAGTTCATTTCTCACTTCTTTGGTTGGTGGCAATTCACCATGAATTAATGATAGATTTTTTCTAGGGTGCCATTGTGTGGCTTTAGATTTTGTATTATTAACAGGTGTTTCATATTAAATAGTATTACATTAAACTCCCACCATTTAGAATATTTATTTATCAATTTTAGAAAGTATTTGAACAACTCTTATTAACTTGCAAGTAACATTACTGAAATTTGTATTATAGCTATTGTTTGCAATATATACGATACTAAAATTTATTATGTTGGTAAATGTATTATGTTTGCTCTTTATTTATGATTTTACTATTTACATGGTACGAATATTAACATATTTGTCTGAATGTAACATAATATGAAAGTATTTATATATTTATACAATTATTTATAATTCATTTTATAATATATTTAATTAATTGGTTGAGTTAAAAAATTTTTACCATATTTATTTCATAACACATATATTACTTTTAATCTAAAGGGTTGTACTGAGGAATCATTTCTTTCTTTTTGTCCTGAAAGAGTGTTAGACTAAATTAATTAAAAAGCAGATTTCATTTGAGGGAAACTATATAAATATCAAAGTGGCAATCCCTTCTGTAAAGCTAAATGTGGTTCATTAGAACAACAAAGTATTGTATGAGGTCCATTAGTAGGTTGTCATGTTTACATACATTTCACATTTACATTTTTCATTTTTTCTGCTACAACAAGTACAATGAAATCGCAAATAAACTATGTCAAGTTAACTTTTAATGAGCTTATTTTAAGAAGTTCAAAGAACTAAACAAAAATTTTTTATATATGTAATTTTTTATATACAGTTTTATATACAGTTTTCACTAGAATTAATATTGTGTGCACTTGTGCATATTTGAAATGTTTAAAGCAGAAACGAACTGTTTTTTCCGCTTGAGTGCACTTTGGAAGTGCTCATTCTCAAAAAGCGTTGGTTACGAGCAATATAACAGTAACGTTGGTTTAGAATATTTTAATTTTAACAATTTAAGCCTTGTCAAATGTTACACAAGAACTTTAAGACGTCTATTTATTATTTGTCAATCAATTGCACATTAAATAAGGACCAAATCTGAGTCGGCAGGGAATGTTGAAATGAGCAGAGGTAGTTCTCCTGTTTCGGAGAGTCTGGCAAATACACATTTAATTAAAAGAAGTACGCTGCAAACGCTGTGAATTTGATGATGTTTCAGTATTGAAAGCAAAAAGTTTTAACAGTGAATTGATTCAATTTATTGGTACCAATTAAATTTCAATTGATTAATTGGTTTGCAAACTTGTATATAAGCACAGTAAAAACATTGGTGGTTCATCTTGACAAAGCCCGTCAGAGCAACGGGTGAAAGCGCTTGAAGTAATTGTGTTTTTTATGTGGATTTATTCGCACTACTGTTCTAACAGCTATTCGTGCATTTTATTCCTGGTCAACTAATAAAGGAACGTCTGATTCGAAACCGAGAAAGTTTTTTGTGTTCCAGATTAAGGACAAGTTCATTGGGATTTTAGTGCTTCTGCAAACATTTTATTGACTTTTATGGACAGTTGCTCCTTAGGGGGGATGGGGGGGAGACATCTGCACTGAACCTGTTTGCCAGGATGTTAGCAATGTCTGTGGGCTCAGGGTATGTTTAGTCAGTATGCAGTAACTCACAGCATATCAGTGAGTGTCCACCCAGGTTTCTGACATAACTAAAGAAGGCCTTGTGATTGTCCTAAGTGTCTGGTGCAATTGTCCGTTAGAAGCGGGCCTTAGATGAATACATGAGTGATCGTAGCTTTCTGCTAGTACAGATCACAGATGCCTTCCCTGTCTGGCATTGTGCTCTATCATGTAGTAGCCTCCTCCTTTCATTGTATAGCTTATTAATGGCTGGGGTCCACCAGACAGGTCCCCTGCCATTGGAGGAGTAAGTCTTGTTGTTATTTGGGATAGCACGATCCATGCAGCCACTAGGTGTCCATAGAATGCGTTTGTAAAGGATTCAGCGGTCTGAGCCATATTTACCACTGTCCCAGTGTGTGACGTTTGCTTTTGAGAAGTTCAATAAGATTACCTATGATGGGTGTGGGGACAGGATATGGATGTCCAGTGAGATAAATGTATGGTCTGACCTTACCAATGAGGGTATACCTCTGGTGTGGAACATAGAGTCCCCATGTTGGTGATGATCAGGTCCAATATGTTTTCCCCTCTTGTGGGTGTGCTGACCAGTTGTGCCATAGCATTTGAGTTTACAAATAGTAGCAACTGTTGAGTGAGGTTGCTGGGGCTTCAGTAGTATCCCAAGTCAATGTTTGGGTATTTGAAGTCACCCAATGTAATGGTGTTTGGGGAGACCTTCATATTCTCCAGTGTTCCCAGGAAAGCTGAGTGTGGTTCCTGAGTTTGGGAGGGTGGTCTGTAGCAGGCTACGAACTTTAAGGCAGTTTTGCACACTGTTAGTTGCACATGTATGGTCTGTGATGCTTCGTGCAGTGCTACTAACCTGGACGTGTGTGTATCTGTGATGTATATGGATACTCCCCCTATGTGTGTTGGCCGTTCTGAGTCTTGCGGTCAGAAAGCATGGCACGAAGTATAACCTGGTAGTGCTGGTGTGCATCTGGGAGCCTGAACTAGCTGTCTGTTACTGTACAGATATCGATATTCTCCATACCGAGGAGAGTCCTGAGTGGGCGCATTTTGAGGGTAACACATCTGGTGTTAAGCAGAATTACCCTTAGTTTCTTCTACCCTGTAATGTCTATGGAGGTGGGTTTGTCTTTTAAGCCTCGCTTAAAAAAGACACTATGGGGGTGGCAAGAGCCTTAGCCAGTATTCGAAAGTCCAAAGGTGACAGGTGCAAGCTGTCCATAGCAAAGCTACGTGGCATGTCGAACATGTCACCCCAGGCTGACAGAAACTGGATCCCCTTTGAATGACACCAATATGTTAGCCAACTGTTAAAAGTGATCATTTTGTCTGTATACTGTGAGATCATTCTTGGTGAGTGTAAGATGCTACACAAGGTCAGGGTCATACTGGCCTGGGCTACATGATCATAGAGTTCCTCTATGTATCATGTGGTCCAGGGACGAACGTCTGAAGTTATTCACAACAGCATGGACAATGATGGAGCCATTTCTGTACTTGCTTTGGAGTGACCTGAGTGCTTGTGTTATGTGGCGGATCCTGGCACCCGACAGATAGCTGAAAGTGACCATCCCCTTCTTTGGCCTGGTGAGTGAGATGTCAGTGTGTCTGACAATAAGTTTCACCTATTACAAGTATATTAGGTGTGTTGTTTAGCCCAAAGGGCAGTGACTGTGTGGCACACTGACTTTGTGAACTATGTGATATGTGGGTATTGTAGTGGGGTAGCAGTTGTTTGGAGGTCTCTGCTGCTTAGGCAGAGTTTATTTAGAGCCTCCAAGTATGTTTATGTGTGATAATGTAGTTTGATTGCTGTCGCTATAGGTCTATGTGAGACTGGATTTGTGGTGTGTGTGGTTACCTTCACCACTTGACAGACTGTGCCAGTCATGGGTCGAGAGAGTTCAGCCTCCTGTATGTCTATATAGTTGTATCTCTCACATATATCTGAGTTTGTTGGGAGGAGGAGAGGGTTGTCGGTATACATAAGGCAGTTGTGACATTGTGTCAAAATACCAATATTCACCAGCTGGACTGGAGTGTACACACAAAATCGACCCCTGGACATGCCAGGATTTTATGATGACATACTCTTTTGACTGATCACAAAGGATCAGTAGGGTGGTAAGTGTGTATAAGAGCATAACAGGGGTTTAGTGCTCAGGTTTGTCGGTGTTTTGTAAAGAGTAGCTGCGAAGGAGTCCAGACTGAAACATGACACCTCCTTCAGCTATGTCATAAATAGCAATGTACACTCATATATGTCCTGAGTCAGGGCCAACTGTACCTGACTGACAATGCTGACATCCTGTCAGACAGGCCCATATATACATACCCACCTCCCACTGACGAAAGGCCCCATCATCATACCAGGAGATATCACATGTAGAATGCGTAAACAGCTCCCCCCAAAGCCAAAAGCATGGCAGCAATTGGATTACATTGTTTCCCTATATGTGTCATGAATGAACTACAGAAAAAATAGACCCTGCACCTGAACAGTCTGTTGAGCCTCACCCTCTCCACAGGATCTGAAACCATTGAATGTGTTACAGCAACATATGGAACTCCTCACAAGTGTTGGTGCACAACACACCATGGGAAGTATAGTCCAATAAGCCTATGAAGTCTGATCTGCAAGGCCATGAAGTCCATCATGATTGAAGTCATAAACAGAGCTATTGGAAGCTGACAAACACACAACCCTACCAACTGTGATATGTTCATGGGCAGATCATGGTTTCCAAACATGCTAGACTGTTTGCAAGGCAGCCACCCAGGACATACATCACTGAACGGAGCTACACATGTCCCACATAGACTTTGAATAGCCCTTTATCAACATTCCAGACACATGCAATATCCACAAAATCAACAATCTGTTCATAAATATGTGTTGTCATATGAAGAAATGGTAATTCGTCCACAGATAGATCACACAAGCTAAGAATTGTGGGGTCCTGTACAAGCTGTTAACACCTGCTGACCCACATGGTTCATTTCTGGGAATGCATAAAACAAAGTGTACACACATTACCATGTCCAGTCTGATGATGTCAGCATCCTACAAATATAGCAGGAGAAAAGCAGCCACCTAGTAAAGCATATAGCTTGTCGTGTTAATGTGTATTTCTCTAGTATCATAACATAGTTAGGTAGGGATTTGAAACCTGCAATTACTGACTGTGTGTGTGGGGTGGGGTGTGTGTGTTTCCTTTGAGAGGAGTGCCAATTTTGGAGACTGGGAAAACACATTAAAAGAGGTACAATCCTCTTTGGAAAGTCTGATGATGTCAGCATCCTACAAATATAGCAGAATAATACAAACCACCCAGTAAAGCATATGGCGCATTGTGTTTATGCGTATCTCTCTAGGGGGGTGTGTATGTGTGTGTTTCCTTTGAGAGGAGTGCCCTTTTTGGAGACTGGGAAAACACATGATAAGAGGTACAATCATCTTTGGAAAGTCTGATAATGTCAGCATCCTACAAATATAGCAGGATAATACAAACCACCCAGTAAAGCATCTAGCGCATCGTATTTATGCGTATCTCTCTGGTATCATAACATAGTTAGGTAGGGGTTTGAATCCTGCATTTGTTGATTGTATGAGGGGGCATGTGTGATTACCTTTGAGAGGAGTGCCCTTTTTGGAGACTGGGAAAACATATCAAAAGAGGTACATTCCTCTTTGGAAAGTGTGCTGATGTCAGCATCCTACAAATATAGCAGGAGAAAACAAAACACCTAATAAAGCATATAGCACATCGTATTAATGCATATTTCTCTAGTCTCATAACATAGCTAGGTAAGGATTTAAATCCTGCAATTGCTGACTGTGTATGTGGGGGGGTATGTGTGTGATTACCTTTGAGAGGAGTGCTCTTTTTGGAGACTGGGAAAACACATCAAAAGAGGTACATTCCTCTTTGGAAAGTGTGCCGATGTCAGCATCCTACAAATATAGCAGGAGAAAGCAAAACCCTCATTAAAGCATATAGCGAGTCGTGATAATGCGTATCTCTCTAGTATCATAACATAACTAGGTAAGCATTGGAATCCTGTAATTGCTGACTGTGTGTGATTACATTTGAGAGGAGTGCTCTTTTTGGAGACTGGGAAAACACATCAAAAGAGGTACATTCCTCTTTGGAAAGTGTGCTGATGTCAGCATCCTACAAATATAGCAGGAGAAAGCAAAACACTCAGTAAAGCGTATAGCTCATTGTGTTAATGTGTATCTCTCTAGTCTCATAACGTAGCTAGGTAGGGGTTTGACTCCTGCAATTGCTGACTATGTATGTGGGGGGATGTGTGTGATTACTTATGAGAGGAGTGCTCTTTTTGGAGACTGGGAAAACGCATCAAAAGAGGTACATTCCTCTTTGGAAAGTGTGCTGATGTCAGCATCCTACAAATATAGCAGGAGAAAACAAAACGCCCAGTAAAGCATGTAGTGTGTTGTGGTAATACATATCTCTCTAGTGTCATAACATAGTTAGGTAGGGGTTTGAATCCTGCAAATGCTGAGTGTGTGTGTATGCCACTGTTGGTCAATACAGTGTGGGTTTTGCTTTTACTATGGTATGACATATCAGGATTAAAACAGTATGTGCATTGCACACATCAGGTATCTGTGTGGCAAATAAATGTATGTACATGTGACCTCAATTAGTACATAGGTGTGAAGCCTGCATACTACATGAATGCATTTGTTTCCTTTGACAGATTGTGCCACTGCTTCTCAGATCGTAGGTCACATATGTATGTATGTGACAAGGCCGGCCACTGTAGTGATTTGTGGCCAAGGTAATCTGTGCCACACAAACCCATGACAGTTACTATAGAGTAGTGTGAGTGAGGGTACATGCCTGGGGTATATGTCAGACATGTTCATACACAACAATGTCTGGCAATAATGGACAGTCATTATAGGTGTACAACAGCCTTGTGGATATGCATACAGGCCCCTAATGTCTTATGTGATGCACCGAGGGACTCCACAATACCTCTGGATATGTGGATACCAAGGGACAGATGACATAACACTTGGCTGTATGTACACATTGCTACCCAACATACATGTTGGGGGCTACCACCTATGTGGTACTGTCGGGATAGTATGTATAGTAAATATGTATGACTATGCTATAGTTGGCTTAGAGCTATACAGCATGTGTCGGACAACAGGTATCTGTCTGTATGATACCCTTGTGTAGGATATGTGTCCCATCCAGAGAATGCATTGTAGGCCAATGCATGCATTTACAGATGTGGATGGACATATTCCTAGTGTGTTTGCATGTACCTAAGAGGGCTATATGCCAAACAGGTGTGGTCCCAGGAACAGGTGGCGGTCAATACCACTGGTTACTGTTATAGTATAGTACCGGAAGGATCCAACTGTTACTGAGTTCCCCACATCTGTGTGTCAGTTGTCAGGACATCATCTAATGATTGGTTATGGTCAAGCTGTTGAGGTTGTGTATACTACCAGAATGCAAAACATTGACAGATATTAACAGTATCACCCACAGCATAGTGTTAAACCATGTCATACACACACATGTACCCATGTTAGAACATATCTGTAGTAGAATGCATACTGGCCATCGAGAGATACTATGAGATGATAACAATGTGTAATACAGGGTATGTCACATGTCCCATGTGTCCACTATGCACGTACATGCAGACAGTGCACACCCACCATGTTCACAGATGTACACCTGCTAATCTGTACTGCACACATCACACACGTACTGTCCACGCACTGACACATGCTGGCAACACTATACACTTCAGCCACATGGCACATGGGCGGACAATACATACTCAGACTTAACACTGGTGTAAACAATGCTACATTTACAGTCATAGCTTTGATGCATCATGCCTGCTCAGATATACCTACAAGGATATCATTACACTTTCCTGTTGACAACATGCTAATATTGCTATACTGATATAATGTCACCCTGTGCTTCAGCACCATGTTAGCCTGTTCCTGCATCAATGTTACAGATGACAGGAGGTGGCACAGGTGTCATCATATGCACAGGGTGTGTTGTTGGTTTGCCAGAGCCCGACATTGACCCATCCAATCAACATGTATGTGTGTGTGTGTGTGTGTGTGTGTGTGTGTGTGTGTGTGTGCGTGTGTGCGTGTGTGCGTGTGTGTGTGTGTGTGTGTGTGTGTGTGTGAGGGACAACAGTACAGCATGGGCCAATGTTGATGTAATGTGTGAGCCCTAGTTGTTTGGTTAATGTGTGTGTGTCTGCATGCACACAACTCCACCATGTGGCTGCCATATACAGGAGGTTGTGGGACAGCCACAGACTGTACCTGCCACAGGCTGTACAGATCATTGTCTCTGGCCACGGACATGGTACCTGTGCCTGGCAGGGGTGCTATGGACAGTATTGGGTACCAACCCTGAATGAGTACTATCATCAGAGGCAGAGGTATGTCGAGTGGACCCATGTCCCTGCTGGGACTGGCCAGAGCCACGTGCATGTGGTCTACTAGGACGGTCAATCGACAGGCCAGCCCCAGCATTGTTGGGGCTGGTACTGCCACTACAGGAGTGGCTGTGATCTGTGGGCCGTCCGCGATGACTGCCAGCCATTGATGTTGCTGACATATGTCTGCGTCGATGTCTCAACCATCCCGCACAGTCCTGGCTCATGGAAAACACATTGTGGAGGGCATCTAATGTCTCCCCTCAATGTTTATCAATGACCTCGGTGTAATTCCGGATGGCACCAGCAAGGTCGCAGATGCTGTCATTGATAGCAGTGTAATGGGCCCTCTGCACCCTTAGTCCCTGTCTGGTGTACTGTTCCATATGTGCCTGTGTCTGCATTACAGCCCGGAACATACTTGAGGTCATAAGACCTGTGGGGGCATGTCTGCCAGGGGCATTACGATCAGCGGTGCTCCCACGAGAACCCCTGGACATCTGCCTATGTGGTACCTTTCCAGTAATCCAGGTATGGCTGCTGTGAGGGGATGCAAGTGCCATGGATACCACACTATCCTGGTCAATGCCAACTGTATGCTGTCCCTTGGCTAAGGCCATTGGTGATGAGGGATGTATTGACAGTATGAGTGTGCACATAGATGGGGTGGAAAGCTGTGTACTGTCGATTGGTGGACCAATGACAGACCCTGTCAATCCTGCCTGTGCCACAATACATGTCTCATCATCTCCACTATTTGTGGCAGTGACTTCAGGTTCCCTGCTGCATTCACATTCAGCCAACACAACTTCAGCACCTGTGAGAGGAAGACAGGAAAGACACTTTACAATCTGTACATGATGTTAGCACACATGAACACATGCACACATGAACACATGCACACATGCACACATGAACACATGCACACATGCACACATGCACACATGAATACATGCACACAAATACACTCCTCACTACAGCAGATACACACACACACCAGCAATCCAACACATATTCAATAGTGGGTGAAAGTGGGTGACAGTATCACAAGGCAAACAATCACCTCACACGTGTCAGCATGCAGAATATGTGTTGCTCAAGACCATGCAGTGCAAGTGTAGACAGCCCTAGTTAATAACAGTATACATGGCTTTGATGCATGTGTGTAGTTGTTCAGTGATTGGTTACACCCTGGAACACAATGTGTACATGGACACAACATTGCTGTGCAAGTATTATCAGCTCTGCAATGTACTGTGCACCATCACTCACAGGTATATATATCATGGCTGCAGGTGTTATCTGTGTGACTATGCCTATCCAATGTGCAGTACAGTGTTGCCACAAGTGTGTATGATGCTCTGTGTATTGCATGTCATTGCTCTGTGTATTGCATGTCATTGAGGCAGCTACTGACATTACTGAGCTGTGCAACATCTTACAGCAAACATGCACAGCATGCATTATGCGTAGGTGTGTTACGTGTACATAGCCTACACCTCACCTATGACAGGCACATTTTATTACCAATATTGCAGTTATACCACACTCACCAGCATGGATCGTCTGCCCTGCTGTCACACCAGAGGGACCTACAAGGATTTGAGAGATTACGTCAGTGGCCACAACTGTGGCATTGCTACTGTGGGTTTGCTAAACTACAGTAGAACAACAGTCGAAAGTCACAGGTGTACAGATAATATTCCAAATATCAGTATTGCACAACACTAGGCAGCACAACTGCTAAACACACAGTACACATCTCACGTATACATAATCTAACAATACAGGTAACTGTAGTCTACAGTTAGGGCATGTTACCTGCATGCTCCATGTCAACATGCTGGGTGGCTCCGGCCTCCATGATGACATGTGTTTGTGGCAGTTGCTGTTGTTGTCCAGGAGCCACCACGCTTAGGAGCAGCTCCTCCACTCTGGTGAGGGGGGGATGTATGGCCACTCCACCACCTGTGGCAAGCTGTTATCTATGGATATCAGACGCACGCTGCCAGACATGTCTAATTAAATCACTGCATTGATGGTGTACCTGCTCATATGTCCGGTTATTCATGCCTATGTCATTTACCCGATGAACAAGATCTTGCCACAGTGCTGTCCACTCATGCTGGTGCTGGCTGCTTCTGGAAAACAGCAGTGAGTAGTGCTGCACCAGGCTGTGGTGGATTACCTCTTCCTCCGCTGCTGTGTAACAAGGGTTACATTGGTGGGCCATCACTCTGAAAGAGAAATGAACAATATGTGTGAGCGAGTCCTGTGGCACCCTTTACATCCTTACCCACAGATATCACTTCACTGCCATATATACCATCCGTTTGTCTGTCAGAGGATACACATGTTCAATACCACATATTGGTTCTCAGGCCACAACTGACTAACAATGCCTGGCACACTCTATATATCAAACCACTATACAACAGTACCCGGCACAATGTTTGTGACACAATGCACAACCTCGCCACAGGGGTATATATCACGCTAATGCATGAACAAAGATGTCATCCATTGCAATGAATGTAAAGTACAGTTACAGTAGTACCAGTAAACCACCCTAGTCATTGATGCCATACCCCTGCCTAACATGTGCACAGTTGTTAATATAGGTGCCATACTGCTGTAACAGAGTATATATGTTGCTAGATACACACGTATACCCTGTAACACACATATGATTGCGGGCATGGTAAAGGCATAATTACACACACATCAGACAAACATCCAACACACCACTGTATGCCAACACATATGAGCTTTATCTGTGTACCATACAGTACTGTGTGCCACTACTTACAAACCCTTATGCCTGAGGTATGTACTCTGTGCAGACTACAGAAAACACACACGACAGTGTTTCCAAGCAATGTGAACATACACCATACTGTGCTGTTTAGGCCTACAGCTTCAGGTAGTACTACAGTTCATATGGGAGTTGGATTCACCAGCAGTACCACTCACTAAGCATACATGTATTGCTTTAGCCTACAATGGGACACTGCAGTCATCAACAAGGAACTACGTCACAATGTATGCCATACTACAATGCCTACCTAGCAATAACATACACATCTTTTGCTGGCCTCACAGCTAGGACAGACACTACCATGTCAGATACAACTTCACACTAAGCTATCACACCTTTACAGACCTTGCACACATTCAGCGTTACACTCTTTCAACCTCACATAGCAGGTATTGCATTGAGTACATGTGTGAGTACATAGTGTCATAGGTAGGTAATATGCTATTGGCCCTAGGGCCTACAGCAGCCTAGCCATATGCTACCCTGGCCTTTGCCACACATGTACTTTGATTTCATTTGCCCTGTCAACCAGAACCACAGAAGTGATTCCCGGGGTGTATTACCTATCTCCCAAACAATCATCAGGGGTATTTATGACAACTGCTAATGAGGAGCCTTGTTTGCTATTGCTAGGTGGTTTATTCCAGAGTATGGCATATCTTTGAGATAGGAACCTATCCCTCGAGCATGTGCTGTTTAGTGAGCTGACGAGGTTTGGGGCCCTAGAGTGTGTAGCCCAGAGGGATTGTAATATGTTGCCATGGTGGTTGTCACACAGTTATGGGTGTGACATACCTCTGTATGTCTGGCAGAGGTCATCTCTGTGTGGGTGGTATGCAATACAGTCTAGCTGTGGTTTTGTGAGTCAGTCTGCATAGGGCATCTGTGTGAGGCCAGTATTACCCTTTGTGATGTATGTCTGTGGCTTTTCCACTTGCTGTAGTTGTCATGTGAGGTACATACCACACGGAGCATTGTGATGAGTAGAGGGGAACACTACCTATATTTCCCTAGATGACACACCTGTTGTGATGACACGTACCACATAGACAGATTACAAGTCTAGTGTGGCACTGTCTTTCCCAAAGGGGAGGGTACTGTCCACCTGTGTCCCATGTTCCCTTATCACACTGTCAGTGTTAGGTAGATTTCTACCTATGTGGTAGTTAATGGGTACAGTGTTTTGGAAAGGAGGGATGGCACAGCAGTATCAACACCTGTCTACAGTCCATGCCTTGGTCACCACACACCTGTTACGGTACATATGACCTCGTGTCTCTCTCTCTCTCTCTATATATATATATATATATATATATATATATATATATATATATACATATATATACATATATGTATATATATATATATATATATATATATATATATACATACATATATATATATATATATATATATATATATATATATATATATATATATATATATATATATACATATATATACATATCTATACACATACATGTACACATCCATTGCTGTACATATAGATCTACATATAGGCACATGTACAGTCCACCTTTCATGGTGGGGATATCACCTATGTGACAGTTGTGAGATGTACAGTTATGTGATTATATTGCACAGTGTTGTGCAGAATGCATTTTGGTGTCCTCAGCCCATGTAGCTTTAGCAGGCCTCACTGGCTGTAACACAACGGATCTGACAAATCAGTCCCACAACGTTTAACCACCACATGACATATATCAGCACTGCATGCTGTTTTCTATGCCACACACTACGGCCTACATAGATATATGCACATAACAGCCTTCAACAACATATATGTGTCCACCTAACAGTTGCAGTATGTCCCTTGCCCTATGCACATGTGCAGATACAGATAGATACGTAGTGCTGCCACATATGGATGATTTACAGTGTGTAGAGTACTCTTCCGGAACATCTACTACATGCCAGCACATACATATGAGTTACATACTTTACCTTTGTATTTCTCTGCTCCGTCTGTTGTTACTGTTTTGTTGTTTATTTTTTTATTTTATTTATTTATTTATTTTTGGGTTGTTTTGTTTGGGTTTTCTCTGTCTGTTTCTGTTTCTGTCTCTTTCGTCTCTGTCTCTGTCTGTGTCTCTGTCTCTCTCTCACTCTCGCTCTCTATCTCTCTGTTCCTGCAATGATATTATTGCATGTGTGGACAGCAGGTACAGCCTGCTTTTCTAGGTATCTGCACATGTGCATGTGACAGCCTCTGCACCAGTTGGTGCCCACTATTAAGTAATTGCATGCAGCCTGCTGTGTGGTAATTGCAGTACTCACTGTGATTGCAGCCCACTGCTATAAAATGCTAGGTTAGGTAGGTGTAACCCTTTCAGCTTTCAAAGATGGGGCCCATGCTTGTTTGCTCTGAACACTGTTGTGTCAGTCAGAAGGTTGGTATATGTCTCTTATCTGAAGCTAGGGTTGTAGACAGTGATATGCATGTTGTACTCAAACCTGAATGTTGCTGCTTCCAGTACACACTTCTCAGTGTAGACATTTACTCACCCCTCCAAATGCTAACACAGGATACATGGGAGTATGTACTTTCTTTCTGAATTAGACAATTAACTGACATACAAATGTAGTTATTGCAATATATTCCTGTGGCACATGCACTGTTTGTGAACTGCTATACAGTAATTATTAAGTTACTCACTTCTGAACAGTTTGTGGCTTGTTTGTGTTGACATTAGCACAGGCTGCTCAAGACAACTGGACATATTTCAGTACTGAGTATGCCTACCTACACCCTTGGTTTTGCCTGAATACACAGGTATGTTGTACCTTTGGGTAGGGGTGCAGAACTGCAAAGAGCATGTTTTATTATCGTGTAAGGTTTATCTTGCTGAACATACAGGGCTGCTGTGTACCTGTTAGTCTGTCAAGGCAAGTAGTCTGTCTGCGTAGCTCCCACCTGTGGACATATCCAAATGGTAGCTAGAGGTTAGCCTATTATTCTTTGTCTGTGCACCACACCAGTCTTTTTAGCACTGGCACAATGGCATTGTCACAGTTGGTTGCTAGCAGTACATGGCTACATCCTGTGATATTTCTGTGTTGTACTCCTACATAAGGGCATGCTTGTGGAACTCCTTCCAAAGCTATTTGCAGAGTGTGTAACAGCAGGAATGCTGATATGCCTGCGTGTTTCTGCCTCTGCCAGGCCTCAGATACTCTCAGGTATATATTTGAACAGCCTCAGTGAAAGGTACATATAAGTGAGATACACCTGTAATATATTACAGACATATTTCAGTTGAGACTTTCTTGGGAATTGGAGCATATGTATTATTACACCTTTTCTGATGTGCAAGCAGTGTCTACTCTCACCTATTGACATTATTCATTAAGTGTAATTCCCCACTTTTCTGCCTAATGTTAGTACTTTTCAGAGTGATTCAGAGGGGCACAGCTAACATTTGTTTACAAATCAGGGACATCCCTGTAAAGCAGTCACAGTTTGGGAGTCTGGCCTCTGCCCTATTCAACTTTGCCAGTGTTTATCCTGGTCTGATACTGTGTGGTGTTTGTAAGGTGCTACTGTAACATTATTCCCTGCTAGAATGGCTGGTTCTCTTTTCACAGTCATGCCATGCAATTCCACAATCACTGCTGGTAAAGACCCACAGAACAGGATTTGTGTTATGCCATTCCTAATTTCCATTTACATTCCCTCATTGTAATGCATGATATATTTATTTCAGCACCAAGTTATTTGTATAACCACTGTGGCTTAGTGGTAATTCATGCAGTCTATTGTATCAATGGTCTGGGGTTCAAGATTGGCAGAGGTTTTTTCTTTTGCTGCTGAGCAGAACAAGGGCCATGACATAGAGTGACTAAGGCACTTTTAAGCAGTTGTAAGCAGGTTTGCACGATGCTTAGAGACGCTTAGCTAAGCGCACACATTCGCACACTCGCTTAAACCCGCTAACTACTGCGTAAAAGTGCTTACTCCCACTAACCCCCAAGCTAATTTCTTTGAAAGAAAAGAAAATGGGGAGATAGGAAAGTGGTGAAAAATGGGGCACAAAGAGGGACAGACAGTAGGTAAACAAGCTCGGGATGTGCAGGACGGGTGTAGGGAAGGTCCATAGCTGCCCATTTCTTTACCAGCAACAGCTGTGCATATGCAATAAATTTGGAGTGAAATTTGAAACCTTCCACTCCTGGTAGAGGGGTGAGGACAACAAAGTATGTTGTACTGCCAATTATAATTATCAGTTTACATGTCCAGCGGACATGTGTGCGAAATGGGCAGCTATGTATGGGGCATAATTTTTTTGTGGGTACAGATTTCCCCCCCTTTTTTTTTCAGGTGAGAGTGGAAAGTGAGGTAGAGGAAGTAGGTATGTTTGGGGAGGTAGGTTGGGGAGGTAAACAGTCAAGACAAACAAGATGCATACAGGGGTGGTGTATGACACATGGGGTGGGTGAACACAATTGACAGGGACGGATGTTTGGAAATCGCAAGCCCATGAGCCCACAGATGGCAACAGTGGAACTGAGATCCCACCCATGGGCAGTCACCACTGCACCTTCACAGCCCCGTGGGTGGCTGTGCTGGGGGCTGTATAGGATGGGCAGGCTCACCTGTGAGATGCGCCACTCTCACCTCAAGCTGGCATAGGGGATCAGCGACTGAACGCTGGATCTCCCTACGCACCACAGCCCGGACCCTTCGAAGGGTGACAGGTGGCCCTTCTCTGCCCACGCTTGCATGGGGGAGACGAGCCCCATCCCCTGCAGCGCTTCCACTCAAAGGTGGCACAGGACCAACGGAGGAGGGGAGCCTGGGCCTGGCACCGGACCTGCTGGTGCCAGGTGCACTCGCCAGCTGAGGAGGTACAGGTGGGTCCGCTGGGACTGGTCTTCCCATACGTTCTGTGATTAGGTGTGTTTAATTACAACATAAACAACAGCATTCAAGATTAGTTGTAACAGCATGCAGTAATAGTCCCATTAACCCAACACACCAAGGTTCCAACAGTTGAACAGCAAGCATAACACATGCATATATTGAACGACAGTGGACATTCCAACAGCATGCAGGGATGATTGGTAGCAACAGGCCACCATGACTGTGGTATTTAAACAGGGCACATGCATCAAAGTGAATGCAGATATTTATAGAACAATAGGACATATGTCCCAACAAATGTTTGAGATTACACATACCCATTGAGGTGTGGAATTGCATGGTTTATGCACATACAGTAGGGTGTAGAAAGAAACCTCAATTAACATCTTATAAGTAATTTTAGTCTACACTACATTCCTATTGACTGCAGGTGTATATCCCCTACATGTATTATTACACTTACCAACATGCTTTAGGTTGTGTAATGGGTTAGGCTAGTTCATTATATACCTGTCCTATATCTGACATACTGACTGTCCAAGATGCAGATGCTACTGGTACATATTTCTTGCTTTTATTTATATTTCTTTATCTACATATCTGGATTTGTTCATATGACATTTTCAGTTCAATTTGTATATAACCCTGCATTTCTTGTAGCACACTCACATTTCTGGGGAACAAATTAACAAGCTACTCGTGTGCCAGATTTACTTATGCATGCCATCCAGTAACTGACTGTTGAGGACTGTATATATACTTCACAGATACTAGCACTTCCATCACCCACTTTAGATGGGACTGCCCAACTGTGGGTTGCCAGCAATTATTAAAACAGTACTATTTGTATAATGCAAGGGTACTACAACAACATTTCAAAGTAAGTGACACAGACACACTCCAGGTTTTATACCTTTATTAATTACATTACACACTTTTCCACAGGCTCTCTCCTTTATTTTATATTACAGTGCATATGGAAGACATATTCAGAACATATTATACCTTTATTAATAGATTAGAACACTCTTTTTCAGGCTCGCTCACTTATTTTATATGACAGTACCTGCAGAGATGTTATTCCAGACATATTTTACCTTTCTTAATGGGTTACTACACTCTTTTCCTGGCTCTCTGACTTTTTTATATGACAGTACATGCAGAGGACTTATTCAGTGCATTTTATGGCTGTATTATTGGACTACGACACTTTCTTTCATGCTGTCTCCCCTATTTTATACAACAATACATGCAGAATAACCACTAACCTGCCTGGTGGCACAGCCTTAGCAGCCTATCTGCATAGGCTTGCTGATTCGCAGCACGGTCACCTGCAGCTGTGAAGTAAATGAAGGGATATTGAGACATACCTATCCATTATACAAAATCAATTATACATTCTTACATACTGCATTCCATGGCTACCTACTCAGTTGTGGTGCATCTTGCATCCCACGGGCCTCCTGTATCCATTAGGTCAGTAGGTCCTGCTTCCGTCTCTTCAGGTCTGCATGGTGGTGACGGACCTGCTCACCAGTCTAAGGAACACCTGTGACACTGGTGAGGTCATGAGCTAACCGGTTCCAAGCCTCTGCCTTGTACTCCGTCCCTTGGAACTGGCCCTGCAGGAGTCTTGACTCATGAGGGTGGACAAGGAGCCAAACCATGTATTTCGACTCCTCGATGCCCCAACGTTGTGCTCAGAAGCATGTACCCTCTCCAGCACCAGCCATTCTAACTGCAAATGTGAGCTACAATCAGTTATGGTGAGTATTCCCGCCTATGGGGCTTAAATATGCTGCATTTCCCGCACTTTTTTGTGATTGGCCATTTTTGAAAATTTTCGGCTGACTGCAGACCTGCTTAGTAATGGTTAATCTACCATTTCTAAGTATATGTATGTTAACAGTGGCTGTTTCTCCTAAGCTGTCATGGCTTAGTGGTTCAGTACTTTGATTATGGTGTACAGAGTCCTGGGTTCGAACCTTGTCATTCAATTTATTTTAATACTGTCCAGACAGGCTAGGGGGTGTGGCTGTGTTTAAGCAGCTTTGCTGTACGTTGCTCCACGTTGCCCTACTGTGCGCTGGTTGGCGCGGCGTGCACGTCCACACAAACCAATTGCACTGGGTAAAGCACTATTTAGCTATGGGCAACTGTATTTCACTGGGTAAAGTGCTATTTAGCTATGGGCAAATCTATTGCACTGGGTAAAGTGCTATTTAGCTATGGGCAACTCTATTGTGCTGGGTAAAGCGCTGCTTAACTGCGGGCAACTATATTGCGCTGGGTAAAGCGCTGCTTAACTGAGGGCAATTGTATATCAGGATCCTTTAAAAATATATATTTTGTTCACTGATACATAGAACATTTCACTGCTTTTTAGTAATATTTTAATCATATATGTCAGGTATTTTTCATATACTGATTTAAAACATATATTGGAAGGGGAGTGGTGGGACTCGAACCGTGAACGTCTCCTCTTGTGTGCAAACACTCTACCATTATGCTATTGCATGTGATTTACATAAGCCTTCTTCCTTATGCTCTTCCATGTCGGGATTGCTAACTGCAGCTAAGCAATGGGCACACCCGCTCACACAAGCGCAAATACGGGCAGCTATTTCGGGAATATAAAAAAAATAAAATTAATGTTTTACTTTTTATAACTGTGATGGGGGTTTATAATGTCAGGGAGTGTGGTGTTGGGTACATGGACATTTCAGCGGACTTGCTCTTCTGTGTTTGCATTTTTCTTTTCGAACCCTTGCAGGGGCGTGGATATTTAGACTGCGCGGCAGTTGGACACGCCCCCTGCTTTCCTACACAGTCCATGTTAGACTTGTGGTTGCGTCAGCATGCCCTCATGAATATACATGGCACGCTGACATCATACTGTTCAACTGCAGCCTCCGAGTAAGACTTATTTAGTTTTACACGGGGGATTCGTGAATCCGGGGGTATGTTTAAAATTTCTTCCTCTTTTATTTACAAAAACTGGCCCTTCTTCTTAAACTTTTTTGAGTTCAAGAACACTACTCAAAATGTTCCAGTTATCTCTAATAATACATTTAATATATCTCTCATCTAGAGAATTTTGTACTACCATCCTTGTCCTATATTGTTCTTCCTGGGGATTCAATAAACTCCATTTGGCTTTGCACTAAGCCTACATGGAGTTTACTTGTTTGCATAGTGAACATATTCGATAATTATATATGCATGCTTTGCACAACATTTAAACTTAAACAAGCATGGTTTCATCGCCAACAACAGAGTTGCTGGTCAGGAAACCGTATAAAGCAACAGGACACCAGCAGATATGTAAATCTGTTTACCTATAGGCAAACTAGGTCTATGAGATTGTACAAAATGCCACAATGAGTACCTAATAATAAAGCAATGTATATAGTTCCAACACATTAAATGACAGTGCATACAATGCAGAGTATTGTGGAAACTTGTGTTAGGCTTACTGAATAACGGTTGTGTAAATGATCAGTAAGGTTACAGACTACATTTTAAATAAATAGGGGAAGTGCATGTATTGAAAAGAGACACACAGATGAATTGTAGGAACAAACACAGGGGAAGAGGACAGGTGAAATATGTTAATGTAGAGCAGATGAGGGCATGTCTATGAAGACAGTTGTAGCATCAACACTAATCACATGATACAGTACAGACTGTACAGGTATTGTATATCATGGGACTGCCACATAAGGTTACATATCAGTGGAGAAGATTATTTGTAATATAAACATCCTGACATGAACAATGGAGATGACATGTATCAGGGATAGTATATATAATAGGGGTTAGGTGCATATTATGAAGGTGTGCAGAATGAGTTGCATGAATATATATCTAATGTCAGCATTGGTCTAAATCAAGTGGATAACATAGTAACAGGCCCATGGACAACCTTAGACAGAAGCAAGCACAATCATGGACAATATCAAAAGAATATCACCAGTAATCCCATTACCTTGACATAACACTCTGTTTTTATTCTACACAATTTTTTTTTTACTTTTTCAACTGTTTTGTCCTGGAGCTTTTCTCCCAGGGCCTCTACTGAAAATGGACATATATCCAGTTAGACTAGCCCAGTCAACAAATGTAAAATAAAATAAATAAATAAATGTGATTATGAGTGGTCATAAATTGTTCTGCAAGAACACACTTGTACAGCTATTATGATTTGTCAGCACTCTAAGAGGGGAATGAAGCACACTTTCCTCAAAATTTAACATCTGCCAGAGTAGTAAGGTGGGATACTGTCACACCTGTATTTGAAATTATGAGCAATCCTGGCTAGCTGACAGCTGTGCATACCATACATATTCTTTCCATCTGGAGTGTGGTATGCAGAAAGACTGTATCATAGCTCTCACACACACACACACACACACACACATATATATATATATATATATATATATATATATATATATATATATATATATATATATATATATATATATATATATATATATATATATATATATATATGGATTCACTTTATAATCTCGAAATACTGAAATATTGAATTTCAATATTTCGAGACTATAAAGCCAAACTTCCGAAATAGCGAAACCCCATAACTGTGAATCCGGAAATGTCGAGTTAGCGGCTGTGGTTGTATGATACATGACATGTGATGTACTGTGTGCCTGATTTACAGTTTGGTATGTGGATATGGTTGGGGATTAAGGTAAGTGAACATTTTTTAAAGGTTCTGGGTAAGGATTTGAGTGTATGTGCGTGTGTTCGGAAGTTGTAGGTGTGGGTTAGGGTAGGTAGGTAAGAGTATGAGTGTATAACTGTTGAAAGTGGTGGTGTTTGTACATTTGTGATGTGTGTTTGTGAGGGGACTGTAGAGTGTGTAGTGGTGAGTTTACTGTCTTTTTCTGTTTGGTGTGACCTCAGAGTTAGTATATATAAGTAGCAGGGGTGGGGGGCACATATGTAGGGTAGGTTTAATTATTTGTATTGTTGTGTTTGTGTGTGTTTTGTTTGTTGTAATGTGTGGTGCATGTGTTGTGTGGTGTATGGTGTGTTTATGTTCGCTGTTTTGAATTTCGCTGATTTGGGGTTTCTTTGTTTTCGTTTTTCAGCTTTATAGTCTCGAGATACTGAAATTCGATATTTTAATATTTTGAGATTATAAAGTGAATATATATATATATATATATATATATATATATATATATATATATGTATGTTTTCATTCTAACACTGATGATATTCAGCTATATTTCTCTTTTTCAGAGTAGTCTATGCCAAAATTTGCAACCACTAAGGATAGCTTGGGCTCACTTACTCAGTGGTTGAGCCTAAACCAATGTAAGCTAAACCCCCCCAAAAAAAAGAAAAAAGAAAAAAAAAACACTGAGGCCAAGCTTTTGCATGCCACCATCCATCCTTTACCTTTTCCTTTGCTTTTCCCCTTCCTAATATGTGCGTACAAACTGGTATTTGTGTCATATGTACAAGATATAGAAGTGTTTTTTGATGACATGTTATCACCAAATGTTCAAATGTCCGCTGTTGTCAAGATATCCTACTTTCATTTGGTGTATATCTCCAAGATAAAACATTTATACCATCTCCGGACTCAACAGTGGTGGTAGAAGCTCTGATTATCTCATGCTTGGATTATTTATAATGCACTTTATGTTGAACTTATGGGTGGTGATCTGGGAGCCTTTGTAGTTTCAAAAAAGATTTCAAGCCTGCATAAACTAAAGCACTGCTGGTGATCCCCTGCTAGTTTTCCCACCCACCCGTTTGTTGATCTGTTTTTTTAAATCTTGTCATTTTAAGCTGCCCACCCCTACTGTAAAGTGAACTTAATGAGCTCCTCCCTTTCTACACTGATGTTGATATCTTGAATTATTTATTTGCCTTTTCTTGTGCTTATATTGAAAAAGTGCATTTTGCTTCATCATTGTCTATTCTACTGATTTATTTGCTCTGAATTTATTATATAGTTAGCTGTTGGATAAAGTAGTGTATTTTTATGCTCTGTCAAGCACTTGTTTTTACATCAAGAGGTCAGTGGATGTTCCATCTAGTGCACTGGGAGGTAGCCTGGTCTGTTCAGGTTGGATAAATGAGATTTATGCATGTAGTTTTATTAGTTGGAGGGCTTATTTATTAATCAGCTTTTCTTGTTTTTATTGCCTTTATAAGTTCTATACAATCGAGTGGCTCTTGGCTTATTTATACAAATCAAAGTACTTTTATTGAATAATCACAATTTTATTAGCTGTTTAAAGTGCACTGCTATATCTGTATCTTTATGTTTGTGGTAGCATTTCACTCTGGACACTCCTTTGCTGTGCTTTTACATTAGAAGGACTGGGATTATTCATCTAGTGGCAGTAGGTGTTTGCCTGGTCTAATAGAGCTGGAAAGCACACAAAAGAGCTCTAAGTATTTTTTTTTTTGCACTTGTCTTATATACTGTTACTGTAATTTAACAGTTTAAAAAAAAAGTACTGTCTGTTGCTGCTTTAAGTAGTTAATTGCACTGTATTACATTGTTATCAGTTAGTTGTAGGACTGTTATAGGTAGTTTGTGTGGTTTTGTTATGCTTGGGCTCCACACCAGCTATTCTACATTAAGAATGCATTTTTCTGCACCCTTGTGGCAGAAGTGTGCTGATCTAACCTGTCTGAGCTGGGGATTACTGGAGGAAGGCATAGTGTATGCTTTTCTGATTGGTAGCCTCGAGTTTGTGCAGTGATGCTCTTCTCACAGAGGTGGTTAACAGTGCTCTGTACAGATCCAAAAGTCTAGAAGCTTAGTTTTTTCCTAAACAGCTGTCGGTGAAACCCTTCCAATCTTTTCTGCTGCTCTAGGAGCAACTCAGTTGCGCACTGAGCAGCGTTGCCTTATTGATCATCCTTAGCCTACACAAAGTATAGGTCCCTCTTGTAGTCTCAGCGCTACCACCACAGTCCTGTCAAATTAATCCATTCCCTTCCCTAATAAAACATACAGTAAGAGCCTGCTATCATGGATGGGTAGTTTCCCATCATCTCTCTGACCAGCCTGATAGACATGGGCATCCTAAGGCAATGTAGCAGTTGTCTCATGTATACTGACAACTACTTACTCCTGAAACAAATAAATACTTTATGTTAGAGATGTAGTTACACTGTGAAATTGGAGGCAAGACTCTAACACAAGGACAAATTGAAGGCAAAATAGGTTGTCAGCACACACTAAATAAGGACATGACACATAAACCCACATATGCGGAGGTACTCACAAGTATCTTACCAAAAAATCAAAGGCCTCCCAAACAGAAACCAGTTACACACATAACAATGCAAAAAACAGATACAACACATAATAACACACACACACACACACACACACACACACACACACACACACACACACACTCACACACACACACACACACACACCAGTGTCTCAACAAATAAGCCCATAAGGCATAACACAACAAAACCTAATATATTGGTCATAGGTGACTCCATTGTGAGACACACGGATGTTCCCCTCACCAGACTGGAAAAGGAGTGGGTTACAGTTAGCTGCCTGTCAGGTGCTAGGATCCGTCAAATCACTCAAGCACTCAAGTCACTCACTCACAAGTACCTGCATGACTCTGTTATAGTCCATGTGGGGGAGAATGACTTGAAATATACCTCACCGGACTATATGAAGGCAGACATGACTGAGCTCTCAGATTATGAGTCACAGGCAGGTATAAGCCTAGTCTTAAGCAGCATTCTACCTTCTTCAATGATGATGTCAGAATACAAACAAAAAATATAAAAAAGAAGAGTAGCAAGGCACACACAAGATAAATGCTCCGTTGTATAGAGTAATAATCACAATAAGAATGCCAACGCAGTTCAACGAAGCAACCAAGATATCCCAAATAGTTTAAAAACATATACTTTATTCGATAAAAGTGCACACGGTACACAAACAAAAAATGATTGACTTTAACTATTGGCTTAGCTTCTGGTGTCAATTCAAGGGGATCTACTGTCTGTCATCCTGTAAGGACATGGTTGACAGGCCATGCTGCTTTACCGAAGATGGTCTACACCTGTCTCCTCCAGGCTTTCAGACAGTGACAAAGGCATTAGCCTTCCCTATTGTGTCTTTTTTAGGCAGTGTCAAAATAACCAGGCTCCCAACATAACAAAATCATCTCTAGTTGAACTCAAGTTATTGCTGCTTAATGCTAGGAGTCTAAACAATAGCTGCACTCCCTGGAAGCATTCCTTACTTTGGGAGATGCTGATGTCTGTGCACTCACCGAGACTTGGTTCAAAGGTACGGAAAGCACACAGGCCATGCAGGGCTACAATGCCTTCCATATATTCAGGCCACAAACTGAGCATGAAAGAACCAAAGGAGGAGGTGTATCCATCTGCACTAAGGATACGTACACCTCTAGACTGGTCAAACAGTATTTTTCTTGAGCTACTCCATGTCCAATTAACTATAGCTAAAGCAACCTAGCGCATCATAGCTAATTATAGGTCTCCCGCCATGAAACAGGAAAAGCATACCACATACTTGGACTTACTGGAGTCACTTGCTTTACAGCTCAACACCTTACTCATGGGTGATTTTAATTATCTTACCATCAACTGGGAAACATACATGACCACAAACTTGCTAGCTCAGAGGTTCTTGGACTTTGTCATTGCAAATAGTATGGTACAGCTAGTCAGCACACCCACAAGAGGCTCAAATGTCCTGGACATAGTACTCACTAACATGGAAGAGCAATGCCCCCCCCCTCCCTCCACTGTGTGATGTCCTCCTTGGTAAGATCGGATCATAAATCAGTCATGTTTGATGTACTTATAAGACCAGATACCCCATCAAGCTCAAAAACTCTTAAGAATTTTTCAAAGACAAATTGCTTCCTACTAAGTGATAGTATAAGAAGTTTCAAAGCCCCCTTCAATACAGATTACATGGACTCCTATGCAGAGGTGTACACCAATGCCCTGTATAACTACTTAAATGGTTGCATAGAATCAGCTGTACCTGATCGGAGTAAAACCAGGTCTTGCCAAAAAAAAACAAGCCACTATGGTGGACCCCTATTATTAACAGGCTATACAACAAGAGAAAGAAACTAATGTCCAACAACAAGAGGGAACTGGCTCAGCAGAGCAAGAAATCCCTCCCTAGCTTAAACACACAAATTAAAGATCTTATTAAGTCCTCCAAATCTAATTAAGAAATAAAAATAGCCTCCCTAGCTAAGGCTAATCACAAGACATTCTTTAACTACATCTGAAATCTAAAGGGGAATACCCAGCTATGTACTGAATTGGTTGTGGATGGCACCATTCATACTCACCTGGATGTAATAGCCAACCTGCTAGCTGACAGATATGGAGCAAACCTCACCTTCCTGTTCCCTCCAGCCATCCCCCAAAGTATACCTGCCACCATTCCTCAGCCTATTATCTCAAGAGAGCAGTTCATCTTGGTGCTGTCCAAGGCCGAAAACACAGCATCAATTGGACGAGACAACACATCAGTTTACCTTTTTAACAGCTTAAAACATGACCTAGCAGACCCACTTAGATCTCTGTTTAACTACAGCCTACAAACTGGTTATGTTCCTGTGGAATGGAGGACAGCAACAGTAATCCCTCTGCACAAAGGGAGGCCATCACCTGATCCTGGGAATTATAGGCACATAATCTTGATTACCTCATCTGCAAGGCCATGGAAGGAATCCCTATAGACCTTACTAACAAGGAAACAGGTAATCTGCAAACTGTGGACACAACCCAGTTCGGATTTATTAAAGGTAGATCATGCCTGTTAAACATGGTTGACTTCTTTGAGAAAGTCACCAAAGCCCTGGATGAGGGAAAGACAGTGCATGCCACCCTTTATGACTTAGCCAAAGCATTTGACACAATCCTTCACTCAGATATTATAGAGAAACTCTCCCAAATGGGAATTAATCCCTACATTATAGATGGGTAGCCAAATGGCTCATCAACAGGACACATCCTGTCAAAGTGGGTAACTTCACTTCTAGCAAAAGACCAGTCACCAATGGCATACCACAGGGTTCTGTGCTGGGCCTCTTACTGCTAGGAATTTATTTCTCAGAAGTCCAGGCAAACTTGGGCAGCCTGTGGCTGACCAGATTCACTGATGACTGCAAATTTGGAGCAATCATTGTGTCCTCCAATGATGTTAATACACTGTAGGCAGGGTTAACACAGACAAATGTCTGGTGCCAAAGCCACAGATTAAAGCTAAATGCAAAAAAATGCATTATTACTCCCTTTGGGAAAGCTGATATCCCTGCTAATTACATTATGGACAGCACCCCCCCCCACAAGAGTAGACCCAGTGGTATGTGATCTGGGTGCACAGGTTGAAGCAACCTGATCTTTGACCATCACATATCCTCTGTATTAAGGAAATCCTTCTATGTGGCACATCTAAGTAAAGGCATTACATCTAAATCTAAGGATGTTATAATTCCATTATACTTGGCCCTCATCAGACCCATAATTGACTGCAATGCTCCTGTCTGCATGTACCTCACCAGACATCTGCAACAACTGGTGACACCACAGAGGTTCTCTCCAAGAAATTACAAGGTACACAAAACAAGTCTTATGCCAAAAGAGTAAAACCCTGCCACTGTATTCTGTGTCCTACAGGTTGCTAAGGGGTGAACTGTGCCTGGCTTACATGGCAGTCTCTGATCCAGTCCTGATGGAAATGCTATGTATTTGTAAATCAAACTGCACGAGAGTCACTCACTCCAGGGATCTTAACCTAGCCTCTGACATGAACAGGTCATGCTGGAAAGATAGACACATCTCCCATTGACTGCCACTTCTCTGGAACAAGCTTCCAGTTCATATGAAACAAAGCCCCTCCCTGACTCTCTTCAAATGCAACCTAGATCAATGGATGGGTGACTGAAAATTCATTCCTGGGGTGGCACCCATGTCTCTCCTGGACAGAGGAAGTCAATATTAACTACCATAGACCTTACCACTATGAACTTCACTCACCTAGCCACCGACAACTGGGGCAACCCAGGTTAAATATGGCTAGGCTTGTAAAACTCTATGGCAGTCAGCCTAGTAACCTTCTGTAAACCTATAAATCTAGGACATTTTTGAATTTTGCATTGTATTTATTTCTGACAGGGACAGACGCAACTATTTATATGTGCATTGAACTTGGCAGTAAAAGATTCTGCATAAACAGTGGGATCACTGAGGTGGAAGGGGCTTTTGAATTTAGCCAGACCATTACTCAGTTTTAGTAGATTAGCCTTTATTTGTATAGTCTTTGAATACTGAGGTATTGGGATATGCTTCTGACTTCAGCCTTAAGGTGAATGTGACTGACTTGAAGTCCAGTTTTACCATGGATGAGTTTACAACAGGCAGAGAGCAGAGCTTTCCCATATTGGTAAGGACCTAGTGAAGGATTTTATTTTATTTTCCCTGGTTGGGGTGCAGACTGTCTGGTTCAGGGAATTTATATTTATGAAGCGGGCACCACCACCTTCAAACAAATACCAAAAAAAAAATCATCTCAACTCTTCCTGGCTATGTACCTGCTCTATAACCTAACCTCTTCCTTCTCCTTATATTATAACTAAATTCCTATGCTTTTTACTACTAGTGACTGATGATACTTTCTCCATATTTATTATTTTTTTTCTTTCATCACTTTTTGATACTGGTACAATAATGCTGATTAATTTATCTCCATTTTTACCACTCTGAATTCATCTGGCAACCAACTAATTTCCTGCTTTTATATATATATATATATATATATATATATATATATATATATATATATATTTTTTTTTTTTTTCTGTATATGTTACTGTAATCAAACCAACTAAATTCCTGACTTATGTATATACTCTGTATATATTACTGTAACCACTATGTGTAACACTGTTTCTACTTCTGTACCAATTAATGTTTAATTTTTTTTCTGCATCTATGTTCTTGCCGGAGCTTTTCTGCCCGGGCATCCACCGAAAATGGGCTCTTTTAGGCCCAGTGGACTTTCCCGGTAAACAAATGCAATAAATGCATACATACATAAATAAATAAATAAATAAGTCCAGAAATCATGAGGCATACGTGTATGATTATATTTAAGTCTCCCAGATGACGGTGGGATAGTTGACATCTCCTAGTAAAATGGTATTTGGCTTAGTTCGTAGGGACTCCAAACTGGTTAGTTGGGAGGTAATGTGCCAAGTGGGACATACATGACGTCCTGTAATTAGCTATTATCCTGAGCATATCTAAACAATCCTACCTTGGTTTGTGATCTACTGTGGAGTTGACTGTGACTGGTAAGAGAAATTTTATTTGAATTTATATTTTATTTATCACTGTTTTTCACTGTTTGTAGGTAGGAAGGTTTAGCTTGTTAACAAGACTTACTTTGATTCATATTTTGTTGCTTTACCTTTAATTTCACTATTTGTTGTTAGAAAGGAATATATTTTAGACAGGCAAGCGCTAGCCATCCCAAGGGGCCTAGACAGCTATAAATTCACATCCTGTGCATATCTACTTTAGTTTGTGATTTATTGATCTTTACTGTTAAAAAAGTGCGACTGCGAGCAATTTGTCTGGCTTGCAGAACTTGTATGGTCAGAACAACTTTACTGTACTTACCTTAGTGTTTAGTAGTATATTGATTCTGTGATTTTTTGTCATAGAAGTTGATTTAAGTTCTCTTTGAATTCTGCAGTTACTGTTTTTAATTATTCTTTTCTTTTACAATATTTTATTAATTTGAAGCTGAATATGGATTCCTTAAATGAGTATGCAATTAATGATTTGCTAATGCACAAATATCTTGTACAGTGTAATAAATGCTATGCATATTTAAAGGTAACAGCTGATAACACTGGTGATCTGTGTTCCTCATGTCAAAAGTTGGATGATTTGCTTACCATAGTTAGAAGTAAATCTAGCCTTAATGATGATGATTGCACTTGTGCAACTGGCACAGCCTGAAGAACTGTTGTTACATATATTGACTGTACTGATGAGATAGATAATGTCAGGCAAAGAACAAATAGAACACATTTATGAAATGATGTTTCAATTGTCTACAAAGATCATTCATCCCCTATGAAACAAGACAATGTCCCTGACAACTTGGGAATTCTGGATGCAAGTATTCAGCAATTTGAGGATCCGGTCTGTTTAGAAGGAAACAAAAATGGAAAAGGAAGATGTTCACAACAAATAACAAGGCAGAAAAAGAAAACTGATTAATGTCTGTAAAGTAAAGAGAATACATACTAATAAGGACACTGCTTTGCTATGTAACACACAGATTACAGGGAAGGATGATATTTTTCTGAAAACCTTCAGTCTGCAGAAAAAGGCATAATTTTTCCAAAGGATAAGGTAGAATAAAGAGGCAAGGGGCAGGTGAAAAGGAAAAATTCAAAACTGAGCATGGAAGGATTGAAGAACATTACTCTAAGAAAATAGAAGAGAACATGTCTCAAGCTGTGGATTTACAATACCAGCTGGATGAGAATTTAACACTCAATGAAAACAGTGGGATTAATAAGAATAAAGGTGATAAAGATCTATCCTTTGTAACAAAGATATTACTGTATTAGAAGCTGAACATTCTTCAGAGCTGGTCAGTAAAGATATTATTATAATTTGAGATTCCGTTATTAGAGGAAATGATACTTATATTTGCAGAGATGATAATGCACATCGAGTAGTGTTATACTTGCCCGGAGCAAAAATAGAAGATGTGAGACAAACTATGGAATACCTTAATATAAGGAAGTATGGATTTGTTTTTATTCATGTCGGTCCAAAGGATGTCATCCTCAAGGATTCTGTGACTGTTAGTAGGGAACTGACATCCCTCTTAGATAATATAGCTTGTACTAGTGTTAGGAAATATTTTTCACAAATCACCTATAGAAAGGAAAGTCAGGTCACTGTGAATAGAAAGATTTTTGGGTAAATACCAACATGGAAAAATGTCCTGTTTTAAAAAATGAAAAAGTGCACAGCATCTAAGCCTAGTTTTGGGCACACGTGTTCGGACAGGATGGTATGCATTTGTCAAGATCACGGAAAATAATTTTTGCATTAGATATTTTGCGATATTTGACAAACACTAGACAGGATTTTTGCCAGGTCGAGAAAGTTCACAGATAGCAACATTTGGTGCATCTCTGATGGTTGTTAATGCTAGGAGCATTAATAATAACTTTTTTATTGGAAAATTTGCTACATTCTCACAAGACTGATGTTGTTATTGTTTGTGATACATGGTTAAAGAACAATGACTGGAAATCAGTTCTGTCAGGGTATAAATGTTTTTATTTTACACTCTAACAAAAAATCAGGTGGAGGTGTTATGATAGGGATTAAAGATAGTTATGAGTCCTGAGATTATTATATGTTCAGTGATAACACCAATCCTATAGACTGTGTAACTGCGACAATAAAGACAACCCTGGAAGATATAAAAAATTGTTGGAGTGTATAGACCACCAAAGTCAAGTGCAGATGACCTAGAGGAATTCATACATTTCTTGCATGAAACACAGGAAAGAAGAATACTATTACCTGGGGATTTAAATTTAAGTCTACTTTCATGTTGTGGAAATATAATGGAGAAGTTAATAATGGATATGTTATTGTCAGAATTGGATAGGTTGTGACTTGAAACCATATACCAGCATGTATATGATGAAAATAGATATATTACTACCTGTAACATGATGTTATATAACAATATAATAACAACTATGAATGAAAAATTGTGCTGTGATATAATTTATATAGACTTAACTTAAGCATTTGACAGGATCATACACAAAACACTGATCAATAAATTACTACAACTAGGTACTGATGTACTCTTGATAACATGGGTAGCTGCATGGCTTACAAATAGGACATGGCAAGTATCATGCAGCAACTGGACAGGTGAAATCCTTGTTTACAATCAGGGTGCTCCACAGGGCTCTGTCCTATGCCCTTACCTGTTTAGATTGTATCTTTCAGACCTAGCTTTTTCATCTTAGGTGTTCTACAGTCTATATGTTGATGACCTGAAATTGGGTAAGCTGATTACACATGTTACAGATAAGGCATGTCTGCAAAAAAACTTGACTAAATTGATCATTTGGGCACAGGAGAATAATATGCTGATAAATCCATCAAAACGTAAGCATATGAGATTTGGGAGACATAAATTAGAAGGTGAATTATTGAAACTGTAGACTTATCTAAGCACCTGGGCTTATGAGTAGATCCAGCTATGAGTTTTTCTAATCATATCAACCAATTGGTTAATGACAGTTATAGAAATATTGGTTGTATAAAAAGATTTATAAAGTCTAGGAAATCAAAAATGAAGTAATTGTTTGTTAGTTACATTAGATGCAAACTTGAGTATGGAATAATGATATGGAAACCCTAAAGAAAACAAGCATGATTAAACTGGAAAGAGTAAAGTGGAAATATACCAAGGGCATCCATGGATGTGAAAATTTTAAGTTATTATGAAAGACTAAAATATTTGAACTTGTACAGTCTCTCTTACAGATATCTAATAGGAGCTCTTATTCAGGTATATAGGACATTTAGAGACAACCATCTCTAGGAATGTTTGGAATTATCAAAAAGTACTAGAGAATCGTCAGACAACCTATGTAGAAGATTCTATAGGAATGAGAAGTGCACTAATTGGTTCTCTGACAGAGTAGCTGTTGCATGGACCAGACTATCAAATTACATTAAAGCAAGTACTAATTTAGATACTTTTAAGAACAGCCTGGGCACTTATTGTTTTGGTATATTGACAAGCTAGAAGGGCATTAATGTCCATGTTTAAAATGGTTCTATGTATGTATGTATGATGTGATAAAGGGTTTTGTTTATAGGAAGTTGGGCTTGGAGGAGTTCCAAGTCATTATCATATCTAATGTGGATCTGGAGTTAACTTTTTTAAGAATATAGAGGCACCTCTGCCTTTAGTGCTCTTCTATTGCAGTGGTACAGTAGAAATGATATACATTGAAGCCCTCTACTGATAGAGTGCTTTCAGTGGTTTTGAAGCAGGCCTCTGTGATGATGCATATATATGCATTTTCTAGAGTAAGTTATACTTGTATCATGTTTTTTTTTGTTTAGGCACCAAACCTTGAGCAGCAATATCTTAATGTTGTCCTAATTCTGTTTAGTTATGTTGGAAAATGTATTGTAGTGTAATTGTATTGGCAAATTAAAACTAATGCTGGGGTTAGCTCAGGTTTAAATGATAAAATCTCCATTACTTGTTTACTTAAGTTAAAAATCGCTAGGGCTTACATGAGTAAAAATATATTTATACACAGTTTTATTTAATTTTTAATGTTAGTAATTAGTCTGTTTTAAATTGGGCTGGATTTCATTTTCTGTATCACGTGATTGATGATATAATTTATTTATAGGTTCATAGGTTCATAGGTTGGTCCTAGGCTATACAAGCCTAGCAATAACAATTCCCTGACTATTTCTTCCCACAATATTTACTTCCCTGAACCCCTGTCTAGCAGGGTGACTGACGTGAGGTGTATTTCCTATCTCCCATCCAATCTTCAAGGTTCCTTTTGAAGAGGGCCAAACAGGCACTCTGCTTGACATGTATGGGCAGTCTATTCCAGAGTCTGGGGAGTCTCTGGGTCAGGAACCTATCCCTCCAGCATGTTTTGTTCATTGTGATGACAAGGTTTAGATCCCTGGAGTGTGTGGCTCTGAGGGATTGGGATTTCTTTAAGTGTAGCATGTCCAACAGCTCTGGGTTTGACACGGCCTTGTATGTTAAACAAAGATAAATTAAAAAAAAAGATAAAGAAAATTTTAAACTAATTTACTGTGCTTTCTAGTATTCTGAAGAAGTTTCATTTCAGAAATGAAATTGCTGAATTCAATTTGTCATTAAATTTGTTTTTTATTATTTTAATTGGCCTGGTGCTTATTTGATATTTGGCCTGCTGTGGAGCATTCCTCCTATGGCATGAGTTAAGGTGGTAGCATTTTCTTGCTTTATTAGTTTACATACACGTTAATTGCTTTTAGTTGTTGACTCTCTAAATATGCCTTAATCCTGCTTTTCTCTCACTTCATATTGCAATTCCTGTTGGTATCATACTAACTTACCTTTAATTTCTCTATAACCCAGCTAAGATTTTTCTAACTGTTAAATCAGTGTTATATAACTTGTATTTACTGTTAACCGGTGTTTTCATATTATGCCTAACTTGGTATAATTATTTAAACTGTTGTTTTTTGTATTATTTTTAAAGACTGTAAAATTATTGTCCTTAAAATGGAACTTTTCTCCTCGGGCTTCAGCTGAAAATGGACTCCTACCCAATTGGACTTTCCCAGTAATCAAATATTAATACATAAATAAAAAAACAAAAAACAAATGTACAATACATATAATTTGTTTAAAATATATGGGAATGGTAAATTCATTTTCAAAATATGTCCTCCCATATCAGATATCACAGTGCCATTAAGAAAGTTCCCACAGAGTGATAAAGAATGGTGCTTATCAACAATTCAAAAAAGGAGTTTCATAAGTTCATAGATAAGTACTAGGCTAGTTGCACTTGTGGTCTGTTTTAAGCCTATCCAATTTCCCTTTCACTACTCAAATTAAACCTTTCCCATTTGGTGTTAGAGTGGTCCTACCTACTCAATGATTGATAATTATATATTACCCCCAATGAGAATAATTGGGATTATACCACAGATAATTTGAGGGGACCCATGCATGGGATAAAGCATTTAAGTGCTGCCTCTCTCCATTATTAGTATAGGGGACAATCCTGGAGTAAATTTTCTGTTTTCCACCTATAGATCTAATTTGCTGTTGATTATAGACAAGGATGAGATTTGCTTTACATGGATGAGGAGTCTGTTCCAGAGCAGTGGTATCCTCTCTGACATATACCTATCCCTCCAAACTGTTCTGCTAATGTTGCAGAAGAGATTTAGATCTCTAGACCATGTGTTTCTGATGTCATTTGACTTGCTGAAGTGTAGTAAATCTATTAGTATTGTATCAGAGCATTCCTTGCATGATAGACATAGATAAACTCTTAGCAGTCTGTAGGATACCGAGTATGGTGACAGGACTTTGAGTCAATCCATATAAGACAGATTGTTTATGACTTGCATTCTTTTAGTAAGGTACCTCTGCGGACGTTATAGTTGTTGAATGTGCCTGGACAGATACATGCCAAAGGTGGCATTGTACTCAATGAATGGCCTAATGAGGGCTGAGTAAAGGGAGACTGTAACACCCCTAGATTTAGACACCATGCCTTTGTTTACAAACTCTGCAATATAAAAGAACTTTCTTACAAAAATGGGCATATGTTGGTTGAAAGTTAGGTCACTGTCCACATAACTTCCCAAATTCTGAACAACTGGCTTATCTCTTAAGAGTGTATTGTTAATGTGATAGTGCTCCAGGCTTGATGACTTCCCAAAGGATACAATAATGCATTTTTTGGCATTTAGTTTAAATCCATGATTTTGGCACCAGTTATTTATTTGGAACAAACCTTCCTGCAGGATGGCTTATTTATTTGAGAATTCAGTGACTGTTCCTAGCTTGCAGTCATCTGTAAATTTAGCCAGCCATAGCCTTTGGCCCTCTTTCTTTTGTTTGTTTGTTTATTTTAAACACTTTTATTAAATTATGACAAACGTAGTCAAACATACATTAACAGAAAACAAACCATATTAACATAGTTTCCATTTATATATATTATATCCTGCCTTCCCTAAAACCTCACACCTCCTCCTTCTCCTGAACATCATTGTGCAGATATTGTTCCCACAATTTCCATTTATTTTTATGTAATTTGCTCCTTTCCTTTACTAAAGATCCCTCTTCCAGTTCTTTCATCTCTTTTATAAGATTCAGTACTTCAAATACAGTTGGTTTAAATTTTGATTTCCAGTTTCTAGTAATTGCTTTCTGGCAGCCATCAAAATTAAACTTAATAAAGCCTTACTATGTTTGGGCAATTCAGATTCTGTATTCTAGCTTAAAAGAATAATTTTCTTAGTTACAACTATTTGCTTAACCCAATATTTCTGACAAGAGTACTCTGTAGGGAATTTTTAAAATCTGCCAACTTATTACAGTCTTTTCTGACAAAACTGCAAGCCTGCAAGCACTGCTGGTGATTCCCTGCTAGGTGAGGAAAGTAAACTTGTATTTTGTGGTCTGTGAGCTGCTTAAGCTGATAAAGCTGCTTTCTATTTTACCTGTTCCATTTTATTTTCTGTTTTAAGAAATCTGCTTGGTGTGGTGTTTTTGCTCTATGTGTGAGAGAGAGACACTTAAATTATCCAGGCTGCACATTTCACATGTTGTTTTTTCCCATTGGTTAAATTGTTTTTTTTTATGTGAAACTTAAATACACAGTGAATTTCTGGGTCTTTGTTTTTTTTTTTTGACAAGACTGCAAGCCTGCATAGCTTGAATCACTGCTGGTGATTCCCTCATAGTTATTTTTGATACCCACCCTCCCAGTTCTTTTTATCTGCCTTTTAAACCTGGTGATTTTAAGCTGCCCACCATTACTGAAAATTGAGCTTTATAAGCTCCTCCCTTTCTATACTGCTGTTGATGCCTTGAATTATTTATTTGCCTTTTCTTGTGCTTAATTTAAAAAAAAAGTGCATTCTGCTGGTCATTGTCTGTCCTACTAATTTACTTGCACTGAATTCATTATCTAGCTAGCTGTTGGATAAAGTAGTATATTTTTACTCTCTAGCAAGCACTTTTCTGTGTTCTTACATCAAGAGTTCAGTGGATTTCCACCTAGTGGCACTGGATGGTAGCCTGGTCTGTTTATGTTGGGAAAACACTTGAGATTTCTGCATGTAGTTTTATTGTCTGGAGAGCTTATTTATCAGCTTATCTTGTTTTTCATGCCTTTATAAATTCTGTACAATTCAGTGGCTCTTTGCTCATTTCACATGCAGGTATGAATCTAGCATTGAGCAGCATTCTACCATCTCCAAGGATGATGCCACAATACCAGCAGAAAATGATTGACTTTAACAATTGGCTTAGCTGCTAGTGTCATTCTAAAGGGTTCCAATACTTGTCATCCTGGGAGGACATGGTCGATAGGCCACTCTGCTTTGCTAGGGATGGTCTTCACCTATCACCTCTAGGCTTTTGGATATTGGCCAAAACATTATCCACCCCTTTAGTGCTTTTTTTTAGGCATTGCCAAACAGATAAACCTTCCAACATAACAGGACAAGCTAAATGTGTTACTGCTCAATGATGGGAGCCTCAACAAGAAGCAGCACTCCCTAGAAGCTCTCTTCATCCTGGAGAATTATGACATCTGTGCATTTACTGAAACATTGTTCAAAGCCACAGAAAGCACTCTGGTAGTGCAAATGCCTTTCCTATATTGTGACTATGCACTGAACATTAAAGAGCTAAAGGTGGAAGTTTATCTGTCTACATAAAGGATAAGCATACCTCAAGGCTAGTCAAACCATATGACATGCTAACCATGAGAAAATCCATTACCATATTCTTGCTAGTTACAGATCCCCCACTATGAACCAGAAAACCCTACATCATACCTAAAGTCACTAAAATCACTCACCAACCAGCCAAATACCATACTCATGGGTGATTTTAACTACCCCTCCATTAATTGGGAGGCATACATGACCACAAACATGCAGCCTCAAAGATTTCTTGACTTTGCAAATTCAAATGCCCTGGAGCAGATACCCTGGACTCCCACTAGGGGAACAAATATCCTAGATCTGGTACTCACAAATATGGGAGAGTGCTGTACCACCCCGAGTGTTATGTCCTCACTAATAAGATCAGATCACAAAGTGGTCTCCCTTGAAATATAGGTAAACCCAGTCTCTCCAACTAACCCCAAAAACTTTAAGAACTTTTCTAAGGTAAATTACCCCCTATTAAGGGATGACATAGCTAGTTTTCAAGCTCCCCCAAATCCAGAAACATGTGCAAAGGCATACACAAAAGCCATGTATGGCCATCTAAACAGCTGCATAAAAATGTCAGGACCTGACGGAAATAAACACAGGTCAAACCTCAAAAACAAGCTACCCTGGTGGATCTCTGGTATTAATAGGTTGTACAACAAAAGAAAGAAAATCCTGTTGAGAAGTAAGAGAGAATATGCACAACAGAGAAATAAGTCCCTCATTAGTCTAAGCAAGCAAATCAGGGAACTAGTCAAGTGTCTGAAAGCAGACTTTGAGATAAAAATAGCCTCCAAAGCTAAGGATAACCATAACGCATTTTTCAGTTATGACTGCAATCTTAAGGGCAATACCAGACAATGTGCAGAATTAGTTGTAGATGGCATCACTTATACAAAGCCAAAAGACATAGCAAATCTGCTGACTGACAAATACAGCTCAAATTTCACCTTCCCATCACCCCTAGTTCTTCCCTAAAATTACTCTCCATCACTCTACCAACAGTTATCACCAAAAGAACAAGTTACTACTGTACTCTCTAAAGCTAAAAACATGGCTTCAATGGGCCTGACAATATACTAAGTTGTCTCTTAAACAGCTTAAATCAGGACTTATCAGGGCCATTAGGATCTCTATTTAACCACAGCCTCTGGACAGGCTTTGTCCAGATAGAGTGGAGGACAGCAACAGTCATCCATCTGGATCTACTGACCCAGGAAATTACAAACTCATACGTTTGACTAGTGTTATATGTAAGGCCGTGGAAAGAATAATTATGGATCAGATAAATAATGTAAATAAAATATGCTCCCAGTTAACTCTTTCTTCCACTTCACATCTCCAACGTTTGGTATCTACCTGAAGAAAAATTCTTTGATGTCTGCTTGGGGTATAAAAATACCTATTCAAACAATTTCAAGCAAAGATCCAACATCTTCTAAACTGTTGCATAGTTGGGAGCCATACATATGTTCTCCAATTGTTCTCTTGTAAATATCTTTTTTGGTCTCTCTTTCCAGTCTTTTCTAACCTCTTCTGATTGATTCTTATACTTATCATGCAATATTTTATATACACTACTAATTATCCTTTTTAAACTGCATATTTATTTAAGATTCAAATAAACTCTACTAGAGCAGGTCTTTCACTTAGGACTTTCCTATCCCATTCTCTTTGCTCATACTCTGGTATTAATCCCTGGTAGGGAAAGCAATCTCAAGCCTGAAGTCCAAGTTTATTATCTTTCCCACTCTAGCTATTTGCTTCCAATATTCTGGTTCTTCTGCCAGTTTTCTCCAGTAAATTCCAGCCCTCTTTTTTACTTTTTCTGTGTACCCTGTACAAAGTCAACCCCTATTCAAATCTTCTTTTTTTTTTTCTTAGTTGTTAGAATAGTTTTAATACTTTCTGAAACTTTCTGTGTGGTGTTTACTATCTTCCAATATCTACATCCCAATCCAGTTTTCAACAGAAATACCATCTGTTTCTGGAGACTTTCTCCTGATTGATTTATATACATTGTTTTTTTATCTCATCTCCTCTGCCTTAACTGTCAGTCTTCCATTAATATTTCCATTTGTGATATTCGTACTTCTTTTCTGTTTAGCAGTCTGCATTTGCTGTTCTTGTTCTGCGAGATTCCCCTTATTCTGCAATATTTAAAACTTTGTCAGTCCTTCTAAGTAATCCCTATTACTTTTAATGTCTCTATCTTCCCTAATAAATCTTGAATAATTTCTAGTATTCTTTTATCTAGTTTTTATCAGTGCTTGATCTGAAATAGTTATTGGATATGTGTTGAATCTTTCAATTAAATGCACATGTTACGATGAAATATAATTTCTATCTAGTCTAGGCCAATTATTGTACCCTGAGGAATAATATATAAATTCTGGCCAAGTTCCTAATACTGAATTCATATCTTCCATACCAAATATTTTCATAAATTTATTTATAAATCTATCCTCTATTTTCCCTTCTAAGTCTCTGTGATACATCCTCACTTCAGCAAATCAAATTCCTGTCCCAATCTATAAGTAACATTCCTGCTGCATTTCTGTGATTTTTTAATTTTTAATGTTCTAAAATGTTCTAACAACATCAGTTTTTGCATATATGCCATCACTGGTGAAGCAGCATTGTCTGTAGATCATAACTTCTCAGGCCAATAAATAATAGACCTCTTCAAATGACACCAAAAACTAAGCCACATCTCACTTCCTATAGTCCATGGAGGTACACTTGCATAATTGTTATTAGCATGAACTACTGAAAGTCAGAAGACTACTTGCTCAAGGAAGGACTTGATGTGTGTGTGTGTGTGGGTGGTTCCAAGCTACAAACAAACAACTCTCTCTCCCTTTCCTTTCAATCTCTGGTAACATATTAGAATATTTGATTGTATAGATGCCTGCCTAATTACATACATACAAATTTTTATTTTTTTATTTTTTTATTTTACATTTGTTGACTGGGATAGTCCGACTGGATGCATGTCCATTCAGTGGGCCCGGGAGAAAACTCAAAGGGGTAGCCAGACACAGCATTACATAATATAATACCAACATTACATACAAATTTATTATTATTTAAGATTACATAAAGTAAGTAAAAGGGTTTCCATAGTCAAGTTTGGGTCTAATTAACTAAAACAAACTCTGACTTCATCATTTTGATTTTCTCCCATTTCCATCCTTCTCCCAATCATAAATCATCCTCGCCATCACTCTAAATTACTAACTTCTACCCACCTGCACTATGTCCCCTCCCACATCTCTTATTCTGACTTTCATATTACTAACATTCTTAATAACCCTCTCCTACTTGACACAACTTCCTCACCCCCATTATATCACACTAACATACTATACAACCAATTTCCATCTCAAATCCCAATCACCTTACTCCTCAATAACTCCAGAACTGTATCCCTATCACACCACCATTCTCTACAAATCCAGAATCTTTTCTATCATACCAACACCCAAATTTCCCTGCCAATCACACCCAAACAAATCAGCCCAAGATCCCTACAGACAGCCCCAATCTACTATCAACCTCTTAATACAATTATTGCATCTTACATTCCTCTCCCTATCAGGTGATATCCATCCCAAACCAGGCCCCATCAACTCTCCTTCCAACCATGTCTCCACCCCCACACACCTCCTCTCTTCTAAATCAACTCGCTTCACAACAATCAATGCACAAAGCCTTCACAACAAAGTCCCTACTTTACATGCCTGGCTCTTCCATAATCACCCAGATATTGTTGCTAGCACAGAAACCTGGCTAAAACCGCATATAACTGATAGTGAAATACTTCCACCTGGCTACCAAATAATCCGCAATGATAGACCCATTAAGAAAGGAGGTGGAGTAGCCTTAGTTTACTCCTCCACCTACACAGTAACTCCTTACACCAACCCTAGCCCTACTTTCTCTAAATCAGAATTAACCATAGCAGCTCTAAAGATTAATAATCACAAAACTATATGTGTAGTCACCATCTACATTCCCCCAGGCCAAAATAACATCCCAGTACTTGAAGATATCCTCTCCTGGTTCTCTTCCACCTTCAAAAAAGAAACCTATATCCTAGGTTACGTAAACATTAACTGGGCTAACATCACCTCTTAACCTCCTTCCCATGAAATCAATCTCTTTAATTTTATCCAGATAATTAATGCCCCCACTAGGCCTAACAAAAATGGAACATCAGGCACAACCCTTTACTGGATACTAGTATCCCACCCCAATCTAATAGCATCCTCTGGCACCCTCTCTGACTCTATCAGTGACCACCTACCTACCTTCGCAGATCGGCAACCATCTCTACTCCTTAAGCAACACCATTCCATCCAAGCCAGCAACCTTTCTAAGTTCAACCCTCAAATATTTAATGACTGCTTAAGCCTAATCAACTGGAACCCCTTAAAAACACTGTCCCTCAACAATGTTATCACCTACTTAATTGAAGCCTTTCTAAATCTACTCAACTACCATGCTCCTCTTAGTACCAAACAAGTCAAATCTAGAATATCTCCTTGGTTATCCAAAGAAACTAAACAAGTCATGATACTAAGGGATAAAAAGTGGAAGCAGTTCCACATCAACAAAATACCCACGACTCTAGTAGAATACAAACAGCTCTGAAATTTCATAAAAAAAATGATAACTAGGGACTGTAAATCCTACTACACCAAACTCCAATCAGCACACCCCTCCAACCCTAAACAATTCTGGAATACTATCTCCTTTCTCCTCCATCCTGGAAACAATGACAACCCCTGCCCCAACCCAAATCTCTCGGAACTTGATACCGCCACATTATTCATCTCCTTCTTTGCAGACTGCATATCTAAATTAACGACATCCTTCCCCAACCTTCCTCCTTGGTCTCTCTCCCCACCCTCATCACATCCTTCTGACAGCATACAAAATCCACCCTCCTTCAAACTCAACCCTGTTTCCACAAGCATCATTAAAAAACTCCTATCCACACTAAAACCCTGCTCTTCTGCACATGACTACTTACCCCCTTATTTCTTCAAACTTGCAGCCAACAGCATAACCCTACCTATTTCCATTTTAATAAACCAGTCCATCCAAGAATCTTATGTCCCATCTACCTGGAAACAGGCATTCATCATTCCACTCCACAAGGGTGGTAAAAAACTATGAAACCACCAACTTTATGCCAATTGCTATTCTCTCCCCACTCTCAAAATACTAGAAAAATGTATTCATACACAACTAATGTCACATCTCACCCACAATAACCTCCTCACCCCCACCCAACATGGTTTCTGCCCTGGCCATAGTACCACTGCAGCTCTAATATCCTTCCTTGAATCCATCAACCAGGCCCATGACAATGGCAAACTAGTATCTTCATTATTTTTAGACCTATCCATAGCCTTCAACACTGTCTCTCATCCCATACTCTTATCACAACTTTCCTCTCTCAACCTTTCTCCCTCAGCACTGTCTTGGTTCTGTAGTTACCTCTCTGAAAGAGTCCAAGCTGTGAAATGGAAATCCTCTAAATCATCCTTCCTACATTCCCCCACCGATATACTCCAAGGATCAGTACCAGGACCCCTTCTTTTCAACATTTTCATTAACAACTTTCATCTCTCCATTCCAAATTCCTGTGTACTTCAGTATTCAGATGACTCCACTATCATCTGTACTGCTGACACCCCCTCTGACTTACTATTAAAAACTCAATTAGCCTTTGCAAAAACTGAAACTTGGATGCATAACAACCACCTTGCCCTAAACGCGACCAAAACCAAACTAATGATATTTACTCCTTCCAGAACTTCCACCATTGATAATTCCTCCTTCACTATATTAACCCAAAAAAACACCTCCAATGAAATTGTATCTCACACAAAGCTCATTGGTGTCATCATCGACAATAATCTAAAATTCGACATCCATATAAATACCACTATTAAAAAATCTCATTAGAAATTAGGTCTCTTGTATCGACATAATCACGTCCTTACTCCAGCTACCAGAAAGACATTAGCCTCCACCTACCTTCTCCCCTCTCTCACATATGGTGCCTCCCTGCTCACCAATCTCCAACTCGGTTTACAATCCAAGTTAGAATCCTGCTACAATAAAATCAGCAAATTTGCCACCAACTCCAAATATTCATCCCATCACTGCCTCTCTTTTCAATCTCTTCATTGACTTGAGTTACCAAACTACCTAAACCTGCTAAAACTCTCCACAGCTCATAAACTCATCTTCAAACCTTCTAGCTGTCCAACTTTCTCCTCCACCTTATCCCCCTATATTCCAATATATTCCAAATTGCCCACTCTGGTCATAAAAGCAAAACTATTACAAATTCACAAACCTTCTAGGCCCTCTGACCACCTCCTGTTATCTTACTCCATAGCCACACTTTGGAACCTCCTCCCACCCTCCCTTCGAAGCACTGCAAATCCCACCAACTTCAAATCCCTCCTTCACTCACATCTATCCTGCAACTGGATTTGCCCCTGCTCTTCACCCATATGGGTTCCCACTTTTTAATTGATCATTCACACTTAACACACCGCTTTTCTCGTGTATCCTCTATTCTACTAGCATATTCTCTGCACAGACTATACTATGTTCACTGTCTATAGAACAAATTTTCACTACCACTAGACCTATACTACCATTGACTTATGCTAACTTCACTAAGTTGTAATGTAATATGCACTGTATGTCTGTTGTTTTGAACATCTAAATTCACTAAGTTGTACTGTAACATGTACTATATGTCTGTTGTTTTGAACAAATTGTCCTCTAAATGATGGATCTAACTTGCTATTGATAATATTTTGACATTTTTGAATTGTAATTTGTCTTGTTACAGTAACTGTATCATGAAGCTTATCTCCCCAGGCCTCCACTGAAAATGGGCCTTTCAAAGCACAGTGGACTTCCCCGGTCATCAAACTGTAATAAATACATATTCACCTTTTAATTTATGTCTCCCAAATCTCATATGCTTAGTTTTTGATGTATATACCCCTGATGTTATATGCCGAGATTCTGATGTTAAACATTTTTTTTATTTTTTTCACTCAAACAATTTATCTTTCAAAACTTTCTACATTCCATCTGCAGTTTTTCCACTGAACACCTCACTCCAGTTAGTTTTACATAGTGACTGTTTTGCTTTCATATACTCTGCAATTAAGCTACTGTGCACTGGTTTAGATTTCAGTTTGGCAGAATTATCTAGCAAATATATCTTTATAACCCCATGATCACTGTACATTAATAATGGTTTTTGGTCAGCATCCATGAATTTGGGACTCCTTGTGTGATGTGAGGAGGTAGGCTTAACTTGTTGAGCATGCTTTGCACTTGTGTTGTATTTTGGAGGTCTTTGATGTTTAGGCAAATTAATATTTAGAACCTCAGTATATAATGGGATTATGAGTATTGTGATGGCCTTAGTAAGATGTTATGTACTGTGTACTGCTGACAGTTTTGGTATCTGCGTTTACAGTGTGTGAGATTTCTGCTGGCAAGGGCATTATATTGTATATTGTATTGTATATTATATATACACCTCTCACACATTATGCTGTTTGAGTGATAGACAATAGTCTGACAGCATGACAATTCTTGCACTTTCTCAAGATACCCATCTCAGTCAGGATGGCTAGAGAAGTTGTGGGGAAGTTCTGGTCCATGGTACTGACAGGAAGGACTCGGGTGGGGGGGGGCAGGGATAACCATGACTGCTTTGAGTTTGTTTTGTTTATTATAAAATTTGGGTGGATTTGCTACTGAGTAATTAAAGTTTAGTACAAAACAACTAACCTGAAAACACTCTTCTGCCCCAGTAGGAAGCAGTAAACTAGTTATAGTAAAAAGTCACTAATTTAATACTAAAATCAATGAAAGCAACATCAGTACTTTCAATATTAAGCAATTTTATAAAGGTCTTTATGCCTGGTGAGCAGTTCAAGTGGAGAGACTTTGAAAAATTATACTTATGTCTTTATTGTAAATAACCAATAAATGAAGAGAAGGTGGGAATTATATTATAAAATAAAGCAGGCAACAACAGAAACACTGGGTTTAAGAACACAACTCCAACACAGCGTGTGGGAAAGAAAAAGTATTAAACCCTTATCTCTAAGCTGACTGGCCTGAACTAGCCTGACATACACTCAGTACAAAAGAATGAAACTAAACAGTAAGACTGGTTAAACAGAAAAATGCAGTGCAACGGTGTACTGGAATTACTAACAGGCTTAAAAACTTAGCTAAAGCAGATACAAATGGTTAAAATTAATTTCAAAACAGATTAAGAAATGAAAAAACAATATAAATTTCATTCTGTATGTGATGGAGCTATTACAAATGCAACAGTAATTTAAAAGATCACAGCAGATAACAGCTTCAAGTTGCTGAAAAATCTATTAACCACAGTATCAACTCTGAAATATTACAAAGTGACATCACCCAAATCTTTATAAGTCAGTGAAATTCAACAAGAATTACGATAGGGAAGACCTGTTGCTTATGCACCAAAGGCATTGACTGACGCTCAGATATTCCATGCATAAACTGGAAAAAAAAAGAATGATGGCAATCATGTTTGGATGTCAAAAGTTCATTGATTACTTTTGTGTGGAAAGTATTACTCATGGAGTTTGATTGTAAAACATTGCAGGGTGCCTTTAGGAGGTCTTTGCACAAAGGTCCTGCATGTCTACAAACAATGTTACTGTAGAAATATAACCTGCATGTACATTATAAGCCAGAGAGGCCTGTGCTCATCACAGATAGTGTCAGTGGAGTGTACTTAAATGGATGCAAAGTGGTCTCCTAAAGAAGGGTCTAGAAGTATTATGAACTGCATCACTGACAGTTGAGAAGTTGTGGGAACTGAAAGCTTGCACAAGAGTTGATTTAGAGTTACAGTTATTGTAAGGTATTATTGAAAGAAATCAACCAGATGGAATCAAGCAGTTGCATCCCTCAGTAAAGCCATACATATATATATATATATATATATATATATATATATATATATATAGAGCTATCTATCTATATATATATATATATATATATATATATATATATGTGTGTGTGTGTGTGAATATATCTATAGCTATATATATATATATATATATATATATATATATATATATATATATTTTTTTTTTTTTTCATTTTGTGATGATTTATCCTGTATGCAAGAGCTGATATTTAAGGGTAATAAAGCTGAATCGCTATAGAGTTATGTAAACAAATGTTGAAAAAAGTACATGAATCATACCTAATCCTGACAAAATGCATGAAAGGACACATAGTGCCAGGTAGTAGATGAATATAAAAATGAAAACAGAACAAATGATTCAGACGTTTGAAGTCTATGGAATGTTTAAAAACAGAACCAAAAGGAGGAACTTAGTGTACATAAAATTCTTAAATTGCCACTGTTGAAACTGAGCATTGATTTGTTTCACTATGAGAATCTTTGTTTTTTGCTTTGTGTGGATCACTATTTTAAGTAACCTGAAATGAGTGCATTTGAGAAGTAAAACAACAAAATCAGTGATTATATTTCTAAAATCTATATTTTTAAGAAATCGGATACCAGAGCAAGTGGTGTCTGGCAAAGTAGCACAATTTTTGAGTCACACATTTCAAGATACTGCAAAATTATGAGAATTTGCCTATATCACTTTGAATCCACATTAAAATGATGACTCGAGCAATAGAGAACATCCTCAGCAAGTGTAAAAATTCTTATGACGCAGATTATTTGTCATTAATTAACGAATTTCAGCCCTGCAATCTGTTGGTTTGTCAGTACCACAAGTCTTTATGGGTAGATGAGATTTAACGATCCAACTTAATTTCAGTTTTTGGTTCCTAAGAGTAGACAGTCAGATCTTGAAACAAAAAGAGAAGCTGGCTGTTTTGTCATAAAAGTAGCATGACTATTGGTTAGTGAAGTTGTAATATTAACTGTTGCATATAATATAACTATTTGTCTTTGTCGTTACTGATGTGGCAATGTCATCATGACAATGTGATGAACTAAGGATGTCTGTTTGTTGGTGAAAATGTTTAACGCAGAGAAGATGCATATTTTTAATTTCCTAAAGCTGTGATTTAAAATCAAAATTAACAATGATTTATTTTTACTTCCTACCAGAAATAGAATTTCAAGTAAGTGATATGTTGCTGACAAAAGGCCAAACTTTATTCGTTTCAAAGTAAAAACAGTTCTTTGCAGGGTAGAAGTGCTGATGGGCACATATTGCACATTTTTCTTGTTTTTTGTACAAAGTGACACTACTGTTCAATTACCTCTACATTATCCCAAAGGAAGTATTTTCCTTTACTGCATACATCAGCAACAGAACATAGCTATAAACTGGAAATGCAGTATTTACATTCATTTTCTATTAATATAATGCCAAGGATTATGACATTTTGAATGTGAAATGTCAGATTTTCCAACATTTCTGCTCAGTGTATTGCTGCTTGAAGATGTAGTCATAAACATGCCCTACAGAGTAACCTTCCTCATCTGGCCATCGCCTGTTATTCACTTTGCAGGTTTTCTGTAGTTCTATAGGTCACTTCATTTGCCAATGTGTCTGACTTGCAGCCTTTAGTTACCTTGCTGTCCATTTTAGCCTCTGCTATTTCACAGTGCGTATTTCTGTCTTTACAATAAATGCCAGAGGGTTTTCAGGAATCAGTGTCTGATGCAGTTTGGGTCCTAGATACTCTATCAAAAATATCAAGTGCAGCTGCAGTTAACAAACTACATCATCAAAATTATTTGTCTGTCGACATTTGGCAAACTAGGCAAACATGATAACTTGCACTAATGGCTATCAAACAATTGTTGGGATTCTATTTATGCATTTGTCATAGGAACTTAGAACTGCTAAGCAAATGTTACAAAGTCTGAACATATCATAAGGTAACAAAAGCAGATAGTACAATTAAGTATCCTGCATCTTCTTACTTGCCTCCTGTACTAAAAAATTCATAGTCCAACTCAATCACCTGTATAGTTAGGAGCAAGCTTTCCTCCTGCATACATCATCTCTTGGCCATTACTTCATTCAGGAGCGATAGATAGTGATGTTATACTAACACAGAAGTTGTGGTGAAGCCAGATCAATGTCATGATTTGTGCAATCAGCAGTAGACTCATCATGTCTATCTAGCCTGAAAGACAGGTTCCTTACACACGATGCAGGAGAAGCTTCAGAGAATGAACATGAATAAGTTATGTGAATATGTATGATGTGCTGCCATACTTATGGTGAGACCAGAAAATAAATGCAATTTGTTTTCATCTGCATCAACTGGTATGTGCACTGGTTTGAATGTATGTTGAAAGCATCCCATTGTGGCATGGTGTCAGATTCCAAATTTTGGGGGTTAGATGAATTGACTGCCATCAATGCCATAGAGGGCCAAGAATATGGATGGAGAAGCAGAAACCATGCCACATAGCCAATAAGAATGCCACCAATTAGTTTCAAGACCGTCTGATGTGATGATCGCTCTAGTAAAGGAATGACTGTTGCAAATCAAGCTAAAGAGCCAAATGATCAACACAATTCCAACATTTTACCTTCTAGATCCCTTCAGAATCTTGCAACAACTTATTTGACCAACATGGAAACAAAGGCTCCACTCCTCAGAATCTCATCCAAGCTTGACAAAGAGCAAACAGAAACCAAAGTGAATTCTTTATGTTATTAAATTTGCAAAGAATTTGAACTAATATGAAAAACATTTATTTTCCCTAAGGAAAAAGCACAATGTTTGAGTGTGTTATAACTAAATGGATGAACATTTTGCATTGAAAAGGAATGTGATTCAAGAAAGGACACATTTCCACACATGTATACAAGATGGTGATCAATCTGTTTTTTTTTTGGCTCTTAGCAGCTGACAAAAGGCTCCTCTCCTTGTTCACTGGACTACTGGACATGCTTAAGTCTCCTCATGGCTGTACCTGACCCAAATCCAAGGTCATTGAGAACTTTTGGGCAGCATTGTCTGGAGAGGACATGCACTGGGGATGTGCTGGAGTATCATCCAACTCTCATGGTGACTCAGCCAATGCCCTTACCTATCGCCTTAGAACAACACCCCAGTGCACATTTTCAGACTCCATCATGGACTAACCATGAATCATGTAATGGTCCATCCACTTGCACCACAGGATTGACATACCCATCCTTCCTGGCCAACACTTGATATGGTCAAGTTTCTAATTTAACCCAGATCACTTAGGGTATGCCTTTATATACATATGTTATAGTACCGGCTGAGTGGTGGTTAATCTGTTGAAGCATTTGACTCATTTATATAAATAGTTTGAACACTGCAAATTAAGGCTGCTAAATATGAATAAATAAGAGACAGAATTGTTATAGGCATTGCTGACAGTAAAGTTTTGCAGATGCTGCAGTTAGAGCTAATTTGAACACAGGAAAGATTTATACAGATAGCTCACCATTTTGATTTTCTTAAATGGTAGGGCACTGATATTTGTGCTGTGAGAGATGTGGTTGAAGTGAAAGATAGAATGAATGTTAAATAAGATAAAAAGCATGGCAATGGTAAAAAAAATATAAGTAAAAAAGAGGGTGAATGCAAGCTGGAAGATGTCTCAGTTGCAGTTCCAACACTGTATGATAAGAAATTGTGATGCTGTTGTCATAAGGAGAACATTAATCATTCTTATGAGAGAAGTGTCAGTACTGTGGTGAGTATAAAGCTTGACTGAAAGGGATCCATTTGTCCACTGACTGTAAAAAAAGTTTCAAAATCCTTGTACACAACCTTCTCTATAACTATCCCCAAAAAAGGGAGGTTAGAAATAGGGCAGTAACTGTTATTCTGGTCCAAAAATGGTTACTTTTGAGTTGGAATAACAATATCCACTTTTGTGGCAGAGGAAAATATCCCATCCCTCAGTGATAAAACCATACTCTGGTAAATTACTGGTCACAGCACATCAAAACAAGTCTGTGGATCAAATGTTTTAATAATTTGCTGAGGGTCAGTGAACTGGGATAGACTGAAAAATGTGATGACGTGAAAGTAGGTCTGTTTGGTAATTTCACATCCTTGATTGTGGCCAGTTAAAATGAGACTAAAACCAAGTGCTCTCCCATGTTCACTTACTACCCCTAGAGGAGTACTCTTCCTGGTTTCTCCAAGGGGAAGTGGAGTTAAAATGAATTCAGGCAATTGGTTTGGTAAAAGAGATTAGTAAGCCTACAGACTGGTGTGCAACAATGGGACTACTCATTAAAGACAGAATATGTGGTGATTTAAAGAAACTAAATTACGCAGTAAAAATGAAAGGTGTATGGTGACTACTTTGGGAGACACAGTACCTTAACTAGAAAGGGCAAAGATGTTTCCTACATTAGATGCATCAAGTGAGTTTTACCAAATTATTCTAGATCCAAGCAGCAAGAAACTGACATTTTTCACTCTGATGATAAGATTCTATTTTAGATGGTTACCTTCTGTGATCACATATCCACCTGAAATTTTCCAGCATGAAATGGTTTCCTTATTAAGAAGACATAAACATGCCATGGTCATAACGGATGGTATTCTAGTGTTTGGGCCTAATAATCAAGAAAAGAATGAATGGATCTTTGGAAGCCATATATTTAACCATTTAGAATGCAGAGCTCAGAATAACAAAGACAAGTGTTTCTTTGCCAAGACTAAAATTCAGTACTTTGGACATCGCATCAGTGGTGATGGTATCTGTGCTGCTGTAGTGGTAGTTCCATAGTGGGTAGTGTGCACAAGTAAATTCTCTTCTTGTGTTATTGAAAGGGGACCTTTTTCTAACTCCTTTAAGTTATTTATCCATTTCTGCTCTGTCTAGGCACATTGCTGACTTGAGCAGCAGTATAGTTGTACTGATTTGTGCGACCCTTCTCTTATCTGCTTGTTCCTGTATTAAATACATCACCAGTATAACAACATCCCCTGTTGTATTTCCTCAGTCCCTCTTTAGTTCCTTATTAACCTTTATCACAAGGCAGCACTTGCCATCATGGAGAGATAACAGATTAACCTTCTTTCTATTGCCATGTAGCACATGGTATCCTAAGACAGTGCAATAACTCCCTCATGCTACACTGCAGTTGTCTGTGAGAGGTGTAAATATTTAACCAAACTAGTGGTCTCTTTCTGTCTCTCTCCATTTCCTTGTCTCTCTGATTAAGTTACATGCAGTGAGTTTTTACACCCACACATATGCAACATCCACAAACTGTAAACACAGAACTGTCTTATAATGATGCAAATAAAAAACTCTACCTAAACATTCTAGAACTCGCAAGACTACAAATATACCTCCTACATGCAATCCAGTAACAGCACATCTAAATCAACACACAGCATACTCTGACTGTCCATGGAGAAAGTGGGTGTATGTTTGTGTGTGTGTGTATGTGCATGTGTGCATGTGTGCGTGCATGCGTGTGTGTGTGTGTGTGTGTGTGTGTGTGTGTGTGTGTGTGTGTGTGTGTGTGTGTGTGTGTGTGTGTGTGTGTATGTGTGTGTGTGATATGCTACCACGCTTATGCTGAGACTAGAAAATAAAAGGAACATACTGTCAACCACACTTACTAGTTTATACACTCATTTGAACTCTTGCAAAGAGTAACCCATGAATTAGAAAAGTTAGTGGTGGCTCATATGAATAGTTACAGAGATGCAGTATTTAGCTATTCATATCCTGTTTCAAGATCTTACACATCTGTTTTCATCTTTCCTGTCCACTATCCTTCTTAAAGGAGACTCGAATGTGCTTTGCATATGAATCCTGCTACCATTAGTTACCAGGGAAGTTCCCTTTATACTAGATGCTTCACTTGGCTGTTGAAGCTGTGGTCGCTGGGACATATATGCCCACTATGATTTTCATCATTCCATTTATTTATAAATATTACAGTATAAAACTAATTGAAATCAGTGTATTTTAAACAATTTGTCTTCCTGAAATGCTATATATTCTTGGAAATAACACAAATTGGTGCAGTGTCAAACAAATAAACTTAGAACCAAATTAAATCAGTGCCACGGAGGGTCCAGAAATGGTCCAAAAGAGTTTATTGAAGTAACTTAAAAATAAAAGTCTAAAAACATTGAGCACTTTCATCTCAGAAAAGAGGCTTCATCAGAAGTCTTTTCTTTTAGGTTACTTTAATAAACTCTTTTGGACCATTTCTGGAGCCACCGTGGTATTTATTTAATTTGATACTACATATCTTTACTATAAATTGCTCTTGCTATAGATATTTGTGTACATATTTTAATTAAATGTGTATATTAGCATTCAAGTGATTAAGATTCAAAAGTCAGCTGACAAATTAGGGGGATAATTGATCAGTAAGACTTTTGAGTCATCATATACCGATAAATAAGTAACCCACAAGCAAACCCTTCGGTTTCTGCTACTGCTGGCTTTAGTTAGTGTTAATGAATATGCATTTATACAGTGTTATGGGATCTGTCAGTGGTGAAGGAATTAAATGGTATTTATTTCAGGAGCTTTAGTGGGCTTATATGCTGTTCATCACCTAAAATGGCACTAGCTGAATTAGTTTTTGTGCCGCAGGGAATTCAACACATAAAGCAGTGAAAAGATATCTTTGTGACATACGACCAGTAATCCTTACTTTGTTAATTATACTCAGCCAGGGGAATAGATAAACTGACCTTGATGTGCTACATCACCAAATAAACAGACAGAGTAAACGTTAGTGTCGGTAATTGATAACATTAATGCTATATTGTTTATGAACAAAATAACTGTCCTGCTGTGCTTTCTCTCTGGGATTTTAACTGTCATTTGAGAGATATATCTCTCAGGCTTTAATGGGAAAGTCAATTCACTTGTATTTTAAAAAGGAAGAAAACTGAATGAATAGTAATATTGCACAGCTTGTAAAATGTCAGCTAAAATTAAAGGAATGTTTCACAGTATTTACTTGTTCTTAAGGAGTATATGTATCACACATTATTAGTAAAGCTGTGGTAGCCCATTATCAAAAGATATAGTAAACTATGGTCATATTTTTTACCAAGAAAATAATATTATCTACCTACTTGTCTATTTATCTATGTATCTATCTACCTATCTATCTAAAACCATTAATAAGTAAGGAAAAGGACAGTCATTAATGATTCATTCTAACCAAATTTGCACTTTGTCCAACTTCAGGATCTCAAAGCTAAAAGTTACCAAGCCTAGTATAGAGAAGCTTTATGAATAATGTCTTAAATACTAGGTAGAGCAATTGTTAAATGACACTTGGACAAAGACCTCGGCATGGAGTCGCATGGTAATTCAACCACCACACTGATGTGATAGATTGGGAATGTATATAAATGTAATTCATTCAAAAATTGTTCTGGCATCTCAGATTATGTTCACAGAAGGAATGCACATCCCTCGCATGACAGAGGATTGTGTAGGCAGTCCACATTTCAGAAACTGTGCCTAATGTTCAAATTAGTTGAATTCATCTTAAATGTACAGTTCCTTATGAAAGTTTTGCTGATCAAGAGAGGTAGAGGGATGGCAATGAATTCTTGCACTTTTTATGTTAACTTTTGCTAATAAAGGTAATAGAAAGAAAAGTATTTTTATATGTACTCCATTGCTTTTGTTGCTGTCAGTTTACATTTTATTTCAGACCAGAGTCTGTGCAAAAAAGCTTGTATGTTTCTTTTGTAAAACCGCAGCCTACAGCAAGCCCCAAACATGAGGACTCATGTTGCATTCTTCCTCACTATGACACATACAGGGACAAGATAGTGAAGTACAGTATGTAGATAAAAGGCCACGTTTTATGCAGCTAAATAGTTCTATATCTGGAAATAAGCTATTTAGTGTGAGGCACAAAAATCACCAGTTGTAGAGTGTCAGAGATGCCCATCCGAAGCTCATCAGGTCAGCAGTTCCAAAAGGACACAGATGGTGCATGCTGGAGGAATTTGATGACTTTCCATTCTCTGGAAACTATTTGTTTAGAAGTAGTACACCCTGACCTCATTTTGGTCATAAACAGACAATGGAGTACTTTTAATTTGATATTATATGCTCTTAGCAAACATAGCAGATCTGGATATTTAAAAATGTATATTTTGGAAGTCCAGTTTTGCTTTGATCTGATCAGATGAAATAGCCTGTCCATGTGAGACCAGGCAGTCACAAAACTTAAGATCCCTTGTTGCCGAAACTGAACGCTCTATTTTTTTTTTTTTTTTGCAAGGGAGTATTTAAATTCTGGAAGTTCAATTTAGGTTGTTAGTGTAGTTGAGAAGATGGGTTAACCTCAAGAAAATCAACGTCTGAAAGGAAGCTGGAACAAGGAAAGGAGTGCACTGTCTTAGGTGGGTCATTAGATTTACGTGTTTCCACAGAACAATGTAATTTGAATTAAGTCCTTATCTCATTGGCAGGGTATATCAGAAAAAACAAAACCTCTCCCATTTAGCAGTCAGGGATTTGGTCAATGAGATCTGAAGTTAATCTGTAGCCCAAACAAGACTTCTAGATTCTATACTAATGTTGTGGTACCTCCAATCCATGAAATGAGCTAAAATGGCTTGATTTAAATGCATGGGAAGAATAAGCATCTGAACAACACCTGTTTTGTCAGAGAAACATTAGACATCATAGGGTATGCTTTATGGCGGGTGCTAATCAAATGGGCCTACAACTGACCAGGTAAGCTTGGTTTGACACAGAATGAAATAACCAACATATCACAAGTTGGTCCAGTAGCACACAGCATGATATGTTCTGTGAAGCAGGTCAGTTTCCTATACCGGACTTTCGGTCTGGGAGTTTATCAGCCGGCACAGGGCTCATTCCTCTTCCATGATCATTCCCCAGCTAGGTCACAATACATGCCCTGTGTTCCAAATAAACAATGAATAGTAGCAATTCATTCAATAATTTCCTGTGTAAAAAATGGGAGAGCTGTGTCCCTTACTGACTTCCCAGTTAATGAGGTCTCTCATTGAAGGCATGTAAGTTATAATTTACTTATATGCAGCATAGCATATCATATGGAGTGTGTTGTGAATAAAGACAATGCATTTGGTGTACCTCTCTCATTGTACGTATGTCACTGAGCATTCTGCCATCTAAGTACTGACTGAATTTTTAATGCTTTAAGCCTATACCATGTCACTAAGTGTTTATCTGATGACTAAGACTGTATTATTAAACAAATATTTGGAATCCTGAACACATACACTCTGTTAGTGTGACAACTGTATTCTAGGAGAGTAATAACAAAGTTTCAAAGAAGATGCGTAAAACAACCAGCAAGAAAGACTATGGAAAACACAGAACTAAAAGATCATGGAAAACACAGAACTACGTGCACAAAGACATTTTCAGACCTTACTTTATCATGTCATTATAGAAAATTTGAAAATTTCCATGAGAAAAAGTTAAACCTTTTGGCTAAATGGATGAAGAATATATGAAAACGCACAGATCTTTAATAACATACTCAGATCTACAAAGCTGGATTCCAACAGCTTTTTGATATCAATATGATTTTACCTCACTAATATACTCCAAGTCCCTTAATGGAAACATAGAGAATATAGCCAAAAAACTCAAAAACACATAAACTCATGCACAAAGACATTTAAATCTGTCAATGTATCATAGGAAATTTATATTTCTGTCTCAAAAAAGTCATCACATTGCTTCAGAAAAGCAGTGTGATACAAAGATCTTCAGCAATGCACTCAAACCAGCAAGTTAGATTTGTTTTTCCTCATCACTTTACTCTAAGGAAAGATTGCATCTTTTTTTGTTAATCACTGTTTGACTAAGAGAATGTCTGATGGTCAGTAGTCAGTGGGCCAATCTGCCCATTTGTTTCCATCACTTGGTGAACGCTAACCAAGAGGGGTCATCATTCATGAGGCCATCAGGAGTGGTTCAAGTATTTTTCAGCTTTTATCAGCATCCCTATCCTTGCATGCACCCATTGAAGTGGCAAGGAAGGATGTGCAATGGGTTACTTACAAAGGGTGTCTTCTCACTTCTGCGAGAGGTGTGTCCTTCAAGCAACCTTGTCTCTCCGCTGCAGGACAAACGCATCTCTCTGCAGTCTCCACCATGGAGATCATACCATCTTGTATGACACCAAATGTCTGCAGCCCCCTCCCACTAGGAGGTGAGTTAGCCATGCACTTTCACCCCCCAACACCTGGTGCCTCTAGTTCCAGGACTTTTAAATGAACCTTGATCACCTGGGTCCCAGTCAGGTCTCCATCCATCTGCACCACAGATCTAGATAATAAGAGGAAGTGACTTTTTCTGTTTTTCCCTTCAGTACTTTGTATCTACCAATAGATTAGCAAGGTTTAATTAAATACTTAATTAAGTAATTCATTTATGTTTGTTTATCAGGGTAGAGCATGGCCAATTGCAGGCTCTGATTGAGTTGCATGATGCAGCTAAATAACAGAAAGTAGATAGTACACAGGTACAAAAGGAGCAACAAAAATACAACTTTGACAAGATTCAATAAAGTATACATGGCCAATTATTTAGACTGCTAAATGTATAAAAATGCAAATGAATATGTGTAGTGTTAACATAAATCACTTTATTTATTTTTCTAGAGTACTTTGGTGTAGTCATTGCTTCTCACATTTGCTGGAATTATCACATTTACTTATGTAATGCCATCCTGACACCATGTGTAAAAAAATTAGATCAAGCTGGATTTGAACAGAGTCACTTGGGCTTTGAAGAGGAACTTACTGCTCTTACATGTACTGCCACAGACAAATCTAGGCCGCTAGTGTACTTTCTTACACTCAGTACTGTCCAAAGTGCTGACGGCTGTGCCTCACCACTTAGCATGCTTGCACGAAGCAAGGCAGACCAATAAAATTATTACTGTTTTCCTGTTTAGCAGAGACCCATGTTTGCTCATCTCTTAACTCTGTGCAGACGGGGAAGGCAATAGCAACAGGTCTTAATGACAGACATAACATATACAATATAAACTCGTGTGAACACCATAGTATCTGTCAGCATATATGAATAACTACTTCTCAAGTTCAAGTTGTATTCATTAAATATGAATCTTGCATGTGCAACCATTTTGCCATCATTGGAAAGAAAGCTTCGATAAACCACCACGGCAATCCAAATTCCTGTTAAAATCAGATGAGCAATTTAATAAAACAAACAAAACATATGCAAAACATAAAAATAATAATAAAATGAAGTCCGATAAGCACTTTTGGCTATTCAGCCTTCTTCTGATCGTAAAACATATCTCCGCTGATAGTGTTTTAAAAATGTCACCAATCAATCATTTCTTTTCCTCTTACATCCCCCTTGGATTCAGGGCCAATAGCATGGTGATAATACTAGTTCTTCATAGGAGGCGATATAGAATTGACGACCAATCAGATGGTCAGAGATCACACCAATCACTTCTCTTCTTCACCACACACCTCCTTTAATCAAAGCCAATGACAATTATGTAATGGGTTAAACCTCCATTGGATAAAATATATACCATCAGCCAGTCATATAATCATAGTAAAGACAAGCCTCTTATTTATGTCCAATAATATTCCTTCTGGCTTTTAGTATGGGCTTCAATGGAACAACACTATTTAAGCCAGGTCGACGATGTGCTTGCATATTAACTATCCAGTTTACTTCACGTAACTCCATGCAGTTGCTTACATCTCCTGCTCTATAAGTTAGAGCCACTACTTCAATAGCTTTAAACATGAAATTACGTGAAAGATTGTCAACAACATGTGCTGCCAGTGCATTATTTATTTCCTTATGGTTTATGTCCCTAAGATGTCTCAAAATCCGGTCCTTAAATCTTTGATCCATTTTACCAATATAGAAAACATTGCATTGGCAGCATACCGCTAAGTAAACTAAATGTTGCGTATGGCAATCCACATACAAATTAAACATATATGTCTTTTTGGTAGTTGGATGTACAAAAATGTTAGCACTATCTATATAAGCACAAGCCTTACATCTAAAGCACTTAAAAGTGCCTTTTCTCTCAGATCGTGCATTATGAGAAAAGCCATCTTTGTTGCACAGGAGCCTCTTAATATTTTTCTTATTTTTTAAATAAAAATCGAGGGGTATCACCTATAACTTTTCCGACTTTGTCATCAGTGGTCAAAACAGGCCAAAACCTCTTAATGACACCGCGGATCTGTATGTTGTCATTACTATAGGTTAATGCACATTTGATTCGCAAGTCACTATTCCTAGTGACAGAGTCAACCATTTGAGGAAGTACCTCTTGGGATGAAAAGTAGGGTCTACCTTTTCTTTCCCTGAGCTCTTTAGAATTACCTTTCATGATCAAGTTAACATCTTTGTAACCTCTGGCTTTTAGGTTGCTGTAGAGATTAGTCTGCTCTGCTTCAAAGTCGCCTTCTGTGCACAATCTAGAGGCACGTAGTACTTGGTTTTCATAAATATTATTAAAAATACCCCTCGATTTTTATTTAAAAATAAGAAAAGTTATAGATGATACCCCTCGATTTTTATTTTAAAATAAAGAAAAGTTATAGGTGATACCCCTCGATTTTTATTTAAAAATAAGAAAAATATTAAGAGGCTCCTGTGCAACAAAGATGGCTTTTCTCGTAATGCACGATCTGAGAGAAAAGGCACTTTTAAGTGCTTTAGATGTAAGACTTGTGCCTATATAGATAGTGCTAACATTTTTGTACATCCAACTACCAAAAACACATATGGCCGGATTGACAACTGAGTACCGTTCTGCAAATAGCACAATGGAGCCTTGTCAGCTCTAAATAAAGGTTGCATATGGTTGAGGAAGCATGCCAATGGCCAAATATATGGCCATTGGAAAGTTTCCCAGATGCAAAATTAAAATAAAAAGAATTTATTTTTTTCGGCGATTTCCGATGTTTAATCGTAGCGCAGTGCTGTGCAAATGGGGTGCGCTATAAAAATCATAAAATAAGACAATAAAAGCCACAAACGTGGAATTTATGAAAATTGTTAAATGACAATGTAAGGGAATAGCAGGCTGAAGACAACATGGCCACCGAGTAGGGGTTGTTAAGGGGAGAAGCCCAGTCTAAGACATGTAACCAAGCATTAGTAGGCAATCCTATGTAAATGAGTGTTAGGATAGTGAATCGCACTTTTACAAAGCAAATGAGCACAGTCAGTGGAGTGTAAAAGTAGGATATGGGGAGGAACAGAGTAGGAGATAGGTGACATCACAAGGGGAGTATGCATGAAAGTAGTGAAGCTCATTGGAGCACAATGGCATATGTTAGCTGTCAGTTAGACAGCATGGAAAGAGGTGTGTCAACAGGTAGGCCAGGGAAAGCCAAGAAATGGAAGGTGTATACTGTGGATAACACCAAAGTTTCTTGCTGAGTGGGTATGCGCGTGTGTGCATGCCTGTAAACTCAAGTAAGACAGAGTGCATGCATGGAAGCGTGAGTGCGCGCGTTTAAGCAGGAGTAAGCATGTATACGGCTGTTGGAAGACCTGTAAGCATGTTTGCGCAGGTGCGTGCGCGGTTTAACCCGAATAAGCAAGTTTTAGTCCATCTAAGCCTGTGTGCGTGCATGTGAGCTGCTGTGAGTGTGTTTCCGCTTGTATGCGAGTCGCTCCCCTGAGGAAACAGAAAGGAAAAAGGAAGCAAAACAAATAGTAGGAAGCTACCAGGGAATACTAATAGAGCTAGAAGGTGCAAACAATCAGAATCAGGCAATTACACAGGCAGAACACTAGCCCAGCCCAGCACTTAAAACTCTGCAAACAACAGTGCAGTTTGTTTCTCTCAAGAGACATTGCAACACTGGAGTAAGCTACTAGAAGTGAAAACTGAAAAAGCTACACTCAGACAAAAAATGCTAGGGGCTGCCATTGCTGTTATAAGGCGACATATGCAACATGCTGAGGGTGGTGACAATGCAAATGCTGCTGGACAACCGACAGTGAGGAGACAGAGAAGAGTGTACAGGCTCAGGGTCACCTACCAGGGGTTACATGAGCTGGAGATAGTGGAGTGCTATAGAGTGGACAGAGACCTCTTGCAGCAAATTGTTGAGCTGTGCAGGCCACGCCTCACACACAAAACCAACAGAGGGGAACCCATCCCAGTGGAAACCAAGGTATGTGTTGGCCTAAGAATACTAGCAACAGGTACCTTTCAGAGACCAACTGGTGATATGATGGGGATGTCACAGGCATCAGCATCCAGGGTACTGCACCAGTTCCTGGATGCCATGTCAGCACATGTCGGTGATCATGTATATTTCCCCAATTCCCGTGAGGTATTGGCCAGCAATATGTGTCTCTTCCAGCAAATAGCAGAATACCCTGAGGTAGTGGGTGCAATAGACTGCACGCATATATGCATCAAAGCACCAGCTGGTGAGTGGGGTAGAGCCTACATTAACCGCAAGGGCTTCCCCTTCATCAACTGCCAGGTTGTGTGTGATGCCCAGGGCATAATAATGAATGTGTGTGCTGGCTGCCCTGGAAGCTACCATGATTCCCATATCTGGCATCTGACGCAGCTGTACCAGACATTTGCCAATGGGGACATCCCACATGGTCACTTAGTGGGGGATGCTGGCTATGCACTGGAGCCGTGGCTGATGACACCCATCAGAAATACACACACACCTGTACAGGAATGCCATAATGAGGCACACGCACAAACATGAAATTTAATCGAGCGTGTGTTTGGGTTGCTCAAGTCATGGTTCCGGTGCCTGGACACATCTGGTGGAGTCTTGCAATACTCACCAACTACATGCACCCAAATTGTCATGGTATGTGCTATGCTACATAATATGATTCTGAGAAAACAGCTGCAGCAGGACCAGCATAGGCCCGGGCCAAACAGCCCCCCACCAGTGCCAAGGCCATCACAGGCAGAACGTGACTCAGAGGAGGAACAACCTGAGCCTGCCCCAGTAGGCAGAAGGAGGCATGCCCAGTATGCCTTGGCCTTGGCAAAGAGGCAGCACATAGCACATACACTGGCTCAGTAGGAACCCTGGAAATGATACCTCTCTCACTCGCACATATAGTAAAAGGGATGCCTAACTTGACACTACCTGTTTCCAAACATGTATAGGGAGTGCAGTATGTGCATCTGACATAGGCAGCCCTGCAGCACCACCTGAGGCATGATTGACATGTGTTAAGCAATGTAAGGTAGTGCTAAACAGCAGTTACCATTATGTAGTATATGCAAACTTGATGACTTTGAGTATCATCCTACCCTCACCAAACATGAGGCCACAATATGAAGACAAGATGATCAATTACAACAATTGGCTTAAGTATTGGTGTCAGTAAAAGGTGATACAATGCCTGTCAGCCTGGGATGACATGCTCGACAAGACATGATGCTTCACTAGGGATGGATTTCACCTATCACCTGTGGCCTTTTGGATATTGTCAAAGGCTCTTGTCATCCCCATAGTGCCTTTTTTAGGTAAGGCTCAAAACACAAACCCACCTCCATAGGTATCACAAGGGATAAAAAACTATAAGTAATGCTACTCAATGCCAGAAGTCTAAACTGCAAGATGCATGCACACCAAACTCTCCTCAGCATGGAGAATGTTGATATCTGTGCAGTAACAAAAACCTGGTTCAAGGCTCCCAAGATCACCCTAGCATTAACAGGTTACACCTCATACCATGCTTCACAGCTGCAAAACATGGAACGAACTACTAAAGGAGGGTGAGTATCAATATTTTTCAAAGATACCCACACCCCCAGGTCGGTGGCACAGCATGAAGCATCGGAGACTATCCATGTGCAACTAACAGTGGCTAAAACCACCTTCCAGTTCATAGCCTGCTACAGACCACCCTCCTAAACCCAGGAACCACACTTGGCTAACTGGAGAACACATGAAAATATGAAGGTCTCCCCAAACACCATTACACTGGGTGACTTCAACTACCCAAACATAGACTGGGAGCATTACCCTAGCCCCAACACCCTAGCCCAAATGTTCCCAGAATTTATAAACCAAAAATGCTATGGAACAACTTGCTACCACTCACACAACAGGGGAAAACATACTGGACCTGATCATCACCAACATGGGGACTCTATGCCCAAGACCAGAAGTGTATCCCTCACTGGTAAGATCAGACCAGAGTGTAATCTCACTGGATATTCACATCCCGATCCCAGCCCATGGCCAGAAAAACACAGTGAAAATTATTCACTAAAGCAAATGTCACACTCCTCAAAACTGAGGTGGAATCCTTCACAGCCCCTGTGCCTGTGGAAAATATGGCCCATACCTCATAACCCTTTATAAACACATTCTATGAACACCTTCAGGAATGCATGGATCATGCAATCCCAAATAAAACCAAGACCCAATCCTCCAAAGCCAGGCATCCTGTCCGGTGGACCCCAGCCATAAACAAACCATACAATACAAGGAGGAAGCTACTATATGATAGATCAAAATCCCAAAAAGGGTAGTCATCTCTGATCAGTATTATTGAAAAACTACGGCCACACATAAGATCATCTAAGGCCATCTTTGAGATAAAAATTGTACAGGACACCAAGGATAATCACAAGGCATTCTTTACTTATGGTAGGAACCTATGTGGGAATCCCCAGATATGCTCAGAAGTAGTCAAAATGACAAACAATACATGAAACCCACAGACATTGCCAACATCTGAGCTGACAGGTTCAGTGCAAACTCTCCCCCCCCACCAAAAGGGCAAATATCTATCCCAGCAGAGTGCTGGCCCCCTGACATCGCAGATACTCAGGTAACAGCCAGCCTCTCCAAAGCAAAACACACAGCATCAATGGGACCAGACGGTGTCCTGGGCTGTGTCCAACATGAACCCCAAGAAGAATTGAACACAACATAAAACCACTCTTCAATCTCAGCCTTACCTCAGGATATGTACTCAAAGAGCAATGTACAGCAACAGTGGTCCCTCTCCACAAAGGTGGTGCCTCAACAGATCCTGGAAACTATCGTCCCATAAGCCTGACTAGCTTGGTCTGCAAAGCTATGGAAAGGATCATCATGGAACTCATAAATAAAGATATTGGGGACCTACAGACACTGGACCCTACCCAGTTCGGCTTTGTTAAGGGCAGATCCTGCCTCTTAAACCTGGTTGATTTCTTTGAAACAGTCACCAAGGCCATTGACTAAGGGAAGGTGGTCCACACAACCTACTTGGACCTCGCAAAAGCCTTCGATACAATACCCCACTCGGGCATCATAGATAAGCTATCCAGCTTAAATATAAACCCCTATGTCACTAGATGGGTTGCAAACTGGCTCAGGGACAGAACCTACATGGTTAGAATTGCTGGAGCCATGTCAGACTCCAAACCAGTTACAAGTGGCATCCCACAAGGCTCAGTCCTGGGACATCTCTTGTTCGGTATATATTTCTCGGAGGTACAGGCCAACATGGAAAGACTGTGGCTGACCAAGTTCGCAGATGACTGCAAACTGGGCACCATAATCAACTCTCCAGCTGACACAAGCATCCTCCAAAAGGGTCTCATAGAAACAGACAACTGGTGCCAGAGCCATGGCCTCAAGCTAAACACCAGAAAGTGTATAGTCATCCCCTTTGGCAAAAACAAAGTGCCCACAAATTACCACATAGGTAGTAATCCATTAAGTAATCCATTAAGTACGGAAGAAGTAATTAGGGACCTGGGGACCCAAGTTGATAGCAATCTCTCATTTGACAACCATGTGGCCAAAGTGGTTAGAAAAACATTCTCTATAGCCCACCTAATCATGAAGGGATTCACATCTAGATCAGGGAGGTCATTGTGCCTCTTTACTCGTCCCTCATCAGGCCCATAATTGAGTACAATGCCCCTTTTGGGATGTACCTTACCAGACACCTGCAGCAACTGGAAAGACCCCAAAAGTACCTCACCAAGAGGATCAAAGGGCTCAAACAGATGCCATATGCTGCCCGGTTAAAGAAACTCCAGCTCTACTCAGTTGCATACCGCCTGCTTAGAGGCGATCTGTGCATGATGTATAAAGCCATGTCCAACCCGGAATTAATGGACATGCTGCACCTCAGAAAATCCAAATCCCATCGAGCTACGCGCTCGAGGGACTTGAACCTCAGCACATAAATAAATAGGACATGCTGGAGGGACAGATTCATAACCCAGAGGCTCCCTTCACTCTGGAATAAAATCCCAGTCCAAGTTAGGCAGAGTCCCCCACTGACTCTCTTCAAGAGGAATCTTGATGAGTGGATGGGAGATCATAGGTTTACCACGATGATACACTCAAAAAATTGATTCATTAATTTCATGTAGCTCATACTCAGTTCAAGATTCAGCTGCTGCCACTGCATTAACAGTTCTTGGTAGGTATTACCATATGATGGCATCTTTAATATACGCAGTCCATGTGGTACTACCCCCATATCTAAATAGGCTAAAAAACTAAGCCTTTGCCATTGTAAATGTTTATAATTTTGAACTTTTTTCTCCAACAGGCTAAGCAGCTCTCTGATGTGTCGAAGAAGGAGCAGAAGTAGACACACTCGACGTATGTGCTTCCTGATTGGCTGCTGCAAGTCTTGGAGTTAACGGCAATTCAAATACATCTAGTTCATCAAGAAGCTTATTGGTGGGTTTTGCTGATCTACTATTTAATCTTTCAATTCTCCGTTGACCAAAATTTCCCCTCGACCAACTAAAGATATGACCATTTTTAAAATCATTAATATCAAGTTGAAGCTTTCGCTTTTTTTGTATTTCTAACCTGTGATCCAGTGCTTGAACACGACTTATAAATAACTGATATAATTCATTCAGACATTCTGTATTACAAAGTTTAGAGACTTCCTTTTCAAGACAGTCTATTTCCTCTAACAAATCATTTTCCACCCTCTCAAAAAATTGATTAATTAATTTCATATAGCTCATATTCAGTTCAAGATTCAGCTGCTACATAAATATTCCACCACGATGATACACTAAGTCACTGCTCATCCAAAAGTAACCAAAAACACGGTAGTCACAAACAAACACTTTTAATGACTTTAGTGACTTAGTGTATCATTGTGGTGGAATATTTGTGTAGCAGGTTGCCACTTACAACAACATAGGAGGAATTTAAAGCCAGCTTTTTGATATTGTCCTATAACACCACTGCTGTTTGCAGGGATGAATTCAACTAGCAAAAGGTTAATTAAGTCAACTAATCCGCTGCTACAGTCTAAGTCTGTGGAATCTTCACAAAGTGGTAATGTAACTAATGACTTAACTAAGTTTAATAAGCTGCTTAGCCTGTTGGAGAAAAAAGTTCAAAATTATAAACATTTACAATGGCAAAGGCTTAGTTTTTTAGCCTATTTAGATATGGGGGTAGTACCACGTGGACTGCGTATATTAAAGATGCCATCATATGGTAATACCTACCAAGAACTGTTAATGCAGTGGCAGCAGCTGAATCTTGAACTGAGTATGAGCTACATGAAATTAATGAATCAGTTTTTTGAGAGGGTGGAAAATGATTTGTTAGAGGAAATAGACTGTCTTGAAAAGGAAGTCTCTAAACTTTGTAATACAGAATGTCTGAATGAATTATATCAGTTATTTATAAGTCGTGTTCAAGCACTGGATCACAGGTTAGAAATACAAAAAAAGCGAAAGCTTCAACGTGATATTAATGATTTTAAAAATGGTCATATCTTTTGTTGGCCGAGGGGAAATTTTGGTCAACGTAGAATTGAAAGATTAAATAGTAGATCAGCAAAACCCACCAATAAGCTTCTTGATGACCTAGATGTATTTGAATTGCCGTTAACTCCAAGACTTGCAGCAGCCAATCAGGAAGCACATACGTCGAGTGTGTCTACTTCTGCTCCTTCTTCGACGCATCAGAGTGAGTGGAATACGATGAATGTAAATGCAGGGACAAGGAAACGCTACCTAGTGATGCAGTGGTTGGAGAATTAAATGAGTATGTAGCTACCTCCCACGCTGGGATTCCTGTACCTGGAACAGAAGGAAAGGAGAAGAGTAAGCAGCTTGAAATTTCATCTTTTTTACCTTTCAGGCTAAAACAACCGGAGGAGGTAGTTTCTCAGCAGAGGAACTTGCAGGAGCCTCAAGGACAAAAAACGCTGCAGAAACCTGCGCAGGTATTAAAGTGAAAAAACGTGAGTCGAAATTACCCAGCAAGACTCCTTGTCACTGAGGACAGAGGTTTGCTTATTACAAGGTACTATTAATCTTTCTAAATATGTTTTGACTGAGCAGCATTATGGTTTATTGAAGAATGGGATGAAGTTTATCCCTACTTTAAGGATAATATTGTGGACATTTTAACTGATGTTAAACTATTTGCAAGAAATGTTATGCTTAAAGCTTTGTATAAGCAAGCGAATGATTAGGACTCTGTATGTAAGACGTTAAGTATTTTTGTACCTCAACTTTCACCTGTCATTTTAGCTTTTTTAAATATTGTTGAGAATGTGATAAGAGTTTTGTATAATGCCAAAAGTAAACATAAAAGTAGGGATGTTAAATATAACCTATCTTTTAATGATTATAAGTTGTTACAGCAAATTAAAAAAGACAAGAGTATCGTGATTAAACAAGCAGATAAGGGAGGGGCAACAGTCTTTATGGACAAATCATGGTATATGAGTAAATTTAAAGAATTCTTGTCTGACACTAATACTTTTAAAGTGATAACATTTGCAGATGTGAAAAAATATATTTCTCAGGTGAATTTATTCTTATATGATATGCAATTGAATCAGGACATTACAATTGAATTATTTACTTATTTAACAGTAACATGTCCTAAAATCCCAGAGATTCATGGTATCCCTAAGGTGCATAAATCCATGAGTGATCCACCACTAAGGCCTATCGTATCTGGTAAAGGATGGGTGACTGAGCCCATCTCTAGGTATTTACAAAAAGTGTTAGGAAAGTATTTACTGAAATGTGAAACAGTTTTAAAGGATACGGTGCACTTTTTAGAGAAGCTTAGTCTGTGGTTTAATGGTGAAACTAGTTTTGATTATGTTTTAGTTACACTGGATATTGTGTCACTTTTTACGGTGATTCCGATAGAATATGGGATTGAGGCAATTAGAAGTTTTTTAATAATGCAATCCTCTTAACAAACACGTGAAATAGAGAATATTTCCCACTTATTAGATTTGGTATCGACTAAGAATGATTTTATTTTTGATGGTGTTCCCTACCTTTAGTTAACTGGGGTGGCCATGGGGCCGTCCGTGGCCAATACCTTTGCTAACTTAGTTTTATATGTATGGGAAAAACAATACATTTTAAATGAAAATAATGAATTTGCTCTTTACTTTGATTGTTATTGCAGATTTGTTGATGACTGTTTTTTTGTTTGGAAAGGGACTCTGACTCAGTTAGAAAAATTTCTGTCCTATCTCAAAACTAAGACAAGTTTCCTTAAATTTAAGATGGATTTTTCTTTAGATACAATGGATTTTTTAGATTTAAGGGTATATAGGAAACTTGGAAGGTTGGAAACAAAGGTGCATAGGAAGGATGTGCATGCAGCAAGATATTTAAATACTGCTAGCATGCATCCAGTACATATATATAGAGGCATTATAAAATCTCAGTTAATAAGAGTCAGTAGATTAACAACTGAGGAGGGTGTGTTTTTGGAGGAAACTGAGAAGATGAGGAAATAATTAATTGAGAATGGTTATTACCTTAGAGATGTAAATATGAGTTATGCAGAGGTTATGCAAGGCAGAAGAGGTCTTTATAAACCAGTTTTTAGTTCCGTGCCTTTGACTCACTCAGGGTATATATTAGGAAATGAAGCTGATAAGGTAGTAAACAAGCCTGTTATCAGGTTTACTACCACCTATAATGCCAATACAAATGATGTTTGTAAAATAATTCAAAAGAACTGGGTAATTTTAATGTCTCAACCAGATCTAAAGGACATTTTAGGTCCAGTACCAAGGTTAGCCTTTAGGAATGGTCAGACGTTTAAGCAAATATTATGTTATAAGGATTTTCAAACTGAATCTGCTCCTCTATGTACTAAAGTGGGCACTTTCAAGTGCTGTAATTGTGTCTGTTGCTCTGATATTAATGATAGTAATAATAGCTTCTGACATCCTACAACAGGTGAATGTTTTAAATTTACTTGCAAAGCAGATTGTAGTACCACTAAGTTAGTCTATTTAGCTACCTGTGTTTCATGCAATGCATTTTATGTAGGGAAAACATCCAGGAAGCTTAAAGATAGAATAATAGAGCATAGGTCCGAAATAAGACGGAAGATTGAGACAAATGGTTTATTTAGACATTTACATGAATTTCAAACTCATGCTTTTAAATTTAGATGCATATGCACTGTACGAATGGGTATTAGGGGTGGTGATTTGGAAAATCTTCTGTTATTGAAGGAATATGAGTGGATAGTACGTTTACAGGCTGATAAATGGCCTGGTTTGAATGGAGCAGTAAGTCTCAAACCAGTTTTGATTAAGCGTCAGAGGGAGAATTTATGATGCTAACTTTGAGCTGTTACCTTTTCATAAAGTTTTTAAAAAGAGTTTTTTATAAAAGTTCTTATTTGACATGAATGATTATTTATATGTAACAATTTTTAATCTATACAAAATTGTTTTTTATTAATATAAGTAAGACTTCTTTAAGAGTTTTGGGTGTGATACATTTTAATTAATTGTATAATTAATTTTGTTTTTGGTTGGCTGGCTTGATCATGTGTTTTTCAGTGCTTCCTCTATTTAAATGCAACTTATGTAAGGTGATTTTATGTGCTGATGAAGGGTGTAGACCCAAAAGCTTCATTAAAACTGTTTGTTTGTGACTACCGTGTTTTTGGTTACTTTTGGATGAGCAGTGACTTAGTGTATCATTGTGGTGGAATATTTGTGTAGCAGGTTGCCACTTACAACAACATAGGAGGAATTTAAAGCCAGCTTTTTGATATTGTCCTATAACACCACTGCTGTTTGCAGGGATGAATTCAACTAGCAAAAGGTTAATTAAGTCAACTAATCCGCTGCTACAGTCTAAGTCTGTGGAATCTTCACAAAGTGGTAATGTAACTAATGACTTAACTAAGTTTAATAAGCTGCTTAGCCTGTTGGAGAAAAAAGTTCAAAATTATAAACATTTACAATGGCAAAGGCTTAGTTTTTTAGCCTATTTAGATATGGGGGTAGTACCACGTGGACTGCGTATATTAAAGATGCCATCATATGGTAATACCTACCAAGAACTGTTAATGCAGTGGCAGCAGCTGAATCTTGAACTGAGTATGAGCTACATGAAATTAATGAATCAGTTTTTTGAGAGGGTGGAAAATGATTTGTTAGAGGAAATAGACTGTCTTGAAAAGGAAGTCTCTAAACTTTGTAATACAGAATGTCTGAATGAATTATATCAGTTATTTATAAGTCGTGTTCAAGCACTGGATCACAGGTTAGAAATACAAAAAAAGCGAAAGCTTCAACGTGATATTAATGATTTTAAAAATGGTCATATCTTTTGTTGGCCGAGGGGAAATTTTGGTCAACGTAGAATTGAAAGATTAAATAGTAGATCAGCAAAACCCACCAATAAGCTTCTTGATGACCTAGATGTATTTGAATTGCCGTTAACTCCAAGACTTGCAGCAGCCAATCAGGAAGCACATACGTCGAGTGTGTCTACTTCTGCTCCTTCTTCGACGCATCAGAGTGAGCAGAATATGATGAATGTAAATGAGTATGTAGCTACCTCCCACGCTGGGATTCCTGTACCTGGAACAGAAGGAAAGGAGAAGAGTAAGCAGCTTGAAATTTCAGCTTTTTTACCTTTCAGGCTAAAACAACTGGAGAAGGTAGTTTCTCAGCAAAGGAACTTGCAGGAGCCTCAAGGACAAAAAATGCTGCAGAAACCTGCGCAGGTATTAAAGAGAAAAAACGAGAGTCCGAAATTACCCAGCAAGGCTCCTCGTCGCTGAGGACAGAGGTTTGCTTATTACAAGGTACTATTAATCTTTCTAAATATGTTTTGACTGAGCAGCATTATGGTTTATTGAAGAATGGGATGAAGTTTATCCCTACTTTAAGGATAATATTGTGGACATTTTAACTGATGTTAAACTATTTGCAAGAAATGTTATGCTTAAATCTTTGTATAAGCAAGCGAATGATTTGGACTCTGTATGTAAGAAGTTAAGTGGTTTTTGTACCTCAACTTTCACCTGTCATTATAGCTTTTTTACATATTGTTGAGAATGAGATAAGAGTCTTGTATAATGCCAAAAGTAAACATAAAAGTAGGGATGTTAAATATAACCTATCTTTTAATGATTATAAGTTGTTACAGCAAATTAAAAAAGACAAGAGTATCGTGATTAAACAAGCAGATAAGGGAGGGGCAACAGTCTTTATGGACAAATCATGGTATATGAGTAAATTTAAAGAATTCTTGTCTGACACTAATACTTTTAAAGTGATAACATTTGCAGATGTGAAAAAACATATTTCTCAGGTGAATTTATTCTTATATGGTATGCAATTGAATCAGGACATTACAATTGAATTATTTACTTATTTAACAGTAACATGTCCTAAAATCCCACAGATGTATGGTATCCCCAAGGTGCATAAATCTATGAGTGATCCACCACTAAGGCCTATCGTATCTGGTAAAGGATGGGTGACTGAGCCCATCTCTAGGTATTTACAAAAAGTGTTGGGAAAGTACTTACTGAAATGTGAAACAGTTTTAAAGGATACGGTGCACTTTTTAGAGAAGCTTAGTCTGTGGTTTAATGGTGAAACTAGTTTTGATTATTTTTTAGTTACACTGGATATTGTGTCACTTTTTATGGTGATTCCGATAGAATATGAGATTGAGGCAATTAGAAGTTTTTTAATAATGCAATCCTCTCAACAAACACGTGAAATAGAGAATATTTGCCACTTATTAGATTTGGTGTTGACAAAGAATGATTTTATTTTTGATGGTGTTCCCTACCAGCAGTTAACTGGGGTGACCATGGGGACGTCCGTGGCCAATACCTTTGCTAACTTAGTTTTATATGTATGGGAAAAACAATACATTTTAAATGAAAATAATGAATTTGCTCTTTACTTTGATTGTTATTGCAGATTTGTTGATGACTGTTTTTTTGTTTGGAAAGGGACTCTGACTCAGTTAGAAAAAATTCTGTCCTATCTCAATACTACGACAAGTTTCCATAAATTTAAGATGGATTTGTCTTTAGATACAATGGATTTTTTAGATATAAGGGTATATAGGAAACTTGGAAGGTTGGAAACAAAGGTGCATAGGAAGGATGTGCATGCAGCAAGATATTTAAATACTGCTAGCATGCATCCAGTACATATATATAGAGGCATTATAAAATCTCAGTTAATAAGAGTCAGTAGATTAACAACTGAGGAGGGTGTGTTTTTGGAGGAAACTGAGAAGATGAGGAAAGAATTAATTGAGAATGGTTATTACCTTAGAGATGTAAATATGAGTTATGCAGAGGTTATGCAAGGCAGAAGAGGTCTTTATAAACCAGTTTTTAGTTCCGTGCCTTTGACTCACTCAGGGTATATATTAGGAAATGAAGCTGATAAGGTAGTAAGTAAGCCTGTTATCAGGTTTACTACCACCTATAATGCCAATACAAATGATGTTTGTAAAATAATTCAAAAGAACTGGGTAATTTTAATGTCTCAACCAGATCTAAAGGACATTTTAGGTCCAGTACCAAGGTTAGCCTTTAGGAATGGTCAGACGTTTAAGCAAATATTATGTTATAAGGATTTTCAAACTGAATCTGCTCCTTTATGTACTAAAGTGGGCACTTTCAAGTGCTATAATTGTGTCTGTTGCTCTGATATTAATGATAGTAATAATAGCTTCTGACATCCTACAACAGGTGAATGTTTTAAATTTACTTGCAAAGCAGATTGTAGTACCACTAAGTTAGTCTATTTAGCTACCTGTGTTTCATGCAATGCATTTTATGTAGGGAAAACATCCAGGAAGCTTAAAGATAGAATAATAGAGCATAGGTCCGAAATAAGACGGAAGATTGAGACAAATGGTTCATTTAGACATTTGCATGAATTTCAAACGCTTGCTTTTAAATTTAGATGCATATGCACTGTACGAATGGGTATTAGGGGTGGTGATTTGGAAAATCTTCTGTTATTGAAGGAATATGAGTGGATAGTACGTTTACAGGCTGATAAATGGCCTGGTTTGAATGGAGCAGTAAATCTCAAACCAGTTTTGATTAAGCGTCAGAGGGAGAATTTATGATGCTAACTTTGAGCTGTTACCTTTTCATAAAGTTTTTAAAAAGAGTTTTTTATAAAAGTTCTTATTTGACATGAATGATTATTTATATGTAACTATTTTTAATCTATACAAAATTGTTTTTTATTAATATAAGTAAGACTTCTTTAAGAGTTTTGAGTGTGATACATTTTAATTAATTGTATAATTAATTTTGTTTTTGGTTGGCTGGCTTGATCATGTGTTTTTCAGTGCTTCCTCTATTTAAATGCCACTTATGTAAGGTGATTTTATGTGCTGATGAAGGGTGTAGACCCGAAAGCTTCATTAAAACTGTTTGTTTGTGACTACCGTGTTTTTAGATCATAGGTTTACCCCGGGTATCACTTCTGTGTCACTGTTAGACAGAGGCACAGTAAACTAAGCCTCGAAAAAGGGCATAGCAAAATTAATTTAAATGGGTGGCGAATGCCAAACACACTCTGGCTAGGCTTACAAATGCCCTAGGGCAGATAGCCTAGTATGAACCTATGAACCTATGAACCTATGTTCAGACTTCAAAATGAGCATGAAGGAACCAAAGGTGGTGGTGTATCCATCTCCATTAATACCAAATACACTTCAAGACTGGTCAAACAGCATGACTGTCTCAAACTACTCCATGTCCAGTTAACTATTGGGAAAGTAACATACCACATCATTGCTATAGACCCCCCACCATGAACCAGGATAAGCACACCACCTACTTAAATTTACTGGAATCCCTTGCCATACAGCCCAGCACCTTGGTCATGGGAGATTTTGGCTATCCTTCCATAGACTGGGGGACATGCACAAGCGAAAACGCACTCTTCCAGAGGTTCCTTGACTTTGTTAACACAAATGCTCTGGAACAGATATTCTGCACCCCCACTATGGGCTCTAATGTTTTCGACACAGTACTCACCAACATGGGGGCTCACTTTACTTCCCCATGCATGATGGCCTTCTTGGTTAGGTCAGACCACAAATCAGTCTTGTTTAAAGTAATGGTTAAATTATTTAAAATGACAAGTGACCAGACTCTTAACATACTACTGTATCTGTTATAGTTTATTATAAGAAACATATATTGCCATGCAGTTATACTGTCTTGAGTTATTTTAGTTCTATTATAACATAGCTAGAAAAATGTCTGCTTCTCACAAATTGTGTCATGCCTAGGATCAATGCATACTTGATCAAGATGGCTTTAAAGAAGAGCAAGAAGTGTCCAGCCTATATACACTTTTAGATAGCAGCAGGTATTGTTTTTAGTGTCTTTGTGATTTGCATGTCTGATTTCTGTTCCATGTCATATTCATGCCAGTTGATGTGTCTGTATTTTATTTCTTTCACTTCTGTACCTGGAGACTCACAAAAAAGTCCTTGTTATTTCCTTTTAAAATATCAAATGTCTCAACAGCTTCCTTCTTTGTATGCTTCAGTTTGTCATAACAGGATGCCATTTTACTGTGACAGTTTAAGCCCACAACCACATGATTTCACAAACAATCTAAATTAGATATGTTTTATTTTTTCTGTGAACCGGCTGTAAACCAGATGTATTCACAGATAAACTAAACTAAGCATGTTTTATATTTTTTTAGTGAAATTGCTCTAACAGGTGTCCAACTGACATGGCTGTGGTAAGCACATTGTACTTTCCATATCTACTTTTAACTTTGCATTTCATGTTACATTTCTGCACTTTAGAAAAAGGACATTTCCTTTCTAAGCATTGTATTAAAAGCAAACATTTCTTATTTCAAACTTTGCATTATAAGCAAACAATTTATTTTACATTATTGCTTTGGAGAAAATATTTTAGTTTATATAATATCTATCAGTAACTATTGAAAGTGACACCCTTACAGGAACAAAAATTGTAAAAAACTATACCAAAGCTAACTACAGCCTACTAAGTGATGGTATAAAAGGCTTCATACCACCCACAATCATAGACATTATTTATTTATTTATTTATTTCCAGTTTGATTACTGGGGAAGTCCACTGGGCCCAGAGAGCCCATTTTCAGTGGAGGCCCAGGGAGAAAAGCTCCAAGAAACAGATTACAGTAAAGATTGCAGTCCAATAAAAAATAAAACTACAAGTACAAATACATATCAAATAATACAAAGCATGAGCAATATTGCCCATAGTGGAAAAATATCGTGCAGATACATTTTAACAAATTCACACAGTTAAAGTCAAAAGTCAAAAGCTATTTAAATATTTACAGAGTATGAGAGATCATATGGGAATTAGCTATAGAAGGTTATAGCCATCTATAAAGTGCTTAGGAACTCAGGAGGATACCCTCCCAGGGGCTTTTGTTAAAGAGTTCTAGGTAGGAAGAATGCAGTTACGTTTCCATTTGGAGGAGAGGTAGGTATAAAGCTGAGTTTTGAAGTGTTTGTGTTTGACACTGTCCTTAGTGTGGAAGGGAGAGTTCCATTTCTTACCTAAGGAGAAGGAGAGGAGAAGTTGTCTAGCAGGACATTTAGGTTTGTGGACAGCAATTAAGTTTTGGTGTTCAGATCTGAGAGTTCTATTTGGGGTGTATGGGGGAAGGATGTTAGTTAGAGCGAGGCATTTGGTTGGATTAAATATTAGTCTATGTGCTGTAGTGAGCTGGAGGAAGTCCAGGTAATTTGTGAATTCTAACCAGTTGAGTGACTGGAGGGTAACACAGTGCTAAGTGGAATGTTTGGCTTTGGTGGCAAATTTAGAAATTTTGTTATAACAGCTTTCAAGTTTGGAAGTGATGGAAGAGGACAGGTTAGGTAGTAGCGGGGCGCCATACAGAAGAGAGAGAAGGAGGTAAGAGGAGGCCAGAGTATGCCTGGTAAAAGTAGAGAGGAAGTGGTTGTTCCTGTATAGCATACCTAGTTTTTGGAGTGTTTTCTTTATATTTTGCAGAATATGGATGTTGAACTTGAGGTGTTCCTCTATAGTTACACCGAGTAATTTGGCAAAGGGAATAATGTCGATTGGAGAGTTGCTTTGGCTAAGGACTTGGAAAGAATTTTTATCAAAAGAGAAAGATTTTGAGGTGTAAATAGCATTTTAGATTTGTTAGCATTGACAGAAAGGTGATTTTGGTGCATCCAGATCTCAGTAGTTGAGAAGGCAGTCTGAGTTTTAGATAGGAGTTCAGGAAGGTTAAAGGCTGAGCAGACAAGTGTAGAGTCATCTGCATATTGGATGACTTTGACATTAGGAATAGCAGAGTAAAAGTTATTGATAAAGATATTAAACAGCAGTGGTCTGAAGATGGAACCCTGTGATAGTCCGGTAGGGGTGGGTAAGAAAGGTGAGGTGCCTTTTTTCCATTTCACAGCTTGTGATCTATCTGACAGATAGCTTGAGAACCAGGAAAGAGTGTTTTGGGAGAGATTTAGGTTTGAGAAGTGACGTAGAATGTGCTTATGGGAAACAGTATTGAATGCTTTAGAGAGATCTAGGAGCACTGTGGATACTAAGTTCCCAGAATCTCTGGTCTGATTGACAGTTTCTAAGAATGAGAGTAGAGCTGTTATGGTGCTATGTCCTGGTTGAAAGCAATGTTGGGTAGGGATAAGAAGTTGTTTTTTAGTCAGAAAAGGCATACGTTGGCGGTTGATGCATTTTTCTAGGATTTTGGAGATGGGAGAGAGAAGAGCTATAGGGTGGAAGTTAAAAATGGTAGTGTTTTTGCCTCCCTTGTGGAGAGAAAGAATAAAGGTGGAACACTAGAGTTTAAGGACATAGGATTCCTTTATGGATCTATTAATTTGGATACCAATTGGGAGGGGTATACCATCGGCAGCAGACTTGAGAAAGGAAGAGGGGATGTATTCAGGTTCATTGGAGCAGGGTTTAAGTTTGGATAGAAGTCTTTTTATGTAGTTAGTGGAGACAGGTTTAAGCTCAAACATGGGTTTATATTAGAACATCAAAGTGTTAAAACATTGAATGTTCTAATATCGACCCCTATTCAGTAAATGCTTGAAATAGCGAAGCTGCAGAACACCGAATATTTTCCTAGGGAAATATTCAGTGGGCCATTTCTGCAGCTTCACTATTTCCTCGACTGTGGTGTGAAGGTGACGGACCGGGTTAATGTAATTGTGCAAATGGACCGAGGTAAGGTGAGTGTGCAATAGTTAGGGACCTTAGGGTTAGGGAGTGTGTAAGGTGAGTGTGCAATAGTTATGGACCTTAGGGTTAGGGTTGGGTTAAGGTACGTGGATAGCTAGCAGTGTATGTATGGTTTAGTGTAGGGTTTTGTGAAGTGTGTATGTGTAAATTATGTATCTCAGAACAGTGAATTTTTTCCCTTGGAAAAAATTCACTGTTCTGAGTGTTCGAGTATATCACATCTCGAGATTCCAAGGTCAAGCTTATGGTATTCGATATTTTGGAATTTTGATAATGTAATATAGACCCCTCAAACATAGAGGAGAAATTATTTGGGGACTTAGATGAGGTGGAGTGTAGGAGAGATGAGTCGTTGTTGGGAAAAGGGTCGGATATTGATTCTATAAAGAAAGAGTTGAATAGTGAGGCTAATTCAAGGTCAGATTTACTTGGGTCTGGACAAGGGTTATTCTTGGAGCCTGGGTTGAGGAGTGAGCTTATGGAGTTGAAAAAAAGCTTAGGGTTTTGGGAATGGTTGGACTGGAGCTTAGTGTAGGAGGATTTTTTGTCTTTGAAGATTTGTTTTTTTGCAAAGTTACAGAGCTGTGTATATTGGAGAAGGGTGTGTAGAAGTGTATTCTTTTGGTAAAGCTTCCAGGATTTGTCTCTGATGCATAATTTACTTTGTTTCTTTGGTTAGCCAAGGGTCAGTTATAGTCTTTATTATTTTCTTCCTTGGTGGAGCTAGGTAATTTAGAGCATCTAGGAAAGTAGAATTAAAGTGGTCTATAGCTTTATTCAGTGGAAGGGTTTTTAGAATGTTCCAATTCATTTGTTTGAGATAGTTAGAGAAGGTTTTGGGGTCAAATTTACTAAGGTTATGGGTCTGAATATATTGATGTTGGTGTGGATGGGAGGTGGTTACATGGTAAATGAAAGCTAGGAGGTGGTCACTAATAGAGTCAGGGATGGTGCCATTGTTGGTAATTTCATTTGGATGGGTGACTAAGATCCAGTCAAGAGTGGGATCCTGGGGGATTTGTTTTATTGAGTCTGGTGATGGAGTAGGTTACTTGAGTAAAGTTAAAGAGGTTAATGGACAGGAAGGGTATGGGACTGTTGATTTTATTCCAGTTGATGTTTACATCACCTATATGTAAGTTTCAAGGTTAATTTCAGCTGAGGCCCATTGGAGTATGTCTTCAAGGGTTGAGATGTTATTTCCAGGTGGGATATAAAGGGAGATGATACAGAGGCTTTTGTAATTATTAATTTTTGCTAGACCAACTGTTAGTTCTGCAATGGCGAATTTAGGAATGGGGTTTGGTTGGAGAATTAAGGTAAGTAGATTGGAATAGATTAATGCAATGTCTCCACCTTTTTTCTTTGGATGGTCACATCTAAGAGTGTGAAATCCAGAGGGTAGGATTTCAGAGTCAGACATGTGGGGTTTGAGCCAAGTTTCAGAGATGGCTACAATGTCAGGTTGGTTATGACTTAGCCATGCTTGAAACTGATGTGCTTTTTATTGTTGTGACTCTGGGCATTGAGTGTGAAACTTTTAAGAGTATTGTAGGGGGATGAATGGTTAGAGGAAGGGGGAGGGTAATTATTATTTGTGGGTGTGTTAGGTCCGTGGTTGGGGTGAATGTTTTCAGTTAAGACGAGGTTATTGAAGGAAGTTATTTTAGTGTGTTTTGGTTTGGATTTAAGGTATTCTGGATGGTCTATTATTTGTTTAAGAGTAAGTGCCTTAGCAGTAGTGGAAATAATTTTAGGATTAAAAAGGTGCAGAGGGTTGAGCTGAAACAGAGAGGAGGAGATGGAAAAGAAATGTTTATTTGTGTGAGGGAGGAGATGGTTTTGTGTGGTAAGGAGTAGAGACTGGAAGCTGATTGGAGGTATAGGAGCTGGCATGGTATAAAGTTGTTAGGAGTAGTAGGAGAGAGATAGGAACAGTAAGCAAAGCATGGTTAGGAAAAGGTAGTTTAATATGGGAGGATTTGTATTTGGAGAGAAGAGCTGTGGGGTAAGAGGGGGTAGTGAGAGAGTGATATATTCAATTAGTGATGTATTTAATTACTGTGGGTGAAAGGAGGAGGAGGATTAAGAGGGGAAGGCTTTGCTTGGATGGTTGATTGTGGGTGGAAGGAGGAGGGGTAAAGAGGGGAAGGCTTTGACAGGATGGTTGAATGTGGGTGAAAGGAGGAGGTGTAAAAAGGGGAAGGCTTTGACATGATGTTTGTCTTGACTGGATGGGGAGTGGTTGAAATAAAAGTAGGAGTAGTGGGGGTGGGTGAGAATTGGGGGCAGGGTAGGGGAGTGGAGTGAGCCCGCAGGGCAAACAGAGTGGGTAGAGCCAAGGAGAAGGAAGAAAGCCAGCAAAAAAATATCAGTGAAGCTAAGAACTAGCTCAGAGGTAAAGAGGCACTGGCATAAGTCACATTATGTGTGAAATTAGAAGGATGCAGAGAGTTGACAGGGGATAGGAGCTGAAAACAGGGCAGTAGCATTTTAGTAGACTATAGTAAGTATTAATAGGGCTAAAATAGGGCAGAGGCAAATTAATAGAACAGTTACAGGGTTTTTTGGCTTGTATTAAAAGATAGGTATTGGTTGAACAATGCCACCTGGTGGCATAACTAAGTACAATGGTAAGCTATGAGCACTCAGAGCAACATCAATAATCACTATGCAGAAGTATACACAGATGCCTTGTATAAACACTTAAGTGACTGCATAAACTCTGCTGTAGCTGACTGGATCAAAACAGGCTCTTCCCATAGAAACAAGCCACCATAGTAGACTTCAAGCATAAAGAAATTATATAACAAGTGGAATAAACTGTTGTCCAAAAGCAAGAGGGATATCACTCTGCAGAGGAAGAGTTTCCTCCTAAGCCTAAACAAGACAATTGATAATCTTGTAAAGTCTTTTAAAACATTCTATGAAACTAAAATTGCATCCCTAGCCAAGGATAGGCATAATGCATTCTTTAACTACATCCGAAGTCTAAAAAGGAATGTCCAGCTATGTGCCAAACTGGTTGTAGATGGGATCACGCTTACTACACTGGAATATATCTCCAACCTGCTAGCTGACAGATTCAGCACAAACTTCACCCCCTATCCCCACCTATCATATCCCAAAGCATACCTGACACCAGCCCTCTGCCTAGTGTCTCTAGAGAACAGGTCATCTTTGCACTTGTCAAGGCCAAAAACACAGTCTCAGTAGGACCAGATAATATCCCAGGTTGATTACTAAACCATCTAAAAGAACTCACTTGGCATTCTCTTTAATCATAGCTTGAGAACTGGCTATGTTCCTGCAGAAAGGAGTACAGAAACATTAATCCCCCTGCACAGAGGGGAACCATTAACTGACCCTGGGAACTATAAACCCATAAGTCTAACCAGCCTCATCTGCAAGTCATGGAATGAATTAACATCAACTGTATCAACAAGGACATAGTTGACCACCAGTGCTGAACTCAGCCCAGTTGTAAGGGTAGATCATGCTTATTAAACCTGGTGGACTTCTTTGAGATTGTCACCAAAGCCATGGATGAAGGTAAGATAGTACACACAGCCTATCATGGCCTTGCCAAGGCTTTTGATACAATTCCTGACTTTGGCATCAGTGAGAAACTCTCCCAGATAGGGATTAATCCTTACTTTAATAGACAGGTAGCCAGTTGGCTCACCAACAGAACATACTCTATCAAAATTGGTGACTCCACCTCCACCAATAGACTTGTTACCAGTGGAGTACCACAAGGGTCTGTACTGGGCCCCTTACTGTTTAGCCTCATTTTCTCAGAAGTCCAGGCTAAAGTAGATGGACTTTGGCACACCATGTTTGCTGTTGATTGCAAACTAGAAGCAATTACTGAATCCCTCAAAGATGTCAACATGTTACATGAGGGGCTAACACAAACAAATGAGTGGTGCCAAAGCCATGGTCTAAAACTAAATGCAAAAAAAATGCATTATTATTCCCTTTGACAAAACAGAATTATGTGCAAATTAGAATATTGACAGCACCCCACTGATTTCTAATGCAGTGGTGTGAGACTTGGAAACACATGTTAATGGCAATCTAAATTTTGACCACTAAGTTTCTACAGTGGTAAGGAAAGCCTTCTATGTAGTGCACCTCAAAAGCAAGGGCATAGCACCTAGGTCAAAGGATGTTATAATTCACTGTACTTGACCCTCATAAGACCAATAATGGAGTATAATGCACCCCTTTGTATGTACCTCACCAGACACTTGCAGCGGCTGGGCAGACTTCAGAGGTTTCCCACTCTAAAAATACAGGGTCTTCAAACCATGACCTACATGGACAGACTGAAAGCCTGTCACTTTCCTCTGTATCTTATAGGCTGCTGAGAGGTGACTTGTGCCTGGCTTATAGGGCAATTTCCAACCCTGCCCTAATGGAAATGCTGTACATCTGCAAGTCAACTGGCACAAGAGTTACTTACTCTAAGGATCTCAGTCTAGCCTGTGACATTAGCAGAAAATGCTGGAGAGAAAGACATGTCTATATCAAAAGAAATTCCTCTACTCACATAAAGCCATATAACCAAACAAAACTCAAACACAAAAATGTGTAAAATGGCACCACAACACTCAAAAAGTAACAAAAATATGCTTTATTTCACATAACTGCTAGTAAAACAAACTTTCAACTTTCAGGCTTCTTCAGGCAAATAACCAGAACATCAGCTAAACACTAACTATATAGTCCAAATGAAGTCATGTGATATTAAAACCTTAGTAGAATCCAATTAGGCAATAAAATACCCAACAGTTGCTCAATATCCAACAATCGATTAAAAGTATAAAAATGTCAAAACATATAAAAGTATAAATTACATTGTTACATTAAACTATATTATGTTTTTCTTTCAAAACAGGTTTTATAGTAAGTGTCTTTAAGACCTGGGGGTTGGTGTGCTTTAAATCATACTATACATTTGTTTTCTAAAACCTCTATATGATTACTGTAATCACCCTTCTTATATTTTCATGCACATTTTGTAAAATAAAAAAATCTTAATTCATGGGAATTGTCTGTATTAATAATACAGACAGTGACTCCCCTGCACTGGCCCAGTAATCAAGGAGCCTCAATCCTAATAAGTGGCAACAGTGAGGAACATACACACTGGGAGGATGACAAGCACACACACAGTAAAATGCAATTTCCCTTAAGAGCACACAGAGATCATAGTCAGTCCGGGGCTGGTTTCTCTGTCTTTCTCCATATCCCCAATAAGACTCCCCACTGGCACAGCTACAGGGTTTAGATCTAATCTGAGTGGTCAAACCAAGATTTTCAGTACCCTCTCTGTCCAACCAGTGCTTCATGTCTCTGCCCAAGTAGCTGACACACAAACTCTTTGAAATTTGATTTATGCACATGCACGCATGCACACACACACACACACACACACACACACACACACACACACACACACACACACACACACACACACACACACACACACACTCACACACTCCTGGGAAAGGCTGGCACAGGTTTAATAGCTATATCCCCTTCTGCCTAGACTATAAGGTAGTTTCCACTGCCACCAGCCACTACTTATCAGCTACTTTAAGGCCCTTAACAAAGGGTCTCCAATCCTACTGTGTAATGTTACTATTAATCCAAATGGTAGTCTGACCAAGAGCAAGGCTATTTAGGAGTGGCCTGTACAGTGTCACAAATAGATCTAAAAGTTAAATATCTCTAAACAGACCAGCCACAATTAAAAGGTTTAAATATATTTAATAATAAATAATAAAAGAACAAGACATTACTCAGTAAGTAATCAGTTACATCAGAGTTCAAAATCACAGGAAATATGTAAGACAACTTTGCAGGACAGCCTCAAATAAATAAAGAAAACATCTAAGCTACACTTTAGTATATTCCTATCTGAATTTAAGAGTTACTATGCATTAAAAACTTACTTACAGCAAGGCAAGTGCAGAGGTGGTGATGAGTGGATGGTCTTGTTAGATAAAAGACAAAATACAAAATGCACAGTCTCTCTCTGAGACAGGTCTTACATTAATATCAAAGATTACTGCTGGGTAAGTTTGGATGACATCACCTTTTGTCACCTGACTTTAGTTCTCAAGCTAATACCCCATTGTCAGTACTAACAGAATTTAGCATCTCAAGGGGGGGGGGGCGGAGCCTAGATGGCCAACCGAGAGCAGTGAATTGTGAAAGCTTCATAAACTAGTATAATAATATAGGAAAATGTTATTATTTTCCAAGTTTAAAACATCAGAAATCTATAGATAAACTACTAAAGTACATAAATATCAATTTTGGTGGAGATATACAAAAATGCTCTTGTCAAGTAACTTGGAGATATATTGAGTCACTGAATATGAACAACTCAAGGAATTCTCATCCAGATGCTGCTTTGAAATAACTATCTTTGAAGATGGATGGCTTTAAAATTGACTTAGAAAACCTCAAATTAAATTCTCAAAAATGGACTGATACTCTTAAGGAACTATTGCGGCAGCACCATACAAAAATAACAAATATGGAGACTTCTCTAAATGACATTGAAGGGAAACTCAAAGAGGAAGAATTCCAAAAAGAATTTCTGCTTAAACAGAATACATGGCTGCTTAACAAAATAGATGACTTAGAAAGCAGGGGAAGGAGAAACAACATAAGGACCTTGGTCTGCCTGAAAACCCTGAATGAGAAGACATTATTTCATTCTTAACAACCTGGATTCCTGAATTTTTAGACTTGAAAGAGGGTCTTGGAATTGAAAGGGCGCATAGAGCACTGAGGAAACCTTCTTCTAACTCAACAAATACTCCACCTAGATCCATAGTTATAAAATTTCTTTCATTTCTGGACAAGGAACTAATATTAAAATCTGCTTGGAGAAAATGACCCTTAAAATACAATCAAAGCCTGATAAGGTTTGACAATGATTATTCTTACAGAATACTAGAACAAAGAAAAAAAGTCTGGCCAATAATAAAAATGTTGAAACAAAACAACATTAAAGCACAGCTGGACTTTCCAGCCAAGATAAAAATACTTTTTGACAATGAGATGAGAAACTTTAATGACATAGAAGAAGCTACTATATTCATCAAAAACAACACAGTGTCTATCCCAGAAGAAATGGAATGGATAGCCCCTACTCTTAATAGAATAAAAGAAACAAATCCTTGGACTGATGCTAGAAAGAAGAAACAAAAAAATGATTCTAAGATAACTGTCCCAAAATATATCTCTTACAACTACATCTCTCAAAGTATCAACTGATATGGTACATCACTTGTCATCTGTTTTTATTTTAAAAAGGAGGGTTTCTTAAACAACTGAGAAACAGTAATGTTTTATTCAGAATGTTCAAAGAGTCCAGTAATTCTTCACAAACAAAGGTAGGTCAAGATGGGCTGCTATTTACATTATATATAAGCCAAACAAGGCAACATATAATATAAACATAGAAGTTTCTATTTCCCTACTTGAACTCAGTAATTACTTATCTTGTTCATTTTTCATTGTTTTACTTATAATAATTTAAGTAATTAATTAACTAATTCAACAAGGTACCATTCATCAGAATTCAGACTGAAATGTAACAAATTAACATCATATATAATAGCAGTAATAGTAGAGTGCTTTGAAAAAAAAAATGCTGTCATGGAGACTAATGCCTTCTTCAGTTTAAGTATGATTTAGAAATATCATGTATATCCTGGTTGAATAATAGTAGCAAGCTCTTAGCACAAATGTCATCATTATTCTGTCTAAATATAGTTAATATCAATTATGGCAGGTATCACAGCTACGAGTGCTATTTTATCAATCTTGATATGGCGTGCATGGATGCAGCTGTGTCTGACAGCTAGTACAAATGTCATTATTATTCTGTCTGAACATAGTTAATATCAATTATGGCAGGTATCATAGCTCTGAGTGCTGTTTGATAAATCCTGATGTGTGTGTGTGGATGTAGCTGTGTCTGGCAGCTGTTGTATGTTGCCGTTTTCATCTCTGGGAAGCTGTGGGTTGCGGATTTTGATACGAGGTTTACTTATGCTTGTGTATTAGGAAGAGACATTTGGTGTTTTAGTCTGGATCCAGGGGAAGGTGGGTGGATAAAACTGTGATTTGGGATATTTTGCCAGAGAATAGTTTGTTTATACATCTGCTGAGTGAGAGGTGGGAAGTGTGAAAGAAAGTGTTATCTCTTGTTGTGGTGGCTTGTTGGGAGGGGTTTTCTTTTTTTTTTATCTGTTTGCTCTCTGTTCTTTTCCTGGCTGCTGCCTCAATGAAAGGAAGGGAATTTAGGCTTGAAGATGCAGTGAAGTGAAGCTTTGCTTCATGTGCATCATGAGCCACTGGTATGCAGTACACAGACACACTAACAGAAACAGACACTCCCAGGATGCTATGGGAATAGAGACAGAGTATCAGTAATCCTTAATGGCTCTGAGGAGCCTCTGAGATGATTCTTGGCAATGTTTTTGGTTAAAAAAAAAAAAAAATATATATATATATATATATATATATATATATATATATATATATACACACATATATAAAAGGGCTGTTTTTGTCGTATTCTTTTACCTTAGAAAGAAGACGCGGGACAACTGTGTGCAGTTGGTACCAACTCCAAACTTTATTGACCGGCCAGCATACATACAGTACACAACAACTTCCTGTCTCACGCCTTGCGTCATGCACTTTCCCCGCCCCCAAAGAGCACTAGCTAAGGCAAGACAACACAGTCCATTGAATACACCACATCTCCTTTTCCACAAGGCCCCTTTTCACTTAACACAAAACCCAGATCTATTCAATTTCTTCCACTTCACTACGAACTTGGTACATTGACACCAAATGCTCACTTAGCCACATTCAGATTACTATAAACCCCAAATGACATTGTTATTTATACACTGATCTTCACAGATCCAAACGGTCCGGCTTGTTAATAACTCTTCCTGATCTGGTCCTCACAACATCACTGTGTGCCCGGGTTCGGGAGGGTCCTTGCAAATGGCAAGGCCTCATTGGTCTTACTAGCACACTTTCCGGACACTCAGGGTTTGATTCACAGTCAGGCTCAGATAGGGAATCAAATGCACGGTTTCGCACAGTCCCTTGGGGCACATCCACCTTGAATGACCTCGGCGAATAATGTTTTTGCTCTACAGTACCTGGGGTCTTCATATCTGTCACCCACACCTGGTCACCGGGCAACACATCCCCCAGCGGCCTCGCCCGATGGCGTCTGTTGTAGTTTTCGCCATTATACACCCTCTTCTCCCCCTCTTTCCCCCTGAGCCTTCTCCAGTCCGGCTGCACAGGGTCCAACTGCGAAGGATGAATCGGAAGAGAGGTCCGCAACCGTCGTCCCATAAGAAGTTCCGCAGGGCTATAACCATTCTGCAGTGGCGTTGTCCTGTACGCCAAGAGAGCCATGTACGGATCAGCACTTTTTTTTAGCAGGTTCTTCACCGTCTGCACCGCACGTTCTGCCTCCCGTTACTCTCGGGAACCTGGGGCTGCTAGTGACATGCTCGAAGCCATAAGCGGTTGCAAAGGCCGCAAAGACTGCCCTGAAAACTGAGGTCCATTATCAGACACAAGTACCTCTGGGATACCATGGCGGCGAAGAAAGATTTTAGGTGGGTGATGACCTCGTTGGATTTGCTATGTTTCAACAATGCGATCTCAAGAAACCTGGATAAGTAGTCCACAGCAAGAAGGTAAGTGTGACCTTTTAATTCAAATAAATCTGCCCACTCTTTGCCATGGTCGGTCAGGACATTCTGTTGGGATGAGGGGCTCAGGAGGATTCCTTCTCTCTGAGATGCACGTCCTGCATCTTAAAACCATGTCATTTATCTGCTGGCTAAGTCCCGCCACCAGACGGTCTGACAGGCTCTGGCTTTGCACTTCACGATGCCTTGATGTCCCTCATGTAATTTCAACAACACCTCATTACATGGCAGAGGGATAACAAGGCCGCGCCAATCTTTTAAAAGCAACCCATCTTTCACTGTTAGTGTGGACCGATCTGGCCAGTAGCTCTTCAGTAAGGGTTCCTGGTTCGCATACAGCGGCCACCCCTGGCTGCACAAGTCCATGACCAGCGCACACACACTGACCGCTTTCAGCTGCTCCCGTAGTGTTTGGAGGAAGGATGGCTTCACCTGCATGTTTTCCACAATACTGTTCACGTAAATATCCGTGTCCTCCATTAGCTCCGTTTCCTCCGGGTTAGCTTGGTTTTAAGTGGAGAACGTGACAGGGCATCTGCCACCCACAGTGATTTCCTGGAGCGTACTGCACCGTGTATGAGAACTGCATCAATCTCATCCTAAAGCGTTGGATTCTGGGCGGTAGAAGATCCAGCGCCTGACCTCCCAGCAATGAAACCAGGGGTTTGTGATCAGTCTCTAGACAGAACGATTTGCCTAATAGGTAATCTCGAAAGCACATGCCCAGGTAGACGCTAGGGCCTCTTTCTCAACCTGTGCGTATCGTTGCTCTATGGGTGAGAGTGACCTTGATGCATATGCCACGGGTCTCCAGCCATCCTCCCATTGTTGCTGCAACACACTCCCTAACCCAAAGGAAGAAGCATCCACGGAAACCTTCGTATCCCTCTCCGGGTCATACACAGCCAAAACTGGAGGTGAGGTGATGGCCTCTTTTAAATCCTTGAATGCCTTTTCCTGGTCCCCACCCCAGTACCAGCTGTTCCTTTTGGATAATAAGTCTCTCAAAGCTCTGTCCCTCTCAGCCAAATGAGGGATGAACTTCCCCACCTGATTCACCATGCCCAGGAAACTCCTAAGTTCTCCTACTGTAGCAGGTGCCGCCATCTCCGTGATGGACGCGGTCCTCCTTGGGTCCGGGCTTATACCAGCATTCGTAATGACATGGCCCAAGAAAGTCACTGTGCCCCTCGACAGGTCACATTTCCCTACATTCAACGTAATACCTGATTCTTCCAGTCTCTTCAATACCGCGTGAAGCCGGGCATCGTGCTCCTCCTGGCAACGCCCCCAGACCAACACATCGTCCATGTGACAAATCACACCCTCTAAGCCTTCAATGACCTCTGCCATCATGCGTTGAAAGTGTTCGGGTGCAGAATTAATGCCAAAGGGAAGGCGATTGAAACGGAAACCAAAGGGGTTATGAATGTGGTAAGCGGCCGACTCCTCTGACAAAGGAATTTGCCAAAATCCCATATTTGCATCCAGTTTGCTAAACACCTTCGCCCCAGCGAGCATCCCAAGACTCTGCTCAACCGAGGGCAGCACGAACCTTTCCTGCATACGTATTCATTTAGCTTAGTGTAGTCTACACATAGTCTCAGTCTGTTACTGTCTTTCTTTGGGACTACCACCATGCCTGCACACCAATCAGTAGGTTCTTCCATTCTGGTAACGACACCCAGCGCCTCCATCCTCATTAACTCCTCTTTCACTTTCCCCATCAATGGCAGTGGTATCCTCCTGGGAGTCTTCAGAGTATGGCACCTTTGGCTGAAGCTTTATGTGGTACTTTCGCTGCACTACCCCCAACCCAGAGCATAAGTCCGGGTATGAGGTCTTCAAAGACTCCATGGTGATAGTATCAACACGTTTCAGGAGGCCCAGCCCCAAAATAGCAGGAAGGCCTAAAAGCGGCATGCGGTCCTTTTACAACGTACACTTTCTCACATGTCTGTCTTTGCCCATAGCCAAGCTGAAGCTCCAAGGATCCTGTAACCTCCAGTGGCATCCCTCCAGGACCCAACAAGGGTTTCTCCGGCTGCTGGAGCACAGGAGCATTCTTCCCACTGAACAAGTTGTGCAGGTCTGACTTGGAGATAACAGTAACATCCGCCCCCGTGTCAAGCTTGAAAGTCATAGGTGTGCCCTGTATTTTCACCTCCACAATCCAGGAATGGTTCCCGGAGGAGACAGAACCAAGGAAGAACCCATGTTCTTCACGCTCACCCGCTCCTCGTCTTCCTCAATACTCTGCACCGCCTTGAACTGTCGGCAGACCGCTGGTAGTGGCCCTTCTTCCCACACGGCGACATCTTGCAGCAGTCGCCGGGCATAGGAGTCTATGGTGAAATGGCCCCCACACCTGTAACACTGCGAGCTCGGGCGTCTTTACTCTTTTCGCCTGGCGCTGAAAATCGGTGCCAAAGGCTTACCCCAACCTTTAGGCCTCTGGCCTGCGTCTGGCGTCAGTGGTGTCTGCACAGCATTCACGTTATACTGCAGGCGGTACTGTCGCACCGCAAGGCCGTTGCTGCTTCTTGACCTCCTCCGACTGTCTGGCCATATTTACAGCTCTCTAAGTCCAACTCTTTCTCCATCTGCATCCGCTCGGACAGTCTGGTGTCTGCCAAGCCCACAACAATTCTATCCCTTATAAGCTCGTGCGTAGCGTCCCATAACTGCAATGTTCGCTAAAGCATGCAGGGCAGTAACAAAACCATCAACAGTCTCGTTCAGTTCTTGTTTTCGCATGTTAAATCATGCACGTTTAAACAATGTTCTTTTGACAATAAAAATCTTTGAAACCCTCCTTCACTTTGGCATACTCTGATGCTCTGCCTCGGTTAGCTTGAGGCCTCTCAAGACATCGCCGGCCTCATCGCCCATACAGTATATCAGGGTGTTCACCTGGTTCCCCTCTGGGTTGGAGGATAAATTACTGGCCTGCGGAACCGTTCAAACCGGGCGAATCCATCGTGTCCATTGGGGTTTGGAGAAGTCAAAGGGCTCTGGCGGCTGAATACTGAATGTAGCATTAGGAGCACTAGCCGCCATGTTGATTCTAGCTCGTGGCTGCCGACCATTCTCGTTCCGACATGTCCGCTCTCCACGTCACTTGTCCACTCGTAGGGTCTTCAGCAACAGGTCAGCACGCCCAGGCACAGCCACACAGCAGTTCTGACAGGATGTCATATTCTTTACCTTAGAAAGAAGACGCGGGACAACTGTGTGCAGTTGGTACCAACTCCAAACTTTATTGACCGGCCAGCATACATACAGTACACAACAACTTCCTGTCTCACTCCCTTGCGTCATGCACTTTCCCCCGCCCCCAAAGAGCACTAGCTAAGGCAAGACAACACAGTCCATTGAATACACCACAGTTTTAAACCACATGTCCACATATTGATGGTCTCCCAACACTTCGTTTAGCTCATTAAGTTGATTCTTGATTAAAAAAAAAAGAAAATAATAAGCGTAGTCTTATATTTAAAATGTTTTTTGGTCCAAATACATTAAGGACTTGCATAAGAGTGGAAGTCTGAGCACTTGGTCTTGTGCAGAACCCTTTGCAGTGATCTGGGAGGTGAGCTTGCTCGGACTTGTTGGGCATATGGGGATAGCTGATTCTAGGGGCGTCTGGGGTTGCTGGGAAGTGCTAGAAAGTCATCAGATTTCCTTGGTGGAAATATCTGTGGGAATAGAAGGTGTGTTGAGTGGTTCACTGGCAGAGTGGCCACTGCATGGAACAGGCTGGTAAAATGGAACAGGGCAAATATTGGTTTGGACATTTTAAGAACAGCCTGGAAACACACCACATGAACTAGTGAATGGTATTCTGGCAAAACTGGATGGATATTGTTGCCCGTGCTTGAAGTACTGATATGTGTGTATGTAAGGATGGAAATATATATATATATATATATATATATATATATATATATATATATATATATAAATAAGAAACTAGAAGGGTCTCCTAATTTAAAGTCTATGGACTGTATAAACATGCTTGGAAGGAGCTAGTAATAAGAATAAGCATTACAGTTTGTGGTCTCTCAAATAACTAAGCAACAGCCAAAAAAAAAAAAAAACACACACAATAGTTATGTAATGTATGATTTTAGTAAATCTAGACATAAAATATATAATCATCATATAAAATGAAGCAGTTTTCTGAATTTAGATATTAAAGACATGATTTAATAACATGGGCTTGTGTATAATAACACCACTGTCTTAACTTGTCATAAATGACATACACTACATTGAACATCAAGGGGAAGCATGATGATTTTCTTATATAAGTAAATATGCATAACAAGTCATGCAATTGCTTTAACTTTGAATTGTAGTTTTTGTAACCCATCTTGACCATATATAATACTTAAGTGGTTACCAAGGTAACTAATGTTTATACATGACATCAAACTGATCAAGTTGTTCAAGAGAAACAATAGAAGCCTGAACTTGAAATATCACAGAATGTAACAATCATATTCTGAACAAATACTTTTAAATTGACAATAGACACTCAGTTTAATAACATGGGCTTGTGTATAATAACACTAGTATTTTAACGTTATAAATTACATACACTATATTGAACATCAAGGGGAAGCATGATAATTTTCTCATATAAGTAAATGTGCATAATAAGTCATATAATTGCTTTGACTTGAATTGTGGTTTTTGTAACCCATATTGACCATACATAATACTTAAGCTGTTACCAAGGCAATTAATGTTTTATACATGATATCAAACTGACAAAGTTGTTCAAGGGAAACAATAGAAACCTGTACTAGGAATGTCACAGAATATAACAATCACATTCTGAACAAATAGTATTAAATTGACAATAATCACTCAGTTTAACCTTTGTTGATTATACAAAATAGAATGTTGCCATTTAAATCTAAAAATGTTCAGTATATACCATACAATGGCAATTTATGAATATGGAAAGGGAACTTGTAATCATTAATCACAATAAGTGAATTTGTTGTTTTTAACCAATAATTTCACTCATTTTATAATATGAAATGACAGATATGAAAATCCTTATGTGTAGGAAATGGGGGAAGAGGAATGCACTGATAATTAAAATGCACTAACTTTCATCAATGTTCACATAAAACAAACTTGATGCTTTAAGTAAGTTAGCAACAAAGTGATTACTTAAATGCTGGCAAACAATGAAATATAACTTCTGATATATCCAGTAAAATACATTGTATTATAAACATTAGGTATAAATATTACCATCTATTTATATTAAGTAATATGTTTTGAAAGACTTCTTCAATAAGGGTGAATATGTTAAATAACTGTTTGCTATAATCTTTTACTGAGGGTTTATATATGATACATCCTACTTTACTATGACTGAATTGCTTGTTATATATATATTTCATGTAAATATTAATTGCTTATACAATAAGTAGACATTTATATTATATTAGAATTCTGTCTAATCTACAATAGTACTATATCTGTTCAAAATAATATAAATATTGCTTATTCCTATTACTAATATTATCCATATGATAATTTAATTTATGGAGCTCAGATGTTCTGGATTGTCAAGGTATGAGTGATAATCTGATGGACTTAGGTTTATCCATCAGGTTAGGAATGAGTTTCATTCCATGGCTAGTGCAGATCTTAGTTTTGTTAATATTTATTCATTTAAATTTATTTCACAAAAATATTTTTAGAATGCCTGACCAAAACATTATTTTATTGTCTAACACTCAAAGTATAAAACTGATAATTTCCTTTAAAAGCTCAAACATATACTTTGTTTTTATCAGAGGAAAATGTTTAATAGTCACAATTAAACAAAAAATTCATAGTCTAAATAACCTAAGATGGATTTAACTTTATTATCTTTAAATACCAATGGCTTAAAAATCCTAGCAAGAGATCAAATTTACTGAAATATTTAAAATTGAACAAAGCACAAATTGTCTTCCTTCAAGAAACTCATTTCAAAACAAATGACAATTATAAATGGAACCCTAAGGATTATATGATATTGGTGCAATCCACTTATAAGACAAAGACAAAAGGGGTAACAATTTTATGGAAAACAATTGTGACTAACCCAGAAATCATTTATAAGTATGAAGATAAAGAAGGCCTTATGACATTAGTAATAGTTAAATATAATAACAGAATATGGACCCTAGCCAATCTACACTGGTTCCCAAGCATTGGAACAGGAACTGTTAAAAATAAACCTTGGATTTCATTTCCAATAATTATAAAGGCAACTTAATATTAGGAGGAGATTTTAACTGTATATTTGATATTTCTGAAACTACAAATAAAAGACTGCTGTGTACATCTGCTGTATCAAAAGCTTTAAACAAGTGGGTAGAATCATTTCATCTTGTAGATACTTTCAAATTTAAAGAAGATAAATCTTTATTGTTTTCCCATCAAGATCACAGATTTGGTATCCAAACTAGAATAGATAAAACATTTTCTGCCCATGACTTACACTCTAAAATCATTCATTTCTTAATCACTCCCTGCCTGTTTTCAGACCACAATTAATTGATGCCAAAACTTCAAAATGGGTGCAAACCATTAATCTTTAACTCCAGAATTCCAGCATATATAACTAAAATTAAAGAGTTCTGAATTACAGTTCTTCTTAGATATTAATTACACCACAGAGATAAATAAAATATTGATATGGGACTCATTTAAAGCTTACATATATGATAAAACCCTAACTTGGTATAAAAAAATCAGAATGGAATTCTGAATTATTAGATCTAAAATCCAAATTTTGTCAGTGAAAGCTGAAAAAAATCAAAATCATTTGGAGATGAAAAAGAAAGTAGAAGTATTAAACAATAAATACAATGAAATTCTAACACATAAAACTAGTTTAGCTTTAGAATAACTAAAAAGTAATACCTTGGCCACTTCTTCCAAATAGCTACATAATTTATCTGCAAGAATCAAAATACAGTCAAAAGCTAATAACATTAAAAGTATCTTCCATGAAAAGAAAGGGAAAATGTCTCAGATATAGGTGACATTCTTGATGCCTATAGAAATCACTATATGGAACATTTCCAAAAAGAAAATATACATATCGATCAATTAAATGTAGATGAAAAATGTTCTAATATAAAGAAATACCAGAAAAATTAAAACTAGATCTGCAAGCACCCATATCCTACAAAGACATTACAGATACAATAAAAGATGGTAAAAATAATAAAGCTCCAGGTATAGATGGCATAATTATGGAAATATATAAACTTTTCCTTCAAAGATACTATCCCTCTTCCATAAAACCCTATTAGAAATTCAGTCACAAGATTTAATACCACCCTCTTGGAGATATTCCTTAATCACACCAATCCTAAAGGAAAACAAATCCCCAAACCTCTGTACTGCATACAGACCTATATCATTATTAAATAATGACTATAAGATATTTATGACAATATTAACTGACAGAATGAAAATATCACTATCCAAAACAATAAATAATGATCAAACTGGATTTATATGTCATAGACACACACATGACAATATTAAAAGGTTAATTTCTCTTATAGATTATGTTAATAAAGAAAATAAAGAAACACTCATAATTGGCTTAGATATAAAGAAAGCCTTTGATTCCCTAAATTGGGACTATTTATTCAAAATCCTAATGCTATTTGAATTTCCTTCATCCTTTCTTCATCTCCTTATGAATATATATAGAAACAATTTAGCATATGTCAAGTTAGGTCATTTTACTTCTGAATCTATACATATAACAAAAGACACTAAACAAGGATGTCCCTTGTCACCAATTCTATTTGCTCTGGCTATTGAAATATTGGCAGATTCAATTCATAACAATATAAAAATCAAAGGTATAGATGTTTATGAACAATACAATTCTAAAGTAATGCTATTTGCAGATGACATATTACTAACATTATTTAATACAAAAGAGACATTAGAAGAATTAGATATATTAATTGACAAATTTCACATGACTTCAGGACTCCATTTCAATATATCAAAATCAAAATTGTTATTTTTAAATTAAAAAAAAAACTGCAGACTAAGGGGATCACATCATAGGGAAACACAAATCTACCTTAAAATATCTAGGAATGGAATTATGCAAGGATAATAATGAATTAATCTCAAAAAACTGCAATAATATCATCAATGCAATTAAAATCTCTGTGGAAAAATAGAACAAAATAATATTAACATTTGAAAATAGACTACAGTTAATAAAAATGCTTTTACTGCTCAAGATCCTATATATAGCCTTGGCAATACAACTGTTACCAGAAAGGAATATACTTAAAGAAATAAATTCATGCCTAATAAAATTTTTATGGTTTCCCAAACGAAACAGAATAGATTTAATACAAGATATCAGACCATGGAAACAGGGAGGATTAAACTTTCCTGATATAGAAGCATATATAAAAGCATCAATATCTAAAACAATCTCAGATTGGATAAGTCCAAATGACTCTGCAAATTGGAAACAATTGCTAACTGTAATATCAATAAATTAATTTGATTTACAAAAAAATTTCAAATAACAGATAAAAACAATTTGCCATGGCACATATTATGTATTAGTGTGCAATATAACATAACTAAACCACTAAAACTGATATGATTAATTATTACATTGACTCGTTTAGGAAAATTATTAATGCAAATATAGATTTAAAAATCTGATTTGATCTTTTAACATCATTTATAGTCACAAATAACTTTCCACATAAAATATACAGAGAAATTATTAATTCTTTGGAACAGAAAGGATTTGTTTGTTGGCTCCAATGTATCAAACAACTAAAAGTTTTAGATATGCAAGTATAAAACAACATACAAAATTCCACAACAGGACTGGCTAACTTTACAGAGTATTCTGTCATATTCACAAGATTTAAATAGAATAATTAACAATTCTTCATTTAAAGAGATACCTAAATTTATGAAATACATATATGAAATCATATATAATGACTTTGATATGGGAAACAGTATTTCAAAATTTTACAGAATATTGATAAACTATAAAACAACATTCAAAACCTTACATTGGAAATATATAACAAAAGTACACTCAATACAGTTAACTGAAGATATTAAAACAAATATCTTATTATTGATAAAATATATGTATTTTACACAATACTGGAAAGTTTTTAATTGGAAATGCTTGTACAGAGCATTCTTAACCACAGATAGAATCAGTAAAATTAGTTCTTCCATAAAAGGAATATGAGGGAGATGTGAGCGAGTACACAATGCAGAAAGGAACCGCATTTTCTTTGAGTGTCTTAAAATTAAGACATTTTAGAATGGTATTAATAAACTTCTACAAGTTTTATTTAATGAGTAATTGTATTTAACTAAAGCTCTTGTATTATTAAATGTGAACGAATGTCCTCATTTGAATAGGTCAAACATGTATCTAATATGGACTATACTTGCAATTTCAAGGAAGTGTATATCAAGAAGATGGAATACAAACACAGCACCAACTTTGGAAGACTTCTTCAGCCTACTGAAGACCACAGCATTATTGGAAATTAAAATGAAAGATCTAAGAATTTATCCAAAGTCATTTATCAACAACCCTTGGGGAAATGTCTTATCATTGATTGACACTATACAATAATTGATCAGGCACTCTGATAATGGATTGGAGATACTTATAAAGTAACTGTATACATTATGATCTGTTATAGTGTCAGGCTAATGTAAATAGTGTACATAGTTATTTAAGATGTTATATTTAAATACTATGGAATTGATTCAAATGTATTTGAAAAATATAAAAAATTTGAGAAAAAAAAAGAATTTAGCATCTCCCTGTGAAAAATAATGTCTCAGATCTTTGCAGATCCTGGAAGTCATAAAACAATAAAACACTTCTACATCTCAAACCTAGTAAATATTTCTCTTTCAAGACAATACAAAAAAACTTTCAGCTCTATACATTGTGTCTGATCTTACACTGAAATTGAGAGATAACATATTTTGTGTATGGCCCAGCAATTATAAAAAACAATTTAATTTCATTATTTTCTCTGAATTTTTTCAAGATCACCTCCTGTGTTCCAGTTTCCATTAAACATATACATCTGAACAGTGACAATAGGTGTATGTAAATTCCTGTTCTATTCCAATAGGACATGCTGTGGTTACAGTTTAGCTCAGTACTTTGTACACGTCTGTATAAATCATATCAATATTCACAAATGACCTAGAATTATTTACAAAATTCCCCATATCTGGGATGGCAGTGTGACAGGGACAATGTTCATGAATTAAGATTTTTTTTTTATTTTACAAAATGTGCATGAAAATATAAGAGGGAGTGATTACTGTAATCATATAGAGGTTTTAGAAAACAAATGGATATTACAGCTTAAAGCACACCAACCCCCCAGTCTTAATGACACTGTTATTATAAAACCTCTTTTGAAAGAAAAAACACAATAGTGTTTAATGTAACTTAAAGTAATTTATACTTTTATATATGTTTTGACATTTTTATGTTTTTAATTGATTGTTGGATATTGAGCAACTGTTGGGTATTTTATTGCTTAATTGGATTCTATTAAGTTTTTAACATTCCATGACTTCATTTTGACTATATAGTTAGTGTTTAGCTGGTGTTCTTATTATTTTCCTGAAGAAGCCTGAAAGGTGAAAGTTTGTTTTACTAGCAGTTTCATGAAATAAAGCATCCTTTTGTTACTTTTTGAGTGTTGTGGTGCCATTTTACACATTTTTGTTGTTAAGAAAGATATGTTTCCCAGAGACTGGTGCTTCTCTGGAATAAACTTCCTATTCATGTAAAACAGAGCTCCTCACTAACCCTATTCAAATGCAACCTAGATAATTGGATAGGAGACTGAAAATTTGCCCCTTGGGTGGCACCCATGTCCCTCATGGATATGGGTAGCTGGTGTTGATCACAGACTTACCATGTTCATAAATTTGTTCTGTGAACTACTCAGAAAGAACATGGCTAGGCTTGTAAAGGCTCTAGTGCTGCTAGACTAGTAACCTCCTATGAACCAGTAAACCCACGAACAGATAAAAATGACATTGTACAGATGGAGAGGAAAAGTACGGTAGGGGAGTTCAGCCTTAGCCTGGGGTGCAGCAGGAGTAGAGCCAAGAGATATAAAGGAAGTCCTTTAGAGTATGCTTAAAAGCATTAATGTTAGAGCTTATTCTGATGGTTAAAAGTAAGGAGTTCTAAAGTTTGCCTCTTACTAGGTTTATGTATTGAGGAGTGTATTTTTCAGACCAGAGAGATCTGATTGGGTGGTAGCATTGGAGAAAGGGTTTCAAGGCTGTACAAGCTGATGGCTTATATATAATTTTAAATGTTGTAAGTAGTTTTACATAGGTTAGGGGATTAGAAAGTACAAGTCACTTTGGAGTTTTGTGAGATAGGCAGTGGTGTAAGAGTTGGGAAGCATATGAGAATTTTGAAATTTTGTTATATTTCAATTTTTGCCTTTAGGGAAGTTTGTTAGTTAGTGAGAGGGATCCATAAAGCAGTGGGGATAAGAGTAGAGCGCCAGCAAGTGTGGATCTAGTAGTTGTATTTAGGAAGTGTTTTGCCTGTAAAGCATTCCTAGTTTTTTGTGTGTTTTTAATATTATTGTAAATGTGAAGATCAAATTGGAGTTTGTCATTTATTATCTTGTCAAGTAATACTGTACTGGAAACAACTTCAATTTCTGTGTTATTTAGGAAAACGATTTTAAATCTTGTATTATTTTGACTGTGCTTTTGTGACGAATTTGAGTATTTGATTTTATTAAGGTTTAACAGACGTTTGGCATTAGTGAGCCAAGTCTGAATGGGAAAGAATGCTTCTAGTGTTATTTGTTGGCTATGTGACAGGTTCTTAGATGTGCATATAAGCCTAGAGTCACTAATGCATTGGATTAGTGAGGCTTGTCAAGAGGCAGTGTGCAGGTTATTGATGAAAATATTGAAAAGGATGGGGCCAAGAATGGAACCTTGTGGGATGCCTTTAAGATTGGGTAGATATGTAGAGACAGTAAGCTCTACAATTTTACACATTGTTGTCTGTTAGATAGGTAGCTAGTGAACCAATTGATGGTGGGGTAGATAGTAAAAGGTCAGAGTAGGAGTTAAGAGTGGCAGACTGTATTAAGGCTTTAGAAAGGTCAAGGAATAAAGATGAGACAAATTGTATGAGTCCCTTACTTTATTTACAATATCTGTGAAGAATAAACATGCTTTGTGTGGGTTGAATGCCATGCTGAGTGGGAGCCAGGAGTTGGCTTTGAAGGAGATATTGGAGAAGTTGTTTATGGTTACATTTTTCTAAGAGTTTATAAAGAGGGAACAGTATTGCAATGGGGTGGAAATTTGATATTTCATTCAATTTTCGTCCTTTATATAGGGAAATGATATGAGATAATTTCCAGATCGAGAAAATCTGCTCTTCCTGTATAGATCTATTGGTTGGGATGCTTACTGCATATGCAATGGCAACCCAGCTGGCTTTGGGTATTCGTGGCAGGTTGTAGGTAGAGAAAGAGCATTGTTTCAGTTTTATAAGTATATGTTTGTATTATGTTGGAAGATACTTGAGTTAAAGTGAGTGTTGGGTGAGTAGTGCTGCTAGTTTGGTTTGTATATTGACACAGGAGAGCTTTATACAATGTTACAGAATTTATGGGTATATGAAGAAAGGGGTTTGTAGGGTACATTTAATTTTGGTTAGGAAGCAATGCTTTCAATGAGTAAGTGTTTAAATCTGTTACAGTTTGCAGTGGGTTATTATTAGGAGATGGGTTATGTTGGGTTCTTTACTTGTACCTGGATTCATTAGGGAATTAGTTGAAGAGCAGAAATTTCTGGATTAAATCTATGGTTGGATTGGAGGCATTTATAGAATAGTTTCTTGTCAAGGTTAACTTGTTTTTTTCATCTGGTTACAGAGTTGTATAAAGGTGTGAATGTTATTATTTCTTTTGTTGTTTTGCCAGTCTTTCCATGCTTTGTCTCTATTGTACTTAAGGTTTTTAGATCTGTTGTATGACTTAAGACGTTTTTTCTATGTTCCATACAGATTATTAAAGTTGAAGGGGTACTAGGGTGATATGCTCTTACACATCCCATTATATCTGGCTTTAGTGGGATGGTCAGGTCTAGTCACTTATCTATGTGGAAAGTGAATTCCTTTATATAAACAGCAACTGTGTCAGTGTCAGGTCTGGTGAAGTTACAAGTGAATTTGGATAGCTCATTATAGAGTATGAGGACATTAGTTCATATGCTTTGCTTTACTGACAGTCTGGTATTTTGCATTATATTAATTTTCATTGTAGGTGCTGTGGTGAGGTTGTTTTTACTGCACTGAATAAAATACTGGATTAAAGTTTCTTTATTGAGTAGTCAGTTATACAGAAGTAAAAATTCTCCATGTTTCACTAGAAACAAAATATGTATTTTTCAGTTGTAATGCACTATGGCCACAATGACATGCATTCAAGTGCTAAAGCCAAAATCTCAAAGGTTGACAGAGACACAGCTTTCAAAGCCAGACACCAGTGTCACTATTTTATATAGTTTGTCTTTCACTGTCTGAGACTGCACTATACTTAGTTTTCATTGTGGGTCCTTCACTGAACTTTGTGCCAAATACACTAATGGCTTTACATTCTTCTTTGTTTGAGGTGCCAATGCATCAAAAGAAAAGTCATGTTTATTTCTGCTGAATAAAGATTTTTTTTTTCACTAGACTTGTGACACTCCCCCCTCCCCCCAAACTTTATATCATGCAAAGTAAATTGCATTACAAGAAGATGTTTTTACAGTTGGCTGTACCAGCTAAATGGTCATACATACATACAAACAAATATTTCAAGCATGGGCATTAATGCCCTTCTAGCCTGCCAATAAACCAAAACACTTGTTCCCATAATAAGTGTCCAGGCTGTTCTTAAAATATCTGAAGTAGCAGTTGCTTTAATGTAACTTGGTAGTCTGTTCCATGCATCAGCTACTCAGTCAGAGAACCAGTCAGTGAACTTCTCACTCCTATAGAATCTTCTGCATAGGGTGTCTGATGATTCTCTAGTACTTTTTGATAACCCCAAACATTCCCATAGGTAGCTGCCTCTAAATGCCCTTTATATCTGAATAAGATCTCCTCTTAGATATCTATAAGAAACACTGCACAAATTCAGGTATTTTAGTATTTCACAATAACTTAAATTTTCACATCCATGGATGCCCTTGGTATATTTCCGCTCTACTCTTTCCAGTTTACTCATGCTTGTTTTCTTATAGGGTTCCCATATTGTTATTCCATACTCAAGTTTGGGTCTAATGTAACTAACAAACAATGACTTCATTATTTTTGATTTCCTAGACTTTATAAATCTTTTTATACATCCTATAGTTCTATAATTATCATTAACCAATTGTTTGACATGATTAGAAAAATTCATAGCTGAATCTACTCATATACCCAGGTCCTTAAATGAGTCTACAGTTTCAATCACTGGGTGCTGTATGAAATATTCACCTTTTAATGTATGTCTCCCAAATCTCATATGCTTAGTTTTTGATGTATTTATCAGCATATTATTATCCTGTGCCCAAATGGTCAATTTAGTCAAGTTATTTTGCAGACATGCCTTATCTGTAAACCATGTAATCAGTTTACCCAATTTCAGTTTGTCTATATATAGACTGTAGAATACCTCAGATGGAAAGGTTAGTCTGAAAGATACAATCTAAACAAATAAGGGCCTAGGAGAGAGCCTCGTGGGACACCCTGACTATAACCAAGGATTTCACCTGTCCAGTTGCTGTATGATACTTGCCATGTCCTATTTGAAAGCAATGCAGCTATCCATCTTATCAAGAGTCATCGATACCTAGTGGTACTAATTTATTGATCAGTGTTTTGTGTATGACTCTGTCAAATGCTGAAGTTAAATCTATATAAATTACATCACAGCACAATTTTTCATTCATAGCTGTTATTATATTGTTATAGAGCATCATGTTACAGGTGGTAATAGATCTGTTTTCAACATATGCATTCTGATATATAGTTTCAAGTCCCAACCTATCCAGTTCTGACAGTAACTTATCCAATATTACCTTCTCCATTATTTTTCCACAACATGAAAGTAGACTTAAGGTTCTTTATGATTCTGGGATTATTTTTTCATAACATGAAAGTAGACTTGGGTTTGTCCTACTCCCGTTTCCATTAAAGACAGGCTTAATAAGCACGTCTCCAATCTTGAGGAATCTCCCCATATTTATATGACCTTGTGAATAATAGATATAATGGTACTGTAAGTTCTTGCTGAAGTGTATGCAGGTCATTCTTAATATTATGACACATTTGCTATAATATGTTCTACAGATGCAGAGATATGGTCCTTTATTGCTAGGTACAACCAATAGTCTTTTGTAGCCATTTGGATATACTGGTTTTGCCATTCATTTCACACAAAATAATGGATATTTTGCATTTCTTCAAGCTGACACTTAGTTTTAGGTTTATGAAACATTTTGTTTATTCTTATGAAATTAGATCCAAAAAAGAATTCTTTTTTTTCCTAGGAAAAAGTAACATGCTCAATTATGTAATATGCAAAAAATAATAATGATCTTTTTAGGAAAAAATATTTTCTCTAATTTTTGACAGTACAGCAAAATGTTAATGCTTTATTTGGTCTGAGAATCATACCCATATCTGAGACAAAATTTATAGACTAGTACTAGACTAACTGCTCTTGTTGATCATTTTAAACCTAACCAATTATTACATGTGGGGATCAAACCCTGTATGTCATGTCAGTAATGTAAACACCTTAAGCATTATGCCAACCTTCCATCTGGGTTAGGTAGGCTGTGCAAAACAAAGTAAATGTGAGATTGTGAAGGGGTCTTGTTAATTTTGTAAAAATATCTTGAAGCAGTAGACTGCTGTCATATGAAGTTAGGGAAGAATTCAGGCCAGAAGGGTCTTTGTAAATTAAGAATGCAAGTTTCACAAAAAAGTTAAATGAAAATAAATGTATAGCTTTCGGTTCTCTTCAGAGTAAATTAAACAAATGCTGCCAAAAACATAAACACATGAAGTGTTGTTTCATACATAAAATGAATGTGTGTTTCTATATAAAAGTGATCTTTTCATTTTTTTTTGTATATAATGAAGCAAAAAAATGTATCATTATACTTTATTTTTTTCATTAAAATTGAAGGTGGAGCTGTTTCTTTCCCCGGGATTCATGAAGCTCAGCATAAGGACGGCATTAAGCTTGCGCCGACCATGCGGCATAGAGATGGCGCAGTAGCACCATATACATATTAATGAAGGCACACTGCACCACATCCACGTGCATAGGAAACATGTGTGAGTGCATGGGGCGTGTTGAAGTGCTGCATGGAGGCGTGGACATGTCGGCTGTTTACGTGCAACCTAAAATGCTGAATATTACAGCCTGCCTCCAATAGTAATCACACATGTCAGTGTCCGTGGATACCGAAATGCATGCAAAGCATGCAAGACAGTTCTTGCGAACACAAAATTAAGAAGCAAACACAAATGCACGTAGCCGAATATTGAGTCCCCATCCCTCGAACAAATGACATTTAAAACCCCATGCCCGTATTCTAATGCAGTGTTGAAAGTTATACTAAGTGGAAGAAAAACGCATTGTGTTAGCGTGCCTCCAATAGCTAAGTCTAGCCCAATGGTCAGGGTTACCACCTGTCCCACATTGTGAGGGACAGTCCCCATCTGGGCAGTTGTGTCCATACCAAAACCATTATAAATAAAATATCCTGCGACCGTATGGCATAATTATGTCCCACATCTCATGTAATAGTCACATACAATAGTGATTTCCATATGTAACATACCTACATGTCATAGGAAATAGAATAAGCAAGTAAATGAAACAGAAGAAGCATCTAAACTGCTACAACAATAATCTTACATTCAGGCATAAAACAAAAGTAATATTCGTTGTACTGACCGTGGGTATGTGCTGGCCTGTAAAATCTGATGTGTGTCCTGAATATATTTGACTGTATTAAGGCTTTAGAAAGGTCAAGGAATAAAGAGGAGACAAATTGTATGAGTCCCTTACTTTATTTACAATATCTGTGAAGAATAAACATGCTTTGTGTGGGTTGAATGCCATGCTGAGTGGGAGCCAGGAGTTGGCTTTGAAGGAGATATTGGAGAAGTTGTTTATGGTTACATTTTTCTAAGAGTTTATAAAGAGGGAACAGTATTGCAATGGGGTGGAAATTTGATATTTCATTCAATTTTCGTCCTTTATATAGGGAAATGATATGAGATAATTTCCAGATCGAGAAAATCTGCTCTTCCTGTATAGATCTATTGGTTGGGATGCTTACTGCATATGCAATGGCAACCCAGCTGGCTTTGGGTATTCTCGTGGCAGGTTGTAGGCAGAGAAAGAGCATTGTTTCAGTTTTATAAGTATATGTTTGTATTATGTTGGAAGATACTTGAGTTAAAGTGAGTGTTGGGTGAGTAGTGCTGCTAGTTTGGTTTGTATATTGACACAGGAGAGCTTTATACAATGTTACAGAATTTATGGGTATATGAAGAAAGGGGTTTGTAGGGTACATTTAATTTTGGTTAGGGAAGCAATGCTTTCAATGAGTAAGTGTTTAAATCTGTTACAGTTTGCAGTGGGTTATTATTAGGAGATGGGTTATGTTGGGTTCTTTACTTGTACCTGGATTCATTAGGGAATTAGTTGAAGAGCAGAAATTTCTGGATTAAATCTATGGTTGGATTGGAGGCATTTATAGAATAGTTTCTTGTCAAGGTTAACTTGTTTTTTTTTTCATCTGGTTACAGAGTTGTATAAAGGTGTGAATGTTATTATTTCTTTTGTTGTTTTGCCAGTCTTTCCATGCTTTGTCTCTATTGTACTTAAGGTTTTTAGATCTGTTGTATGACTTAAGACGTTTTTCTATGTTCCATACAGATTATTAAAGTTGAAGGGGTACTAGGGTGATATGCTCTTACACATCCCATTATATCTGGCTTTAGTGGGATGGTCAGGTCTAGTCACTTATCTATGTGGAAAGTGAATTCCTTTATATAAACAGCAACTGTGTCAGTGTCAGGTCTGGTGAAGTTACAAGTGAATTTGGATAGCTCATTATAGAGTATGAGGACATTAGTTCATATGCTTTGCTTTACTGACAGTCTGGTATTTTGCATTATATTAATTTTCATTGTAGGTGCTGTGGTGAGGTTGTTCTTACTGCACTGAATAAAATACTGGATTAAAGTTTCTTTATTGAGTAGTCAGTTACACAGAAGTAAAAATTCTCCATGTTTCACTAGAAACAAAATATGTATTTTTCAGTTGTAATGCACTATGGCCACAATGACATGCATTCAAGTGCTAAAGCCAAAATCTCAAAGGTTGACAGAGACACAGCTTTCAAAGCCAGACACCAGTGTCACTATTTTATATAGTTTGTCTTTCACTGTCTGAGACTGCACTATACTTAGTTTTCATTGTGGGTCCTTCACTGAACTTTGTGCCAAATACACTAATGGCTTTACATTCTTCTTTGTTTGAGGTGCCAATGCATCAAAAGAAAAGTCATGTTTATTTCTGCTGAATAAAGATTTTTTTTTTCACTAGACTTGTGACACTCCCCCCTCCCCCCAAACTTTATATCATGCAAAGTAAATTGCATTACAAGAAGATGTTTTTACAGTTGGCTGTACCAGCTAAATGGTCATACATACATACAAACAAATATTTCAAGCACGGGCATTAATGCCCTTCTAGCCTGCCAATAAACCAAAACACTTGTTCCCATAATAAGTGTCCAGGCTGTTCTTAAAATATCTGAAGTAGCAGTTGCTTTAATGTAACTTGGTAGTCTGTTCCATGCATCAGCTACTCAGTCAGAGAACCAGTCAGTGAACTTCTCACTCCTATAGAATCTTCTGCATAGGGTGTCTGATGATTCTCTAGTACTTTTTGATAACCCCAAACATTCCCATAGGTAGCTGCCTCTAAATGCCCTTTATATCTGAATAAGATCTCCTCTTAGATATCTATAAGAAACACTGCACAAATTCAGGTATTTTAGTATTTCACAATAACTTAAATTTTCACATCCATGGATGCCCTTGGTATATTTCCGCTCTACTCTTTCCAGTTTACTCATGCTTGTTTTCTTATAGGGTTCCCATATTGTTATTCCATACTCAAGTTTGGGTCTAATGTAACTAACAAACAATGACTTCATTATTTTTGATTTCCTAGACTTTATAAATCTTTTTATACATCCTATAGTTCTATAATTATCATTAACCAATTGTTTGACATGATTAGAAAAATTCATAGCTGAATCTACCCATATACCCAGGTCCTTAAATGAGTCTACAGTTTCAATCACTGGGTGCTGTATTAAATATTCACCTTTTAATGTATGTCTCCCAAATCTCATATGCTTAGTTTTTGATGTATTTATCAGCATATTATTATCCTGTGCCCAAATGGTCAATTTAGTCAAGTTATTTTGCAGACATGCCTTATCTGTAAACCATGTAATCAGTTTACCCAATTTCAGTTTGTCTGTATATAGACTGTAGAATACCTCAGATGGAAAGGTTAGTCTGAAAGATACAATCTAAACAAATAAGGGCCTAGGAGAGAGCCTCGTGGGACACCCTGACTATAACCAAGGATTTCACCTGTCCAGTTGCTGTATGATACTTGCCATGTCCTATTTGAAAGCAATGCAGCTATCCATCTTATCAAGAGTCATCGATACCTAGTGGTACTAATTTATTGATCAGTGTTTTGTGTATGACTCTGTCAAATGCTGAAGTTAAATCTATATAAATTACATCACAGCACAATTTTTCATTCATAGCTGTTATTATATTGTTATAGAGCATCATGTTACAGGTGGTAATAGATCTGTTTTCAACATATGCATTCTGATATATAGTTTCAAGTCCCAACCTATCCAGTTCTGACAGTAACTTATCCAATATTACCTTCTCCATTATTTTTCCACAACATGAAAGTAGACTTAAGGTTCTTTATGATTCTGGGATTATTTTTCATAACATGAAAGTAGACTTGGGTTTGTCCTACTCCGTTTCCATTAAAGACAGGCTTAATAAACGTCTCAATCTTGAGGAATCTCCCCATATTTATATGACCTTGTGAATAATAGATATAATGGTACTGTAAGTTCTTGCTGAAGTGTATGCAGGTCATTCTTAATATTATGACACATTTGCTATAATATGTTCTACAGATGCAGAGATATGGTCCTTTATTGCTAGGTACAACCAATAGTCTTTTGTAGCCATTTGGATATACTGGTTTTGCCATTCATTTCACACAAAATAATGGATATTTTGCATTTCTTCAAGCTGACACTTAGTTTTAGGTTTATGAAACATTTTGTTTATTCTTATGAAATTAGATCCAAAAGAATTCTTTTTTTCCTAGGAAAAAGTAACATGCTCAATTATGTAATATGCAAAAAATAATAATGATCTTTTAGGAAAAAATATTTTCTCTAATTTTGACAGTACAGCAAAATGTTAATGCTTTATTTGGTCTGAGAATCATACCCATATCTGAGACAAAATTTATAGACTAGTACTAGACTAACTGCTCTTGTTGATCATTTTAAACCTAACCAATTATTACATGTGGGGATCAAACCCTGTATGTCATGTCAGTAATGTAAACACCTTAAAATTATGCCAACCTTCCATCTGGGTTAGGTAGGCTGTGCAAAACAAAGTAAATGTGAGATTGTGAAGGGTCTTGTTAATTTTGTAAAATATCTTGAAGCAGTAGACTGCTGTCATATGAAGTTAGGGAAGAATTCAGGCCAGAAGGGTCTTTGTAAATTAAGAATGCAAGTTTCACAAAAAAGTTAAATGAAAATAAATGTATAGCTTTCGGTTCTCTTCAGAGTAAATTAAACAAATGCTGCCAAAAACATAAACACATGAAGTGTTGTTTCATACATAAAATGAATGTGTGTTTCTATATAAAAGTGATCTTTTCATTTTTTTTTTGCATATGATGAAGCAAAAAAATGTATCATTATACTTTATTTTTTTCATTAAAATTGAAGGTGGAGCTGTTTCTTTCCCCGGGATTCATGAAGCTCAGCATAAGGACGGCATTAAGCTTGCGCCGACCATGCGGCATAGAGATGGCGCAGTAGCACCATATACATATTAATGAAGGCACGCTGCACCACATCCACGTGCATAGGAAACATGTGTGAGTGCATGGGGCGTGTTGAAGTGCTGCATGGAGGCGTGGACATGTCGGCTGTTTACGTGCAACCTAAAATGCTGAATATTACAGCCTGCCTCCAATAGTAATCACACATGTCAGTGTCCGTGGATACTGAAATGCATGCAAAGCATGCAAGACAGTTCTTGCGAACACAAAATTAAGAAGCAAACACAAATGCACGTAGCCGAATATTGAGTCCCCATCCCTCGAACAAATGACATTTAAAACCCCATGCCCGTATTCTAATGCAGTGTTGATAGTTATACTAAGTGGAAGCAAAACGCATTGTGTTAGCATGCCTCCAATAGCTAAGTCTAGCCCAATGGTCAGGGTTACCACCTGTCCCACATTGTGAGGGACAGTCCCCATCTGGGCAGTTGTGTCCATACCAAAACCATTATAAATAAAATATCCTGCGACCGTATGGCATAATTATGTCCCACATCTCATGTAATAGTCACATACAATAGTGATTTCCATATGTAACATACCTACATGTCATAGGAAATAGAATAAGCAAGTAAATGAAACAGAAGAAGCATCTAAACTGCTACAACAATAATCTTACATTCAGGCATAAAACAAAAGTAATATCCGTTGTACTGACCGTGGGTATGTGCTGGCCTGTAAAATCTGATGTGTGTCCTGAATATATTTGACTGTATTAAGGCTTTAGAAAGGTCAAGGAATAAAGAGGAGACAAATTGTATGAGTCCCTTACTTTATTTACAATATCTGTGAAGAATAAACATGCTTTGTGTGGGTTGAATGCCATGCTGAGTGGGAGCCAGGAGTTGGCTTTGAAGGAGATATTGGAGAAGTTGTTTATGGTTACATTTTTCTAAGAGTTTATAAAGAGGGAACAGTATTGCAATGGGGTGGAAATTTGATATTTCATTCAATTTTCGTCCTTTATATAGGGAAATGATATGAGATAATTTCCAGATCGAGAAAATCTGCTCTTCCTGTATAGATCTATTGGTTGGGATGCTTACTGCATATGCAATGGCAACCCAGCTGGCTTTGGGTATTCTCGTGGCAGGTTGTAGGCAGAGAAAGAGCATTGTTTCAGTTTTATAAGTATATGTTTGTATTATGTTGGAAGATACTTGAGTTAAAGTGAGTGTTGGGTGAGTAGTGCTGCTAGTTTGGTTTGTATATTGACACAGGAGAGCTTTATACAATGTTACAGAATTTATGGGTATATGAAGAAAGGGGTTTGTAGGGTACATTTAATTTTGGTTAGGGAAGCAATGCTTTCAATGAGTAAGTGTTTAAATCTGTTACAGTTTGCAGTGGGTTATTATTAGGAGATGGGTTATGTTGGGTTCTTTACGTGTACCTGGATTCATTAGGGAATTAGTTGAAGAGCAGAAATTTCTGGATTAAATCTATGGTTGGATTGGAGGCATTTATAGAATAGTTTCTTGTCAAGGTTAACTTGTTTTTTTTTTCATCTGGTTACAGAGTTGTATAAAGGTGTGAATGTTATTATTTCTTTTGTTGTTTTGCCAGTCTTTCCATGCTTTGTCTCTATTGTACTTAAGGTTTTTAGATCTGTTGTATGACTTAAGACGTTTTTTCTATGTTCCATACAGATTATTAAAGTTGAAGGGGTACTAGGGTGATATGCTCTTACACATCCCATTATATCTGGCTTTAGTGGGATGGTCAGGTCTAGTCACTTATCTATGTGGAAAGTGAATTCCTTTATATAAACAGCAACTGTGTCAGTGTCAGGTCTGGTGAAGTTACAAGTGAATTTGGATAGCTCATTATAGAGTATGAGGACATTAGTTCATATGCTTTGCTTTACTGACAGTCTGGTATTTTGCATTATATTAATTTTCATTGTAGGTGCTGTGGTGAGGTTGTTTTTACTGCACTGAATAAAATACTGGATTAAAGTTTCTTTATTGAGTAGTCAGTTACACAGAAGTAAAAATTCTCCATGTTTCACTAGAAACAAAATATGTATTTTTCAGTTGTAATGCACTATGGCCACAATGACATGCATTCAAGTGCTAAAGCCAAAATCTCAAAGGTTGACAGAGACACAGCTTTCAAAGCCAGACACCAGTGTCACTATTTTATATAGTTTGTCTTTCACTGTCTGAGACTGCACTATACTTAGTTTTCATTGTGGGTCCTTCACTGAACTTTGTGCCAAATACACTAATGGCTTTACATTCTTCTTTGTTTGAGGTGCCAATGCATCAAAAGAAAAGTCATGTTTATTTCTGCTGAATAAAGATTTTTTTTTTCACTAGACTTGTGACACTCCCCCCTCCCCCCAAACTTTATATCATGCAAAGTAAATTGCATTACAAGAAGATGTTTTTACAGTAGGCTGTACCAGCTAAATGGTCATACATACATACAAACAAATATTTCAAGCACGGGCATTAATGCCCTTCTAGCCTGCCAATAAACCAAAACACTTGTTCCCATAATAAGTGTCCAGGCTGTTCTTAAAATATCTGAAGTAGCAGTTGCTTTAATGTAACTTGGTAGTCTGTTCCATGCATCAGCTACTCAGTCAGAGAACCAGTCAGTGAACTTCTCACTCCTATAGAATCTTCTGCATAGGGTGTCTGATGATTCTCTAGTACTTTTTGATAACCCCAAACATTCCCATAGGTAGCTGCCTCTAAATGCCCTTTATATCTGAATAAGATCTCCTATTAGATATCTATAAGAAACACTGCACAAATTCAGGTATTTTAGTATTTCACAATAACTTAAATTTTCACATCCATGGATGCCCTTGGTATATTTCCGCTCTACTCTTTCCAGTTTACTCATGCTTGTTTTCTTATAGGGTTCCCATATTGTTATTCCATACTCAAGTTTGGGTCTAATGTAACTAACAATGACTTCATTATTTTTGATTTCCTAGACTTTATAAATCTTTTTATACATCCTATAGTTCTATAATTATCATTAACCAATTGTTTGACATGATTAGAAAAATTCATAGCTGAATCTACCCATATACCCAGGTCCTTAAATGAGTCTACAGTTTCAATCACTGGGTGCTGTATTAAATATTCACCTTTTAATGTATGTCTCCCAAATCTCATATGCTTAGTTTTTGATGTATTTATCAGCATATTATTATCCTGTGCCCAAATGGTCAATTTAGTCAAGTTATTTTGCAGACATGCCTTATCTGTAAACCATGTAATCAGTTTACCCAATTTCAGTTTGTCTGTATATAGACTGTAGAATACCTCAGATGGAAAGGTTAGTCTGAAAGATACAATCTAAACAAATAAGGGCCTAGGAGAGAGCCTCGTGGGACACCCTGACTATAACCAAGGATTTCACCTGTCCAGTTGCTGTATGATACTTGCCATGTCCTATTTGAAAGCAATGCAGCTATCCATCTTATCAAGAGTCATCGATACCTAGTGGTACTAATTTATTGATCAGTGTTTTGTGTATGACTCTGTCAAATGCTGAAGTTAAATCTATATAAATTACATCACAGCACAATTTTTCATTCATAGCTGTTATTATATTGTTATAGAGCATCATGTTACAGGTGGTAATAGATCTGTTTTCAACATATGCATTCTGATATATAGTTTCAAGTCCCAACCTATCCAGTTCTGACAGTAACTTATCCAATATTACCTTCTCCATTATTTTTCCACAACATGAAAGTAGACTTAAGGTTCTTTATGATTCTGGGATTATTTTTCATGACATGAAAGTAGACTTGGGTTTGTCCTACTCCCGTTTCCATTAAAGACAGGCTTAATAAGCACGTCTCCAATCTTGAGGAATCTCCCATATTTATATGACCTTGTGAATAATAGATATAATGGTACTGTAAGTTCTTGCTGAAGTGTATGCAGGTCATTCTTAATATTATGACACATTTGCTATAATATGTTCTACAGATGCAGAGATATGGTCCTTTATTGCTAGGTACAACCAATAGTCTTTTGTAGCCATTTGGATATACTGGTTTTGCCATTCATTTCACACAAAATAATGGATATTTTGCATTTCTTCAAGCTGACACTTAGTTTTAGGTTTATGAAACATTTTGTTTATTCTTATGAAATTAGATCCAAAAAAGAATTCTTTTTTTTTCCTAGGAAAAAGTAACATGCTCAATTATGTAATATGCAAAAAATAATAATGATCTTTTTAGGAAAAAATATTTTCTCTAATTTTTGACACTACAGCAAAATGTTAATGCTTTATTTGGTCTGAGAATCATACCCATATCTGAGACAAAATTTATAGACTAGTACTAGACTAACTGCTCTTGTTGATCATTTTAAACCTAACCAATTATTACATGTGGGGATCAAACCCTGTATGTCATGTCAGTAATGTACACACCTTAAACATTATGCCAACCTTCCATCTGGGTTAGGTAGGCTGTGCAAAACAAAGTAAATGTGAGATTGTGAAGGGGTCTTGTTAATTTTGTAAAAATATCTTGAAGCAGTAGACTGCTGTCATATGAAGTTAGGGAAGAATTCAGGCAGAAGGGTCTTTGTAAATTAAGAATGCAAGTTTCACAAAAAAGTTAAATGAAAATAAATGTATAGCTTTCAGTTCTCTTCAGAGTAAATTAAACAAATGCTGCCAAAAACATAAACACATGAAGTGTTGTTTCATACATAAAATGAATGTGTGTTTCTATATAAAAGTGATCTTTTCATTTTTTTTGTATATGATGAAGCAAAAAAATGTATCATTATACTTTATTTTTTTCATTAAAATTGAAGGTGGAGCTGTTTCTTTCCCCGGGATTCATGAAGCTCAGCATAAGGATGGCATTAGGCTTGCGCCGACCATGTGGCATAGAGATGGCGCAGTAGCACCATATACATATTAATGAAGGCACGCTGCACCACATCCACGTGCATAGGAAAAATGTGTGAGTGCATGGGGCGTGTTGAAGTGCTGCACGGAGGTGTGGACATGTCGGCTGTTTACGTGCAACCTAAAATGCTGAATATTACAGCCTGCCTCCAATAGTAATCACACATGTCAGTGTCCGTGGATACTGAAATGCATGCAAAGCATGCAAGACAGTTCTTGCGAACACAAAATTAAGAAGCAAACACAAATGCACGTAGCCGAATATTGAGTCCCCATCCCTCGAACAAATGACATTTAAAACCCCATGCCCGTATTCTAATGCAGTGTTGATAGTTATACCAAGTGGAAGCAAAACGCATTGTGTTAGCGTGCCTCAATAGCTAAGTCTAGCCCAATGGTCAGGGTTACCACCTGTCCCACATTGTGAGGGACAGTCCCCATCTGGGCAGTTGTGTCCATACCAAAACCATTATAAATAAAATATCCTGCGACCGTATGGCATAATTATGTCCCACATCTCATGTAATAGTCACATACAATAGTGATTTCCATATGTAACATACCTACATGTCATAGGAAATAGAATAAGCAAGTAAATGAAACAGAAGAAGCATCTAAACTGCTACAACAATAAGCTTACATTCAGGCATAAAACAAAAGTAATATCCATTGTACTGACCGTGGGTATGTGCTGGCCTGTAAAATCTGATGTGTGTCCTGAATATACCCATCCTGACCATATGAAAAGGTGGCAACCCTATCAATGGTCCAGAGCATTTGGCCAAAATCTGCCCATTTGCAGTCCAAGGCGTCCTTGTCAGGATGGGTCAAAGATGAACGGATATTACCCGGGTCTACCTACCATGTCTTGAAAGATAAGAATTTGCTTGTACCTATGTGCATGATGTACAGCATGTGGAAGGAGAAAAATGCTAGGGTAGTCCTCACAACCATACAGGTACCAGAGATATGTAGTGTATGCAATGTGCTCCCTTGACCGTGCCATGAGCCATCAACCAGAGAAGGGATGGATGGAGTGTGTGGAATATGGGTGTGGGGGGGATGGGTAATGTAATAATCTGCAAAGGGGAGACTGTGTTGGATGCACAATAGGTGAACTGGAGGTGTATGAGGGAACAGTGGGTGAATCAGAAAGAAACACAAAGAACAAACATACACAATCACAATACAACCTGACAGGCCATACTGTAGAACACAATCACACAAACATATGAATATAAAAATGTGCGATACACATGTACAGAAACGTCACTGGCACATACCCACATAATGGTCTGGACGGAACTGAGCCATCCACCTATAACTCACCTGGATGCATAATTGAATACCCATCATCCCCTCTACAGCACACATCCCCCCATTCCTGAATGTCCACCAAATCCAGCCATACTCAGGCTGCTAGCTTGGCGCATCCATATCTGCACATAGTGACCACTACTTATATCTAATAGGCAGTCTCACCCTAGGCAGTGTCAGGATTGCAAACTATGTATCCCTTGCATGTAAGACCCTATCATGTTTTTGTAAATCCAAAAAAATGGAAGTTTATTGTCTTGGTCAATTTTTGGATATCCCTCATGGGATAAGTATCCTGTGTAAACATCAGACTTGGTATCACAACATGATGTCCAGTCCTGTAGACATCTGGACACAAGTTGTATGTGCAGTAGTGGTTCATGAAACTGCTCAGCCATCAGCCGGTCATGCAGAACCTACTACCCAGGATTAAACACCTGACCGTGATGCATGGCTCCCCACATGAATTATCGAGAAAATATACTTTACACATTCGCATAGTGGCAGTTGGATATAGGGTGATTAAGGCACTGACGTAAGCAGAGTACCTCCTGTCCCACTTTGTGAGGGACAGTCCCTGTTTGGGTAGGTGTGTCCTGATCAAGAATGATACAATGGCAAATGTCCTGTGATTGCAGGAAATAACTATGTATCATATTTCATGTTAGAGGTAGCAGAATGACAAGTTTAGATAGTGACTTTATTAAAGAATGTAATTTTCTTGAAAATATGTTCATAGACAGGGGGTATCCTAGGGAATTTATTAATGTTATTAGAATTGAGGTAGAAAAGGGAAGAGAAAATAAATTTAAACCTATTAAAGGGGTTGTTAACACTCTTGATATAATACATAATTATAATGAGTGTAAAGAGATGGAAAATAGAGGTGAATTTCAACAAGCCCTAGTTTTGGAATTTAATGCAACTAATTATAACATAAGAGGGATTTTTCAAAAAGAGTGGGAAAAATTTATCTCCCTCACTGATTTGGAGAATGTACCTAAAATAATACCTAAGATAGTTTATAAGAATTCAAGAAGTATAAGGAATATATTAGAAAACAAGAATAATAATAATTCCAACTCCTGCAGGAATGGTGAAAGGAAATTAGGCACCTTCCAATGTGGAAGGTATAATCAGTGTGAATTTATTATTAATAAGGGGGATATATTTTTGGAAAGTAGAAATAGGATAAGAAGCAAAGGACATTATAATTGTGACACTAAGGGGTTAGTATACCTTGCCTTATGTGGACAATGTAAAGCTTTTTATGTGGGGAAAACGGAGAGAACACTAAAAAGAAGAATATATGAACACATTTATGATATATCTAAAGGTAAAGAAACAAATGCATTATTTAAACACTCTAAAGTATGTGTAGGTTATAAATTCTTCTTTTTAGTTTTGGAACAGATTAAGAATTATATTAGGGGTGGCCCATGGGAAGCAAGAATAGAGTGTAAAGAATTATCGTGGCAGTAACCCTGGAAGCAGGAAAATTTCCAGAGTTAAATGACTATCTTTCTATTTTGCCACTATTAAAGATAAGGGCTACAAAAATGTAAAGAAGAAAAAAATACTAGTGCAATATTTTTTTATGACAATAGATGGTGCTGTTTCCTCACATTCTGTATTGGCAAAGAAAGGAATCATATAAACATTGCATTTGTAAGCACTTTATTTCTTAAAAGATTAGATCTTATATTATATTTTAATTAATATTTAGGATTGATGTTTTTAAAGAATGTATGTAATAACATTTAATTATTAGTATGATTTTAATAATAATTTTAAAGTTAGTAATTATTTTAGCTGAATCCACAAGAATAGAATGTAATTGTAGTGATAAATATTCATGAGCCCACGTAGGGAATGATTTGTGTATTTGAAATGAAATTAAGGGATTTCATTGGTTTATTATTTTAAAAGTTGTATAAATGCAATTAAGACAATTAATTAACTCATCTGATGAAGTCTGAATTGTGTGGACGAAAACGCATGGTTGTATTCAAGGCGTTCATGTGGCTTTTTTATTTGCGTGTAGAATAAAGTGAAGATATTATCCAGTTCGTGCTTGCAGTCTCCGTAATCACAGCATTTCTTTTGATTTTACTTGTGATTTTCGAGTGCTTCCACTTGTTTATTTACTAGTTTCTTTTGTGGAGAGATTATGGAGAGAGTTTCCCCGATGAACGTTAAGGGGCAGGACGAACTGGGCCAATCGTGCAAGCTCATTGGCCAGTTAACTGAGCTGATAGACTTGCTTACTCCATTGTGCCATACCTTGGTAGGGTCAAATTCTAACATTTTGGAAGCTATAGGAAGCGGAACCGAAAGGTGCTCTATGCATAAGCATAAAAGGAAAAGGGAGCTTATTGGCAGTCATTTTGAAGCCGGCGACCCGAATGAACCGAATGTTGGAACTTTTAACCCAGAAGACACACCAAGGATTTTGTGCAACAATGCTGGTGAAATTTTGGGTGCTGAATCAACGGATGGTGCCCATTCTGGTTCTTTTTCTAAACGACCGAATTTGAACTTGGTTAACTCAGGTACTTTGTTTGATAAACAATATAAAGAGACTACTGAATGGCTTAAAGTCAATTACTGTTTTAAAATGGACAATGGAGCTCCTCAGGGACCTCCAAACACTGATTCTTTTTCTATAAAAATGGATAAAATTTCTAAATTGATGTTGAAATATAGAACTCTATGTATAGAAAATGCATATCTTTTAGAGTGTATTAATAAGAATATTGTCCCAAAGGGACTTAGAGTGTACAAATATCCCAATAATGTGCAAGTGGGCTCAGACTTCCATAAGCAATTATTGGAAGTTTTTAATAATTGTGGATTAGATATTTTAAAATTAATTATTAAGGAGAATAATAGAAATCAGGATTTGTTACAGAAAGAAATTGATGAATTAGATAAATATATTAAGGAAGATTTAATTTTTAGTATAAAGGAAGAAAGGGACAAATATTATAAAATAAGAAATTAAATAGATATTAAATGCAATGGTTTAATTGATAGGAAAGTAAACAAATTAAAGAGAGATATACGAGAATATGAAAATAACATGAGTTATCCTAAACCACCTTTTTCTAATAGGGTTGGTTATGGACTGAATAAAAGGGTGAACAACAATAATTATGTTGAAAAAAGATTTGACACATGGAATAATGATGAGTATGACTTAGACTTCCCACCATTAGTTAGGGAAGAGAACACTACTTATAGGGAAGTCAATGGGAGGGGAAATTTTCAAGTGAGGGGGGGAAGAAGAGGGAGGGGGAGATATTAGATATATATACCACTGTCCCTAGTCAATCCACCCCTCAACAAGAAATATTGGTAGAGGGATTTAGAAACACCTATGATGGTTTTTCCATATATAATTTTAGTAACATTCCATTGACTAAGGAACATTTCAGTCTCCTGAGTAAGGGACTCAAATATATTCCATATGTTAAGGGTGACCTAACTAGGACCATTTTAGACATAAAAATGTTTTTAAGAAAAATTAATCTAGAAGTGATATTTCCAAAAATATAACAAATAACACAACTTATAACCATCAAGAATTAGTACGTAGATCTACATATAACCCTCTGATACACCCCCAATTAAAAAATTTTGAACTTATTTTAGAAAAAGAAGTGAGATACATGGACAAGAAAGTTAAATACAAAGCTAATCTCAGTAAAGATGAGAAAATAATTCTGGATGAAATGACTACTAACCCCAGAATACGTGTTATGAAACCAGATAAAGGTGGGGGGATTGTGATTATGGATATAATACATTATGAGGGAAAAATGAACCAAATATTAAGGGATGAAAATAAATACAATTGTGTTTCTAAAAATGAAGTGTATTTGGCATATAATAAAATTGAAATAGCATTGCAAGATATGTTATATGAAGGTGTTATTGATAAAAAAAGGTATGCCTATTTGAATGTAGAGAAACCCAAAATCCCTATTATTTTTATAATACCAAAAATCCATAAAAATTCTGAAGACCCCCCACTTAGACCTATAGTATCTGCGGATGGCTCAAAAACATTGCCTTTAGCTAAATTTGTGGATACTAAGGTTAAACATATCTGGGTTAATAATAAAATAATATTAAAGGATTCCTGGGATTTATTAAGAGAGATTTCACCAGAACTATATTCTGATAACTTATTATTTGTTACTTTCGACATTATTGATCTTTTTTCCTGTATACCATATGAGATAGGTATGAAAATGTTTGAAGAGGTTGTTTTTCATGATAAAAATTTATCTCACAGGGAAAAGGTAGCGAGCACAGGCCTCATGGATTTGGTCCTACAGAATATTTTTTTAGTCTTTAATGGTGAATTTTTTCAGCAAATTCAGGGGGTAGCCATGGAAGCTGCCTGTGCTCCTACATTTGCAAATATAATTTTGTCAAAGTGGGAGGAAACATTTATTTTACATTCAAAGTTTAGTTCCTGTTGGACGCTATATCGCAGATTTTTAGACAATATAGTTATATTTTGGACAGGAAGTAACAAAGCATTTGAGGAATTTATAGAATACATAAATAATAGTACTAACTTTCTAAAATTTACCTATAATACGTCTTATGAAACTCTACAATACTTGGATTTGGAAATTTATAAGTCTGATAATAATAAATTGGAAACTAGAATACATAGAAAACCAACCTTTTGTAATTCCTTCCTTCACTACAATAGTGCACATCCAGCACACTGTAAAAGCAATATAGTGAAGGGACAATATGTTAGAGGTAGCAGAATGACAAGTTTAGATAGTGACTTTAGTAAAGAATGTAATTTTCTTGAAAATATGTTCATAGGCAGGGGGTATCCTAGGGAATTTATTAATTTTATTAGAATTGAGGTAGAAAAGGGAAGAGAAAATAAATTTAAACCTATTAAAAGGGGTTGTTAACACTCTTGATATAATACATAATTATAATGAGTGTAAAGAGATGGAAAATAGAGGTGTATTTCAACAAGCCCTAGTTTTGGAATTTAATGCAACTAATTATAACATAAGAGGGATTTTTCAAAAAGAGTGGGAAAAATTTATCTCCCTCACTGATTTGGAGAATGTACCTAAAATAATACCTAAGGTAGTTTATATGAATTCAAGAAGTATAAGGAATATATTAGAAAACAAGAATAATAATAATTCCAACTCCTGCAGGAATGGTGAAAGGAAATTAGGCACCTTCCAATGTGGAAGGTGTAATCAGTGTGAATTTATTATTAATAAGGGAGATATATTTTTGGAAAGTAGAAATAGGTGGATAAGAAGCAAAGGACATTATAATTGTGACACTAAGGGGTTAGTATACCTTGACTTATGTGGACAATGTAAAGCTTTTTATGTGGGGAAAACAGAGAGAACACTAAAAAGAAGAATATATGAACACATTTATGATATATCTAAAGGTAAAGAAACAAATGCATTATTTAAACACTCTAAAGTATGTGTAGGTTATAAATTCTTCTTTTTAGTTTTGGAACAGATTAAGAATGATATTAGGGGTGGCCCATGGGAAGAAAGAATAGAGTGTAAATAATTATAGTGGCAAGTAACCCTGGAAGCGAGAAAATTTCCAGGGTTAAATGACTATCTTTCTATTTTGCCACTATTAAAGATAAGGGCTACAAAAATGTAAAGAAGAAAAAATACTAGTGTAATATTTTTTTATGACAATAGATGGTGCTGTTTCCTCACATTCTGTATTGGCAAAGAAAGGAATCATATAAACATTGCATTTGTAAGCACTTTATTTCTTAAAAGATTAGATCTTATATTATATTTTAATTAATATTCAGGATTGATGTTTTTATTTATGTAATAAAATTTAATTATTAGTATGATTTTAATAATAATTTTAAAGTTAGTAATTATTTTAGCTGAATCCACAAGAATAGAATGTAATTGTAGTGATAAATATTCATGAGCCCACGTAGGGAATGATTTGTGTATTTGAAATTAAATTAAGAGATTTCATTGGTTTATTATTTTAAAAGTTGTATAAATGCAATTAAGACAATTAATTAATTCATCTGATGAAGTCTGAATTGTGTGGACGAAAATGCATGGTTGTATTCAAGGCATTCATGTGGCTTTTTTATTTGTGTGTAGAATAAAGTGAAGATATTATCCAGTTCGTGCTTGCAGTCTCCGTAATCACAGCATTTCTTTTGATTTTCCTTGCATGTAAGACCCTATCACGTTTTTGTAAATCCAAAAAAATGGAAGGTTATTGTCTTGGTCAATTTTTGGATATCCCTCATGGGATAAGTATCCTGTGTAAACATCAGACTTGGTATCACGACATGATGTCCAGTCCTGTAGACATCTGGTCACAAGTTGCATGTGCAGTAGTGGTTCATGAGACTGCTCAGCCTCCAGCCAGTCATGCAGAACCTACTACCCAGGATTAAACACCTGACCGTGATGCACGGCTCCCCACATGAATTATCGAGAAAATATACTTTACACATTTGCATAGTGGCAGTTGGATATAGGGTGATTAAGGCGCTGATGTAAGCAGAGTACCTCCTGTCCCACTTTGTGAGGGACAGTCCCTGTTTGGGTAGGTGTGTCCTGATCAAGAATGATACAATGGCAAATGTCCTGTGATTGCAGGAAATAACTATGTATCATATTTCATGTAACAGTTGCCTAAAACAGTTATTTCTGTATGCAAAATATGTAAATCCTACAAGAAACAGAATAAGCAGCTAAACTGCTACAAGAATAAGCTCTCATCTAGGAAAATAAGTAAAGTTCTAAACCCTGTACTGACCGTGGGTATGTGTTGGCCTGAAAAATCTGGTGTGTCCCGAATATATCCCATCCTGGCCATATAAAAATGTGGCAACCCTACCAATGGTCAGAGCATTTGAACAATAACTGGCCAGCCTCTTAATCCTCCCTAAAAACCAGTGACCTTCGGAGGAAAGGTGTTGAATGACACTGAATGAATAATGACAATAATTAAGAGTAATAGACATTTTTAACTTCAGAAAATATGTATTAATACATATGCTCTGAATCTGTCAACATGTTTCAAGGTAATAGTACTAATATTGTAAAAGTGTCCATGATTGTCCTGATTTGTCCTTGCCTTGTCCCTGTCACTGTTGAAATTAGTCCCTGAGTGGTTGAGAGGTCCGTACACATATGTACACCGACCAACTGTCACATTTGTTGCCAGTATTGTTGAATACCTGTAGTGAAGTCATATATCCTAACTGCCATCCATGCGGAATGTACCACGGATGGTGTAGTGGTCAAACTGGTGACTAATGTAAATCTGTTTTGGGGTCCAAGCCATGCAAGGGACGCTAATTTTATATGATGGCCAGAATAATGTCCTTCGGATATAGGGAGGTAAAGGCAGTGGGGATGCACAGCGGACATTCAACTGTATGGGAAATGTAAATAGGTATGTAGGTGTATACAGACAGATACATACATATATAAATGAATGAATATGGTCACAATATACAATAACTGTTACATGCAACTATTAGAGAAACATAGAATATAATATTGTCATGTAATCAGGACATTTGCTATGTCTGGATTATTTTTGCATGACACATATGTCTAAGGAGGGACTGTCCCATGCAAAGTGGGAGAGGTGTTAATCCTAAAGTCTCACCTCGACCAATTTAAAAGGTGGAAAACCTACAATAGGTATGCAGTAGCATGACCCGGCAGATGGATGTGGTTCCCAAAACACATTTACTTGTCTGCATTGCAGAGTATCGGTTCACATGTATTAGCCAGATGGGAGCAGATTGTATGAGGAACACGCATATAATATGATTAACTCACTGGACAGGCCACCGATTCCGTACAGTCAAACGCCATGCCGTCATCTAATGGTCAGCCATACCCGATACTTTAATCATGTAGTCCGATGTAATAGGCATCACAAGGGATCGCACCCACCCAGCGTAAGTGACAAATGCAAGCACCAATGTTGGTGCATGTGCAAGTGAGGGAGCGAGTGGGTGTAAGCGTGTTTGGCTACCAATATGCGAGTATTGCACTGTTAAAGAAATGTGGAGTCTAAACAAGTATAAGAAGCTGAAACCAGAGGTCAGCAGTGCTTAACACCATGCAAACCCATGCACAACCGCTCCCAACTGCTGCGATGTGCCTTACTCACTCCATATCCAATGGCCTTGTTCTGGCCACAAAAAAAGAACCGTCCTTTGCAAGTGTTGGTAGCAACACCCTGTGCACACAGCTAATGTGAATTACCAATACACCATGGCAAATATACAGGCAATAGACAGTACCACGCACATACCATACAGCACAGTCATCCAACAGTATAGCAATGTACTGGCAGATATGTCCGGACCACTGGTGTTTGCAGACCTGGCCATCTTGTGTTTACATGTGTGAGCATGCCCAGTATGACCGTTCTGCATGTTGTCGACTGACATTGCCATCATATCTTCATGTGTTTGAGCATGCCCAGTATGGTCAACTGGATTGCATGTGTTACATGTCCAGGTAGTCAGTACTGTGGTGCCGACCTCTGCGTTGTACACTGACAGGTGGCATGCTGTGTCTGCAGGGTATCCATCGGTCATGTGGCATTGACTGTTGCTACATTTCTGCACAGTGTGGGGGGACATCCGACTGTATCCACATTCCTACACAGCACTGGGGGGGGGTGCACCTGACTGTTACATGTGTACGTTGGAAGGGGGGCACAGCTGACAGTTGTACACTTTTGCTACTAGTGTAATGGTATGTCAAGTACTCCATTTCAGTGTGTAGACCTACCTAATGTGCTGGCTAGAGGCATACCAGTGTACTCCAGATCTTAGCTTTAATTGCCAACATATTAGTTTCAGATGTCCTAGCCTTCACAACCTACATCCAACTGCCTGGCCTGCTGTAGTCTGTCTGTGTGTGTGTCTGTGTGTGGGGGGGTCATCCATTGGGCATATTCAGAGGCCATTGTACAGCATTTGTCTGTGTTGGTCTACACCTGTCCAGCTGGTTGAGACTTGTGTGAGCTGTATGGACACACATGATGTTCAGCCCATTACCCGCAGTGGGTTAGGACACCCTGTGTACTACTGGCTACTATTGTGACCCCAGTATGTGCTACAGATGTCATGGTGACACTATGGACATCTACTGTCTGCTGCCTTAACATTAGGCCACCAGATTCCCTTGCATGCTTACATCCATACCATAGCTACAGGTAACAACACATTCTAATACAACTTCTAATTGGTAGGTTGATTGACTTACCTTGAGGTTGTGCCAGACCTGAGGATGGTGCTGGAGGGCTGCCTATGTCGAATGCACACAGTGCACTTCCTATACATGGCTGAGCACAGGTAGTGTCATGTTTGGCATCCCTTTTACTGTCTGTGTGAGTCAGAGAGGGTGACATTCCCTGGGTACCTACTGTGTCAGTGCATATGCTATGTGTTGCCTCTTTGCCAAGGCTAGGTCATACTGGGCACACCTCCTTCCACCTACTGGGTCCAGCTCAGGTAGTTCCTCCTCCAAGTCACTCTGTGCCCGTACAAGCCTTGGCATTGGTGGGGGGCTGTGTGGCCCTGCCCCATGCTGTTCCTGCTGCAGCTGTTTCCGCAGGATCATATTGTGTAGCATAGCACATACCATAGCAATTTGGGTGCATGTAGCTGGTGAATACTGCAAGGCTCCACCGGATGTGTCCAGACACCGGAACCATGACCTGAGCATCACAAACACACGCTCAATTATATGTCTTGCCTGTGCGTGTGCCTCATTATGGTGTAGTTGTTCAGGTGTGTGTGCATTTCTGATGGGTGTTGTCAGCCACGGCTCCAGTGGGTGCCCAGCATCCTCCCCTAGGTGACCGTAGGGGATGTCCATATCGGCAAAGGTTTGGTACATCTGCATCAGATGCCATATATTGGAATCATCATAGCTTCCAGAGCAGCCAGCACACACATTCAGTAATATGCCCTGGGCATCACATATGACCTGGCAGTTGATGGAGGGGATGCCCCTGCGGTTAATGTAGGCCCTACCCCACTCACCAGGTGGTGCTTTGATGCATATGTGTGTGCAGGCTATAGCACCCACTACCCCAGGGTAGTCTGCCATTTGGTGGAAGAGACGCATATTGCTGGTCAACACCTCATGTGTGTTGAGGAAATGTACGTGCTCACTGGCATGTGGTGACATGGCATCCAGGAACTGGTGGAATACTCTGGATGCAGATGCCTGTGAAATCCCCATGATATCCCCAGTTGTGCTTTGGGAGGTACCTGTGGCTAGTATACCTAGGCCTACACATACCTTGGTATCCACTGGGATGGGTTTCCCTCGGCCTGTTCAATGTGTCAGGTGTGGCCAGCACAGGTCAACAATCTGCTGTAGGAGGTCTCTGTCCACCCCATAGCGCTCCACTATCTCCAGCTCATGTAGCCCCTGGTAGGTTACCCTGGGTCTGTACAGTCTTCTCTGTCTCCTCACTGAGTGTTGTTCGACAGCATTCACATCTTCACTACCCTCAGCCTCCTGCACATGTTGGTCTATGTTGCCTGCTGCAACCCTTCTCATTTCATTGGATTGTTTCATAAAATTTCCTTGCATGTATACACTGGTGGTGTAGAGTGTGGAAAAAACCCATGGGTATGGTGCTTGCTCACTTTATCGTAGTGTTCTGGGCCGAGCTGGGCCTGTAATCTGCTGATTGTGATAATTATCACCTGTTTGCCCAGCTTGTTCACCTTGACTACTCTCCTACTGCTGTTGTCCCTCCCAATTGCACTAGGCAGGTATAGACACACTCCTAGCTTAGGCGTGCTAAGGCAAGAGCAATCCCGAGACACAAGGCTCCAATGTACGTACAGTATGCCTGACACCCACCCCTCATGCTTTCAACTATATTCAAGTCCTGCACCCTGATATCTATACACATACACTCTTGGGATTTGCATCACACCCTGGGGATAAATGGGATTCACTATTTTCCACCTCATTTGCATAGTATTGTCTTCTAATGCATAGTTACATGACCCATACTGAGCTTCCACAAAAATAGCCACTGCTTGCTGTCATGCAGATCCGCACACAACTGTTTAAAAGTGCTTTACTATCACTGTATTCAATGTCCCTTGTTCTTCCCAGCAACAAAATACACGCCTCCAACCCTGGACCCTGCACACCGCAGACAATGTGCTTTACCACTAAGCTATGGCAGATATACATGCATCTGAGGTTATCAAGTACAGATCATCCAGCACAGGCATTCTACAGCATAGGACATGTATTCCATCATGTAGATTTATGTGTGCTAATGTCCACACACACATATATATATATATATATATATATATATATATATATATATATATACACACACACACACACACACACACACACACACACACACACACACACACACACACACACACACACACACACATATATACATATACACACACATATGTAGATATAAAATATATAACTCAACAGCGGACCACGTGACACCTAAGCATTAGAGAAGAATGAAAAGGAAACCACATGCGTCTCCTGCATTATGTACTGGTATTACTATCAAGGCAAGTGTGTTTTTGTGCATCACACTGGTTCAGACTGTATTAAGGGTAAGATTAGGGCTGCTGACATTACGCACCAGACCTATTGTCAAATGTATGTGTATGTCTTGCCAATCCAGTCTCTTGGGCGATTGTGACATTCATGGACACTATATAGGAAAACAACAAAACACGCTCCTCAACACATCCTGAAGCTAGGCACTCACAGATGCCAACACATAGGATATGACTGTCAAACACACACATCTGTCATGCCTTGGAATAGAACACCTACCTGTCTATTCTATCACACTACAGCATTACGCAGTTACAGAATTACTGGGACACAGCACTCCCAGAGGCATACTTCTAGGTGGATGACATCATCAGCAATGGAAAAGATGCTGATAGGGATTGTATGGAGTGTGAGCAGTCTAAAAGCATATAACTGTCCCCAGGCAGATGGACACACACAAAGGCTGGGATTAGAACACAGACCGAATTACCTTATCACACTACAGCATTACGCAGTTAAAGAATGCCCTACCAAGATTACTGGAACACAGCACTCCAGGAGGCGTACTTCTAGGTGGGTGACATCATTAGCAATGGAAAAGATGCTGATAGGGATTGTATGGAGTGTGAGCAGTCTAAAAGCATATGACTGTTCCCAGGCAGACGGACACACACACACAGTTGGCATGGCTGGGATTAGAAAACAGACTGAACTACCTTTTCAGACTACAGCATTACACAGCTACAGAACACGCTACCGAGATTACTGGGACACAGTACTCCCAAAGGTGTACTTCTAGATGGTTGACATCATCATCAATGGAAAGGATGCCAATAGGGATTGTATGGAGTGTGAGCAGTCTAAAAGTATATTACTGTCCCCAGGCAGGTGGAGACAAACACACGCCAGTGGTGTGATCAGGACAACTGCCTATCTACGGACCACTATTACAATACTACATAGATACGAGCCGCGCCACAGACACTACAGCTTTCAAAACTGTCAATATGACTTCTAGGAATGCGGACATCGACATGGATGCTGGCAGTTACAATGTACATACCTGTGAACCAGTGTGTTCAATTTAGGAATCCATCCTGAAGTGGGGTATAGCCATCTGTTGCTTGGAAGACCACTATCGCTATACAGGGTTACAATGGCCATGCCCATACACATAGAGGCACATAACCGACACAAGGTGTCACTGGGCATGCTCACACACAGTAGCACATGGCCGTTTGGAATGCACTATGTGTCCATCTACACAACGTCATACTGGGCATGCTCACACACTTAGTAGCAAAGGGCTGTTTTGTATGCACTCTGATTCTAAACACCGAAGGGCACAATGGTGTCGATAGTTGTCATTGTTAGCATGAATGCTGAACTACATATATCTGACACCGGTCTCCTAAAAGTCTGCTGCTGTCCATCATCTTAGATGTACCAATCTAAACCTGGCACACTAATACCACCCGTGGTGATGTCCTGCCAGGAGTCGCTACTTTGCCCATATAGTGCCATTCATAGATGAATGTCCTGAGACCAGGTTAACACCCTGGCACCTAGAGGACAACTGCATTGTATGTGTATGCTAAACAGTGCTAGATGTGTAGCGTTCGTAAACACAGCTGCCCAATGTAGATCCAACAATGGGGAATACTGACATCTGTGCGGTGAGGAACACTTGGCTGAAGGCTCAATTGTGCACAATAGCACTACCAATGTAAACCTTGGATACAGACATGTGGGCCATAACACCGTTACGGACCGCTCCAGGTGGTGGTGTCCCCACGTACATGAAGGCCACTCACATGTACTAAACAGGACACCCTCAAAAGGCATCACAGATGTGTCAGGTGCAGATCACAGTGTCAAAAACCACATTGTAGGATGCAGCCCTCAGACATCACCATGTCCTTGGACCAGCAACACACATCCAAACATGTGGTCGAACATATATTAGTACAACACCATGTGACCCATGACCAGTGGACTGTACCTAGCTCTACAGCAACTGTGCAGACTACCCATATACTGACACAGTTACATCATGTGTTATGCAATGCAATGATTCCACTGTTCATAACCAGGTCGGCTGTACACATAACAGGGGCCCTGGGTCATATAGAGTTGTAACAGATGACTGTTGCTGTACACCAGTAAACACCCTCATGTTTGGATATGACATACATGTACCTGCCATGGATATGTACATGCCACACACACACACACAACACATATGTACATAGCATAGCTGTTGCTGTCCTTCATGCAGACAGGTGGCTACAGCAATTACACACATGCACATGGAAGGTAGGTCCATGGCTGTTGAATGCTAACAGTACATAAGGTGTGATATCAATGCTGACTGTGTTAACATTCCCTCTGTACTGGTTACCCATGACAACTATCATATCATACAACAGTCCATGTGTCATGTATGTCATCACACATGTCCACCAATTGCAATGCCTACAGACATGGCTAAATGACAGGAATGTAGGACCTACACACATGTACATGTAGTGGTGTGCATTCAGCTGCCATGCGTGTGCAGTAGCTGATGTTTGCAGGTGATCTGTGTCTTACTACAACATGCAGTTGCAATGCATTTCCATCATTGCCAACTGTATATGGTGAAATACTGACAGTACGGTAAGATGTACATCAGATATGGATGAATGTGTGGGCATAAAGTTGCGGGCCATCTTTGCAGATGGATGTTTGCTGAAGACAGCTCACAGGTGTGTCACAAGCCATCCTACCATAACATGTGCAAACACTAAGCTATGTTTCTGTTAATTGAAGGGGAAGGCATACAGCATACACAGCGGTCAGGGTGTCACTGACTGTAAATCACTTGACACCTGTAACACTTAAGACCTCCCTTGTGCATATATCAGCACAATTGCCAAAGGTAGCGTTGGTACACATTGTAATGTGGCCAATACTGCTGCATGTCTGTCATACGTATCATAAGATAGCAGGTGTTTGATTCACAGTACTGCCATGTGTGTTTGCTTGTGTGTCCATATATACCACGTATGGTGGGGAATATATCCCAATTGTTACTCACACCCCTGTACACTGTTGTAGAGATCTGTACATACTGCAGTGTAGGAAGAAGACATAAGCAGGGGTGAGGTGTGTGTCACACACATGTGAGCTATATGTATGTGCATGACATAGGTGCATTCAATTGTGGACTCCACAGTGTGTGTGTTTGTGTGTATGTGTATATGTATGGATGTCTGGTCCATGGAGTGAGGATGTATGTTACCATAGTGAACAGATAGGATCCCTAACCCCTCCAGGTGATGCAATCTACTACCCTATTGATGCCATCGATCTTAGGCATTACTGACTACCTGCACATGTTCATTCTCTGTGTCGCATCATGTGGGTGCACAGTACTGTAATGGTGATTGACACATAGGCAGGGGTCCTCACCTCAACACTATCCAGTGTGTGTGTGTGTGTGTGTGTTTTACAGTGTCATTGATCCCCTGAGTATAGGCGTGTTACTGTGTGTCTGAATACATGTGTGCGAATACCTGTGTTTGTGTGTGTGTGTAGTTGTGTGTTCTCATCCTGTAATGTGAATGTGTATTACTGCTACACAATGAGGCCTCAAGCTATCAACTGGCCTCTACCCTTGTCATCAGCTAGACCACTATGTAAACTCCCCGCCCCATGTAACTGTACCTGTGATGTCACCCGGTATGGATGTCCCGTCTCTAGCCACTGTAGCTTAGTACACAGCTCTCATGCTCCTGGATCAGTAGATGTGTAGACATCTTTGGAATGTCAGCCTTTCTAACAGTGAGGTTGAAGCTAGGAATAGCATGCTGATATTGCCATACATACCTGTGAGTAGTCCACATTTACACATGGGAATCTGCAAACACTGGCACTCAATGGCACATGCAATTAGACCTGAAGGAGGGAAGCAGAACATCATTACCAGCATGCTGTTACTGTTGTTAACAAGACACATACTGTGAACAGAAAACAATGCATTCTAAACCTGTACTACATGGTATGTCTGCTGCATGTCAACAGTACACAACAATTGTAATCTACACTTATCTCCCTATTCTGTTCACCCTGTGCATCAGACCATAATGAGCATGTCCCTGCATGAATGGTGTGGATGTCAGGGATGTGGCACAGGCATCATCATATGCACAGGGTGATAATGTTTGCCAGGGGCCTAGGCTGCACCAGTGGATGACATCATGTGTGTGGGTTAGGGCCTGTGATCTAATTGGCCATGTGTGGTTGTTATGCATGTGAGTGTTGCGTTGCCCTACAAATGTTTCTGGTGTGTGCATATATGTGTGCACACAGTTCTGCCATGTGTCTGGCCTACACAGGGGTATTACTGACAGCTCCAGACTGTACAGACCAGGTTTTATAGCTCACGGTATCCGGCCATGGCCACGTGATCTGTGCCTGCCAGGGGTTGCAAGGGCACTACCAGTAAGAGGTGCAGATTGGGTACTGTCCGATGGCACATGTCCACTGGAACCGTGTCCCTGTTGGACCATCCAGGGCCATGTCCACATGGCCTGCTGTGTCCTGGTGTGGACAGCGCAGCACCAGCTGCACTGCTGCTTCTACCGCCACTATGGGAGCGGGCATGTGAGGTAGCTCGTTCACGTAGACCTGCACCAGGTGACATAGCTGGCCTACATCCCCATGCCCTACGCCTCACTCCTACCAGATGTTCCAGCACAGGCAGCTCATGCTTGCAGATTGTCATGCCACGGTCAAGGATTCCAACCATGTCACCCAATCGTCTGTCTAAACCTCAGCAATCTGCTGTTGAGCATTTGCCAATGCCTGGATGTTGTCATTTAAAGAATGGATAGCAGCCCTCTGAAGCCTCTGCCCTTCTGTGTTCTGCCATTCAGCACATGCCTGTGCTGCCATTACAGTCTGAAACATGCATCTGGTGACACCAGTTGCTGTGGTCTGTCCTGCAGGGGCATGTCGGCCAGAGGTCCTCCTACGAGCAGCACTGGCCACATGCCTGTGTGGCCCATCTCCAGTCATTTTCCTGACACCATGGTGTGAATACACACCTTCCGTAGCCACCACACTTTCCTGTTCCATGCTACCACACACTAACTATCCTTCCTCTATGGCCACCGGTGATGGGGTATGTGTTGGCATGAGATCTGTGTGTGGGGATGAGGGGGATATAGGTGGAATGGCAAACAATGGCACAGATTCAGCCCCTGACAACCCTGCCTGTGCCTTAAGCATATGTTCATCATCACTGCTAGAGTCTGTGGGGACACTAACATCAGATGGACCGCAGGAGGGTAATGCACCTACATCACCTGTGAAGGAAAACAAAGACTCTACATTATAATACAGACACACACACACACACACACACACACACACACACACACACACACACACACACACACACACACACACACACACACACACACACACACCATGCATGTGATTTTACAGAAGGCATGCAACATGCATGTGATACAGCAGACGGCATGCAGCTCAGACAATAATAGTGGTAGTTATCATACATCCCTGGGTTGCACACAACAGCAAGCATGTGTCATAGCAGAAGCCATGCATTTCGCACAATCATGGTAGTAAGCATGCATCCCTGTGTTACACCATGTGGACCAGCACAGGTTAACAGTACACATGTCTGATGTGTGGCATATGACCTTGACATTAACATGTAGTATGACATGTAATCTGCTGACGTGTGCATTGACATGCATACATGTTTGACACAATGGTGTCCTGTCACATATACAGTGGTGTAATGGTGTCACATTGCAGTGTTGTCTGTCCACCCTACAGATAAAATGCACTTTTAGCAGATGTGCATGACCATTGAAGGGTATTATTTGGCATCTATATTGCTATACAGTGTGAAGTACAGACACAGTGCCATTGCATGGAATCATGAGGTGTCTCTATTGCTATACAGTGCGTATTACACACACAGTGCATAGCCATGACTGTGTGCATACACAATACATATATACTGTGGATTGTGACCCACATCACTGAGGTGTATACACAGTAAACCATGATGTGTAATGTGAGACACAGGTTACCAAAGGACATACGGATGACACCCCTGCACATCTGCAAGCATATTTTAGCTGCCTGGCAACCATGTCCACACATGGCAGACTTGTCAATACAACATGTCCCACATGACATTTGTGTACCACACACACGAGGTGCATGGCTGACAGTGATGTCCAACAGCAGCAAGGGAAATGTACTGTATCTGTGGCCTAATGTGGTTGTCTGTGCATGTATGTGGATGCTGTACAGGTGACTACTGTTGTGCTGTGACACAGTCATGATGTTCAACACATCTGTTGTGGTCAAATTAAGTTATGCCACCACAAGTTGTGCACAGGCTTGTAGGATGTCCAGTGTTCCACAACTGCAATATAACCATTCAACAAAGGCTATAGTTGAACCATGTGTAGACAATGTACAATGGGGCGTACACACAAACACATCACATCTACTGTATGTTGCTACATGTCTCTGGCCATCCTCCATGGCCATGTGTGAACATGTGTTGGCCAAACAGTTGCGATGGCCATCTATCTCACATGTCTGTGTTGTCTCATATGACATACATCCATAGATGTTATATACTCCACTGTCCACAGGGTTATGCAGACAGAGGGTTGCATGTTTGGTATGTGGGGTATGTTTTATAGGATAGTGAGACAATGTTGCAGCCGGACCACTACATGTCATGGACATGTCAGATGGCACATCACAATGTGTGCAATCATAGCAGGGGCATAATCCACTATGGTGAATCTTGTGGGCTGCCCATACTCCAGCTCACTGTGTAGTACTGTTTGTGTACCCCACATGTGTATTCTGATGTATAGTACAGGTTCCTACATTGAACAACACCTCCACCATTGTATGCACAGTTGTCCACACATCTAGCAATGACAGTTTCTGAGGTTTCATGTCAGTGTTTCACTTAGTTTGTAAGTATTGCACATGGGTAGCCAGTGTGATGGATTAAAGATGCGACCTACATATTGTGATCGGAGCATACATTATGTGCACATGTGTTAACTGACCATATCGCAAATAGATCTGTGCATTAACATGCCTGATACTTATAACTGTCTCACCTGCAACGGCCTGCTGTCTCTGTGGAATGCCAGAGGTACCTATATAGGGGTGACACAGCAGTATGATCATTATCCACGCCTGTATGACAGCTACAGGGTGGAATGTGCATGTTAACACATCCGCCAGTACAATAGGATATACTATGGAGTATGCACATGTGTGCATACACAGAGTAGCATACTATAGTATGCGGCATGTGTGTATACATGCCTTGCATATGATGTTACATTACATATTGCACAGTGACACATGCAACTATATGGGATATAATAGTTATATGTGCAGTAGTGACTTACCAGGCAACTCCAGGCTCGGTGGTTGAGAGACCCCCACCTCCACGATGGCAGCTAAGGATTGTGGATGCTGTTCTGACGGTGCCCCCAGGTTGGCCAGTAGCTCCTCAGTACGTGTAAGTGGGGGCTGGGTTGATGGCCCACCACCTGTTGCCCCTTGTTCCCTGGTGATTGAATTTGCATGCTGTTTCGCAATCTGATCAGGTCTGTGCAGTGTCTGCACACCTGCTGGTATGTGCAGTTATGGCCACCTACATCATTAACCCTCCTGCAAAGTTCCTGCCACAGGTCAATCCACTGCTGTGCATGCTGTGGCACATGGCTAAATAGGACATCATAGTTGTCTTGGAGGTAAGGTATAAGGGCCTCATCCTCCAAGTGGGTATAGGCTGGGAGCCTTGCTTGTGGCATATCTGGAAGACATAATGATGGAGACAGGTCACAGTATCTCAGAGATGCACAGAGATACAGCTGCACATACATGTGTATCACATTTATTACATATAAACAGTTGTCTTTGCAAATCTTCATGACACTGACACCACTGACATGTTTGTGTCACACACATGTGAAACCCAATGGGGACTGGATATTATCACCATATATGTGTGTCACCTGATTACATTGCTCATACTCCATGTGGATGCTGTCTTGATGTGGGCATGTCTGTTTGCCTGTATTGGTGTTCTTACCCATCAGCACATGCCTGGATGTGTCCACATTAATGCTGTCGACCTTGATGCTATGTATATGTCACATATCAACACATACAGTGCCTTAACAGACATGACCTGTGACAATGCAGACTTGCACACAAAAGCCTTTACATGCATGTGTTTTGCCATATACATCTACATGGCATTGTACAGCAGTTCAACATCCTGCCACGTATCGCCTGTGTTGCACATGTGATACACAGGGGACACTGGCTAGCCAGATGGTATTTGCAGAGATGGTTATCAACTATAGCATGTATGGCCAAGGTCATGTAGTATCTGTATGCCCTGGGCCATGTATGAGCATAGGATGTAAGGTTACCTAGCTGTAGCCGACAGCCATGTTTGCGGCACCAGGTGAAGCAGTGCCACATAACTGTTCCAGACAGTTAATGATACATCGACCATGCGATCATCACACCATGTCTGACAGAGGTGAAATGTGCAGCTTTGCTGGACAGGGTTGCATACTATGGCAGAAATATGTAATGTGTATGGCACAAGAATCTGTCCAGCATGTGGCGATCCTTGTACTAGGAAGGTGGATGTCCATGACGTATGTATTTCAGATCAGGATATGTACGTGTAGCATGTCCAACATCACAGTGTTGGACATGTCTTTATGCAGGGTAGGCATCATGTTACAGAGTGGAGATGAGGATTGTGAAGGCTGATGTCGCCCATCCAAACATGGGCAATACCCCTTAAAGGTGATATGTGATTTGATATTGGTCACCTGAGTGACGAGTATGGCTGTACAATGATCTCCATGTTCATGGATGGCACCCTGTCATGGCTAGAGTTGCCTCTTATGACTACCTAATAGGCTTGGTGATGTCACAAGCTCAGGGAGGTAAGCTGCACAGCACCATCCCTTACACACATTGTCCATTATGTTGACCGCTGCCTAGTTGGTAGTTCATGGGTACAGGGTTATTAACCTAGCAGTGACAATGCAATATGCAGCTGTCAGACTGTGCACATATGTCACACACCTCACCCACAAAGCCCATTCTGTATGTTGTCCACAACACTGAGTCAGCTATTGCTCCTAGGTCATAGCCATTCACATACTTACATAGGCAGATGCCTCCCATTTGTCTGTGTGGTATGGGCTACAATGAGGGAGAGTACAATGAATTAACCCTGTTTTACTGTAGCTGCCACTGGTGTGATATGCACATATTACTCAGACACCTTTTGTAGTGTTGGTTCTGTCAACAGTCTACTGGAAGAACACTCCTGTGACATACAATGGTACATCTAGTATACTGAGTGTAGGTGGAACACAGTATGGTTGATGATGTCCTATGACCTGTCACAGGTATGATATACAGTGTGAAATCATCCGTACTGTCATCTACATCTGTACTGTTAACAACATATACGTTGATTAAGGTTCATGGACTTTCAGACCAGACTCAGCAGGGTAGTAATGCAGTGCCTCCCATTATGAGTGGTGTCTCCACTTTGTGGGTTGTGATAACTGTTGGAGTGCACCATTCAGTGTTTTCATAGACTGACATGAAGCTATGTTTTACATGATGTGTATGTGTAGAGCAAACTGTTTTGCCATATGTGTCTGATACAACCAGGGATGTGGACAAGTCCCATGCAGCCGGAGTGCACCTTGTACCATCATAGTTATGGTTACAGGGGCCCAGTAGTGTTCATGGATATGTGATTGTGTACCTGTTGGGGAAGCAGTGTGTTTATGTTATCTGACACCCTGTCTGTATTGCTTATTCATGCTCAGCACTTGTTCAGAACATGTAAGCACTTCATGAGCTACTAATTACTATAGCACTCAATCCTCCTCATTACCTACAGGTAAACACTGTTTGTACTTACATTTCCCACTTGCTTAGAGTAAAACAGCACTTGTACACACTTTCCTCACATATCTAGTGGGAAATAGTTAAATATTCAGGCATGTCCAAGTGTCAATTCCCAGTGTTATTGCCTGTCTATATGATGAATATGGGCATCATGAGGCACTATAGAAATGGTCTCGTGTACACAGTCAATACTCCCCTCCTAACATACAACACTACAACCTGTGGAAGATGCACATATCTTGCCATGCTGGAGGTAAAGCTCTCTTCAACCCAGACTGAACCTGACAATCATGTGGGGATGTTAAATGTTTGCACCACACCACACTCATCACATAGTCTCACTAGATCTCCACCACCACAGGCCACACATAGTAAGACTACAACATTTGTGGAGCCTCTCAATACTACTCTATCTAGGCAACAGAGAACTCCAAAGCAGAAATTCAGGCAGCCCCCATCACCCAACACAACACCAATTACTTATAGCCCACAGACTCAGTGTGCCCATCAACCACAGCCAATAGGGCAATATAATATACCCAACACACTAGTCATAGGTGACTCTATAGGCGGTCACACTGATGTCCCACTCAGCAGGCTACACAAGGCGATAGTTACTGTCAGCTGCCTGTTGGGTAACTGGATCCACAACATAACCTATGCACTCAGGTCACTCCTCAACAGGTACAATATGACTGTGTCATTCTCCATGTTAGTGTGAATGCCCTGAGATGTACCTTCCTGGAATACATGTAAAGAGACATGGAATAGCTCTCCGATCTTGTAGCCCAGGCAGGTATCAGCCTAGCCCTGAGAAGCATTTGGCCATCGTCCAGACTGATAACACAGTACAAGGACTGAATTATTTACTTCAACGTTTGGCTATGCTTCTGGTGTCATTCCAAGGGTATCCAGTATCTGTCTGTTTTGAATGACATGGTCAACAGAACACGATGCGTTGGCACAGATGGCCTGCACCTGTCAGCCCTGGGATTACGGATAACAGCTAAGACCCTTGCTGCTCCTATAGTGCCTGTTTTAGGCACAGTTCAAATAACATATTCACCACCATAACAGGAACAGGCAAGCAAAACCTGAGGGTAATGCTACTCAATGCTTGACATCTTCATCTCAAACGCACTCACCCGAGGCACTCCTTGTAATGGACCACTTTGATATCTGTGCAGTGACTGGGACCTACTTCTAGGCTCCTAAGAGCACCCCTGCACTACCAGGCTATTACTCATACCACACCTTTCAGTCATGCAACCAGGACCAGAACACCCACGGCAGAGGTGTGTCCATATTTCCCAAGGATATCCACACCTCCAGGCTGGTTGCTTAGCACAAAGCATCAGAGGTAATCCAAGTGCAACTAACTCTGGCCATAACTGCTATACAAATTGTAGCTTGCTACAGATTCCACACCATACCCCATGGTTAACGGTCCTCACTTCTTGGTGTACTGGAAAGTAGGGTTCAAACAGACACTACTGATGTGCGACTGACACTACCCCACCATTAACTGGGATACCTACTCATGTACCGATACATTAGGCCAATGCCTTCTGGGATTCATAACCTCTAATCGCCTGGATCAACCTATCCACACCACCACCAGGGCCAACAATTTCCTAGACCTGGTCATTACCACCTTGTGTGACTGGTGTACCACACCTGAGGTTATCTCCTCATTGGTCAGATCCGAACGTATGCTAATCTCCCTTGCTATCCACATCCCGGCACCACATCCTTTATGGAAAACACAGTACAATATTTCTACAAAGCCAACTTCAGGCTTCTTATGACAGCAGTAGTAAACATCATGACACCCGTGCAGATGGACAATACAATTACAACCGCTGAATCATACACAACTGCACTTAATTAGCACTTACACGACTGCATGGATCATGCTATCCCAAACAGAGCCATGATGGTACCCACCAGAAAACGGACACCACTCTGGTGGTCCACTGCCATGGACATAATGTACAACAGAAGGAGGAGACTGTTGCAAAGTAGAGTACAATCCCATGAGTGGAGGAGCTCCCTGGTCAGTCTTAGTAGGAATCTGAGATCCCTTATAACATTCTCCAAAGCTAGCTATGTAAACATTACTGTGACTAATTCCAAGGACTACTACAAAGCATTCTAGAGGTATGTCACTACTCTCGATGGCGATACCCACATCTGCTCTGACATACAGCAGATAGGCATGAACATTACAGAACCGACTGATATTGGCAACATCCTGGCAGATAGGTTCAGTGCTAACTTTACACCCCTCTCACACCCTAAAGGGCCCATATCTATACAGGAACAATGCAGAGTCCCTGCAATCACAACTACGTAGTTCAAAGCTGCACTCTCTAAAGCCAGGAACACAGCATTCATGTGACAGTACAACATCCCAGGCTGCGATTTACACGAACCTCAGAATGAAATGGCTCCCCACTTGGGCACCATATTCACTAATAGCCTTGCATCAGGCATTGTGGCCCCTAAATAGCACACCGCAACAGTTATCACACTCCACAAAGGTGGCACCACAATGGACCAGGGGAACTATTGCCCTATATGCCTGACTAGACTGTTTTGCAAGGCTATGGAGCACATCATCATGGATCTCATTCACAGAGATATTGGTGGCCTCCAAACCTTTGATCCCACCCAGTTTGGATTTGTTAGGGCCAGACCATGCCTCCTAAACCTGGTGGAGTCTTTTGAGACAGTTACCAAGGCAGTAGATGAGGGTAAGGAGGTCCACACAGCCTACCTTGACCTCTCAAAGGCTTTCAACACTGTTCCCCATTCTGATATTGTCAACATACACATCCACCTGCACATCAACCACTACGTCACGAGATGTTATGCAAAGTGGCTCATGGACAGAACCCACAAAGTGAGGGTAGCATACCCTAGTTCCTACTGTAAATCAGTTACAATTGGCATCCCCCAGTCCTCGGACATAGGGCCCCTCATGTTCGGTATATGCTTCTCTGAGGTACAGGCTAGCACAGGAGGACTTACCCTGAATAGGTTTGCAGATGACTGCAAACTAGGGTCCATGACTGATTCACCAGCTGATACAGACACCCTCCATAAGGGTGTCACTGGGACGGATACCTGGTGTCAATAGCAGGGCCTCAAACTGCATGCCACAAGGTGCATAGACATCCCCTTTGGATTACACCAAATCACCCACAGACTATCACATAGGTGGTAGTCCCCTACATACATAAGACATAATAAGGGATCTTAGAACCCAAGTAGATAGCATCCACTCCTTTGATGACCATATTGCCAAGGTGGTATGGATATCCTACGTGGCCACCCTAATCTCTAATGAATTTGTAGCCAGAACAAAGGCAGCCATTGTGCCTCTCTACTCATGACTTATGAAACACATTAAAGGGTACAACACCCCATTTGGGATGTACCTTACGAGACAACAGCAACAACTTTAAATACCACAACATTACCACACCAAGAGGAATACTGACCTCTGAAGGATGACGTATGCAGCCCAAAAACAGAAACCCCCAACTGTACTCATTTGCATACCGCATACTCAGATGTGATCTCTGCTGAACATACAAGACCCATGTCCAAAACAATATTGATGGATATGCTCCACATAAGCAAAAGACACTGAGAGCCACATGCTCTGGGATATGTACCTAAATGCAACAATGACTAGGACGTGCTGGAGGGATACATTCCTGACCCAGACACTCACCATGCTTTTGAACATGATTCCTATGTACATCAGGCAGGGACCATCACTAGCACTCTTCAAGAGATACCTTGATGGGTGGATGGGAGACAGACATGTACACCAGGGATCACTGCAGTGGCTCTGCTGTACAGAGGCACAGGAAACAAATGGCTCTGCTGTTCACAGGCACAGGACACTAACCTAGGGAGGTGCCACAAGTGAAACACTGTAGTTAGGCTTATGAATGGCCTTGGCCAGACAGCATAGTACCTAACTATGAACCTATGAAGCTATTACATGTCCTTTGTGCATGGATAATTGACTAGCTCTTCCATTTCAATTAGCTATCATGCTGATGCACTGTCTGGTGACTACAAGTCATATGTATCCTGTTATTGTGTATTGTACATGCCAATAGACATACCTGATGTTTGCATAATATAACAGTAATGCTATGTAAAATGTTAGACATATCTACCTACAATACTGTACATTTCACATTTTTGCCACAATATCCCACAATGCAAATCATAATTGCACAGCAGAACCACCTTAGACACGTTATTCTTAGTTATACGCCCATACATATGCCCACTGTTACAGTATATCAACATATACTATCCCCTGTTATGGCACATACTTGTTGGACAAACCCTGCCACTGACAGCGGCTGGAGTGGAATTGTTGTGTTTAAAGTCTTTATGTAGCATCCCTTGTGGTGTATGAGGTGTTTACCTTGTGGCCTACAGCAGTACACACAATTTCTACAAGCGTTACTATGCTCAACAATACATCACTACATAATACCTTTTCCCACTATATGCATTGCATACACGTTAATTAATACAGAACAGGTACTACATACACTAACATACTGAGTGTTCTACATACCTTATTAGTATCCTGAGTTGACGATAATATAAGTCCTATTCGTTTTCTGTTTTAATGTTTTTCTCGAATGTACATACAGTTTGAATGTATGACTAGCCATCCTTTTATACGTAGATACCAGTAACATGTGGTATCCTGCCACCAATTGGTGTTCCAGAGTAGATGATTACATGCACATCAGCTGTGCCGCTACTCCATTAGCCAATTACATGGCAACAGTGGGGTATAATTGAAACTCCACTTGGGCATTGTCCCTTTGCCCTAACTTCGAGGAAGACGGCCTGGATGTGTTGTTTGTGATGAATTGCAACAGCTATATGGAGACACACAGAGATATATTAACTTCATGGCCACCGTGGATTGTGTGTAACGGCTAGAGGATGTAATTCTACATGTGAGTGTAGCTGTTATATCAGCCGTCTGATACGGGATTATTGCAACCAAACCCTGTAACATCGGCGTCTGTTCCATTGTACAACAGCAACGATTTCACATAGGGCCATTATAGTGTGTCTCTCACAAGGTATGTTAAGGCTTCTGCAGATGTCATAGAGTGAGTGGATGTTTGTGATGTTATTACAGTCTGTATTGCAATTGTTTCGGGTGTGGGGGAGATGTAGGTGGGTGTACATAGCAGATGAAGGTGTGTAGGAACTGCATTTATACATATTCCATATGTGTGTGAGGGCTCCTTCCCTAATTGAAGACCTATCATTTAGTAGACTAATATTGTGGTTATTGCAAGCTTATTAATTAAGCCATTGTTAATTGATTTCTGTATAGCATGCAGGTGATGTTGGTCCTTCAATCCCTTCGGACATACATCGGTATGTAATGAAATGTTGCTACATGAAAGCTGTCTCGTGTATTTCTGTCACAGTTATTTGCACTCATTGGAGTTGTGTTGGTGACTGAATGTCTTTGGCTTGGGTTGCCACCTTTTCAAACGGCCATAGTGGGACATTTGCAGGACACACATCGGATTTTAGAGGCCGACACATACCCACAGTCAGTGCAAAGTATATAACTTTACATATATGCCTATATAAAAGCTTATATTCTTGTAGCGGTTTACTTGCTTATCCTGTTTCTTGTTACATGTAGGTATTTTAGATACAGATGACTATTTTATGCAACAATTACATTAAATATGGAACGTGCAAAATGTCTCGAGATTGTAGGACATTAGTATTTGTACTCATTTTGGTCAGGACACTACCGCACATAGAGTGACTGTCCCTCAACAGGTGGTAACCCTATCTTTGGCTCATGTCCATATCACATATTTGTGCTAGTGTATAGACATATATGCTCTCCATATCCTTTGTTCATAATGTTCGGTTGTGGCGGAATGTGTGATTGCTATGGTCCATGTTATGCATATATTTGAAGACTTCAACTGCTGTATACGGCATACCCATGGATTCAGGAATGCACACACTTCCAACAACCACATTACCATTCCGAGACTCCCAAGTCCCACAATACCAAACACTCAAACTCCCGGAACTAACACAAACACAGAACACACAAACGCACACACAGACACACTGCTACCCATCACATCCAAACAAACCATCCTACACTACGTATGGCCAGGTGGCCATGCCCCCATACACACCCCATGTGGGTGGCTGCACCCCTCACACCACACCTACTGTAATAATCTACCTCTGAGATAGCACAAACAGACACACAAAGCAAACCCACACACACACATTACAGTCCCCTGGAAGCACACACCACACTCAGAACACACACTTACACACACTACAGCAATCAGAAACACACTAAAACACAGTACCTACCTGTACCGCAGCACCAGAAGCACTAACTAAATGTCCCTTAACATCGAGATAATAGTACTCGCGGTTCTAGTATTCCGGTACTATGGTCTTTCGGTCTTTAAGCCTCGTGATTACGCATGTCGGTATGTAAAGCATTCGGTATTTGGTAGTATCCTATTTATATGTACCTCCATGGTAGTGTAGATGTTGTTAACCTATCTATATATTTGTATATATATATATATATATATATATATATATATATATATATATATATATGTATATTAGAAGTAGACCCATATATATATATATATATATATATATATATATATATATATATATATATATATATATCTGTATATTTCGATATATATCTCTCTATATTATATATATATAGAGAGAGAGAGAGAGAGAGAAAACACACCTTTCGTTGGGTACATGGTGGTGTATACTATTTCCCGAACTTTGCCCTTTTGTGTTTTAACCTTTCACAATACACAACTGCTGTTGGTACATCTCAGGTAGCTTAGTGGTAGGTGATTGTGTACATGGTTGCGTGTTCTATTCCTGGCAGTGGTTGTTTTACCTCTCAGAGCAGGCACTATTAGTACAAGGGTAAATAATGCACATTTCAGTGGTTATGGGTAGCTTTGCCCGTGATCTGCATGATATTCAGCAAAGGTTAGACCTGTGTTGCGCATATCCCTGTAGTCATGTTTAAACGGCGCTTACTGGTACTTACCGGTGCAAAAACCCGCTAACATGTGCTTAAAAACATGCTCTAATGACCTGCATCCAGCATCCATTATTCGGGACATTGGAATTACGTAACAGCCCTTGCAGGTCGTGTAACTGGGAACATGCACGAGACAGTCAGTGGCTTTACCACTGGGGCATCTGGGATATGTACAATGTTGTGGTGTTTAGTATGTGGACTGTACTACGGCTGTTCCTCCATACTGCAAACAAATGTGTAACTCAGTTAGCTTACATATGGATGATACCTATTAATGGTATGTCCAAGTGATGCTTAATGGATGTGCTCCAGCTATAGGAATCCATGTCACAGTGAGCCACACACTGTAATGTGCTACACCTTGCCACAACCATAACTGGAGAATGCTGGGGTGACAGATACCTGTCATGGGTACTCCCCATGCTTTGGAACTACATCCCTGATTACATTATATGGAGCCCCTCATTAACACACCAGGGAATCCTTGCAGAGTGGGTGGGGAACAGTAGTTACACCCCAGGGATCCCACAATTGGTTCTGCTGGACAGATGGACAGTTAGTTAATCAATGGGGTGGCGACAGCAGACACATTTTGGCTAGGCTTATGAATGGCCTCTGACAATTAGGCATGTACCTACGAACTTATACATACAGTATCAACACATGCTGTTAGCTTAATTTACTGTTCAGGTGTTGATTTACCTTGTACCAGTAGCTGTTTTGTGTGCAATAGTTGAGGGCTGCCTATGTAGGATGCACACAGTAGACCACCTATACATGACAATTTACAGGTGGTCTCGTGTGTGTGTGTGTGTGTGTGTGTGTGTGTGTGTGTGTGTGTGTGTGTGTGTGTGCCATCCATTTTACTGTGTGTGCAGGTGGAGAAGTGTGTCAGTCCGTAGGGGCCTACACTGTCAGAGTATGTGCTATGCGTTCCCTCTTTGCCAAGGCATGGACATATTGGGCACACCTCCGTCTGCCTACTGGGGCTGGCACAGGGTGTTCGTGGTCTGAATCCCTCTGTGCCTGTGATGCCCTTGGCAATTGCGGTGGGCTGTGAGGGCCTTCATCATTATGTCCCTGCTGCAGCTGTTTCCACAGGATCATATTATGTAGCATGGCACATACTATGAAGATGTGGGCACATATGCCTGGAGAGTACTGCAAGGCTCCACCAGATATGTCCAAGCAACAGAACCATGATTTCAGCATCCCAAACACATGCTCTATGATGATTCTGGTTTGTGCGTGTGCCTCATTATGGTGTTCTTGCATGGATGTGTGTGCATTTCTGATGGGAGTCATCATCCATGGCTCCAGTGCATAGTCAGCATCCCCCACAAGGTTGCCATATGGGATGTCCCCCCTGACAAATACCTGGTACAGCTGTGAGGCATGCCAGATGTGGGAGTCATGGTAGCTTCCAGGACTGCCAGCACACACATCCGTGATAATGCCCTGGGCATTACACAAGACCTGGCAGTTGATGGAGTGGTATCCCTTGCGATTTATGTAGCACCTACCATGCTCACCGGGTGGTATCTTGATATGTATGTGCATGCAGTCTATTGCACCCAATACCTCTGGGTAGTCTGCCACATGGTGGAAGAGGCTCATATTGCTGGCTAACTCCTCCTGAGTTCAGGGGAAGTATATATGCTCATTGGCATGTGGCAACATGGCATCCAGGAACTGGTAGAGTACCCTGGATGCTGATGCCTATGAGATCCCCATGATATTTCCAGTTGGCCTTTGAAAAGTACCTGTGGCTAGTATTCTCAAGTTGCAGATACCTACGATTTGCTGTATGATGTCCCTGTCCACCCTGTAACGCTCTAATATCTCCAGATCATTTAGCCCCTGGTAGGTTACTTTTGGTCTGAACACTCTTCTCCTCCTTCGGTGCCCGAGGTGGTTGTCAGCATCATTCTCCATGCCACCTTCAGTCTCCAACACATGCTGATGAATCACAGCTATGGCAGCTCCCAACATGTACATTGTAAATGTTCTGCGTCTGTTTACACCGATGGTGCAATGTTTGGGAATACACGAGTGTGTGTGACGTGCCTTCACACTTTATACTATTGTGCTTTGGAAGCTGATGATGTCATAGGGTGGTTATGTACAATTCGAGCTGCAGGGTATCTTACTTATGTGTTTTACTGCAAGTACTGCTATTGTGGTGTCATTGGTGTTGAATTACATTTAGCTGCTGTGGATCACCTCTTGCCCTTGCCTTCACTTTTCAAAACAATTCCCCTCCCATTGTCAGGCATGCATCCAGCAGCCTGCTTTCTTGTTTTGTACTTTCCGAACCCATGATTGTGTTGCAAAATGTGTTCTATAGCTGATCTACTGCAGGTTTGCTTTGCTCTGCTGTGACAGTTCTCTTTTCTTTGCAATCCGGCACTTCCCCTGTCCTGTTCTGCAGGTTGCTACTAGCAGCCTTGTTAGCTACCGTCAATGGCCCACTGTGAGTTAATAGGTGTTAATTACTCAGCTGTACTCCAATTACCCTACTGTCGCATTTTCTTATTGTCTTCCCGTAACCTTCCTGTTTCAGCTGTGGTGCGCACCGCATGCAGCCGTTTACCGGATTTCGAGCATGTTGTCATCCGTGTACACATGTGCTTTCGGTCACCTTGTGTGCTCTCAGCTAAGCTAATCTATGGCTACATCCACACCCCTATCTTGCAGCTTTGCTTAGCAATGGGCAACCCAGATTAGCAATACTCCAATGTGCTTACAGCTACGGTAGCACACCCCTCTGCTGATGTCATGTATAGCTCCAGGCCACTCCTCGGTGTTGTACCGCTGTGCCGTGTGGTACATCCTTAGGCCGGCGGGACGTTTGTGATTCAGGATTACTTGCCTCATTTGCATGGCATTGACTACTAATTCATAGTTACCGCACCGAACACTGTCACAGACCCTTAGCAACCCTTGTGCCTTGGTTGTGGTGTAGCATGCATACCATTGACTATTATGGCGAAATCATGATTTGTGTTACATTGCAATTTTATGCCATTCTTACATATATTCCTTGTGTTCCCATTTGCGCACACATGCCCTGTGGTTGTACTTTGCGTTAGTGTGGCCATGAAATTAAATGTTATTTTTTATGTGTTGTGCATGTTTTTTTATGCCATTGGCTGTATATTTAGCCATTGGCATATGTTAACTTTGTAAGTTTGGTCCGCTTTCATGGCTCCGACGTTCTGTTTGGAAAAATGTAAACCTTTTTCTTGGTTTACATTTCTCTATGCTTACACTACGCCTGCACCACTTCATGAATCACTATGTACCATAATTTGCATGCTGCACTACTACGCATGGGGTGATTAGCATACATGAGCCGAGAGCTGCGCAGATATGGCATACACTGGTAGTGCACGTGGAATTGGATCTTACTTGAATCGTTCGGCGGCCATATTTGGCATTAGACAGCCTACGCTATGCCTGCGCCTGGCGCAAGCTTCACGAATCCCGGGGTTTGTCTTTCTGATGAAGGTGCAGCTGTTTCTTTGTCTTTCTGCTCAGTTCTGGCTTATTTTATAGACAAATATGCTAGTAGTACTACCTGTAAATTTCATTAATAAACAGAAAATTTTTGGAAATGTTGGCTTTTAAATACAAAAAGCAAAACAAGCTAAACAGCAAGTATTCTGGGGACACACCTGTATGGAAATGCTCAGTAGTTAAGCAGATAATGCTGTACTGGAAATGACAATCCACATTCCAGCAGATGCAGACATATGCGTCTCTATCATTTTACCTGTTCATCACACCATAAGTGGAAGATAGCAAATGTCCTGAACCAGACTAAAAAACCCTTTGATATTCCTGTGTCACAGGAACCATTTCTTCCCAGGTTACAATCTTTCATTCAATGCCCATCCTAGACTCAGGCTCAGGGATGGAATGCTGCTTTTATATAAGTCTAACGTTAACATATCAAGCATCACCCTAGAAGACACCATCATCACCAATGACTCTGAACCAAACTGGCTTCTTACTAAATTGCCCTCCATGTCCTTTAACCACTTTTACTTTGCTGCCTTAACTTGGCAGGAGCTGATTGGCAGTCCTATCTGTTTTGCCAGGTATGGCCTAAATCTCACTCCTCAGGGTTTTGCATATTGGCGCAAATATTTTATACCCCTATAGAGCTGTTTTTTCATTGAAGAAACACCGTCAAGCAAAATTAAGACTGCATAAAAGTAGCACTGCTTAATGCTAGAAAAAGTAATCAAAAAATATACTGATGCAAGCTTTCTTGACCACTGAAAAATTTGATATCTGCACTGGAATTGAAATGTGGTTCTAATGCAAAGATAGCACCCCTCCTTACCAGGTTTCAGGGCCTTCAACTCATTGAGACACAACTTTGGGAATTACAGTGTTGTAGATGGTGGTAGGTCTATATTACTAAGAAGTTTAATCACACATAGACTATAGACTTAGACAACAAACTTGAGCTTCTCCACATCCTATTACCATCAGTAAGAATTTTTATTATATTAGAGCCAACTAAAGAATTCTTTCTATGTCATCAATAACCCATGAGGTATATATCAAAATTAATGTCCCTCCTCACTGATCCAAATTCTGTTCATCTAGCGTATGCCAACTATATATCTATGAAATGAGAAACATATATTACTGTGAATAAGTATGTAGAATGAATGCTTCCTCAGTTTCATAAATGCACACAACTTAGAGTTGTATCTACTGTTGTAAGGATGTCCTTATACATAGCCCAGCTAACCACCCAAAAGGACATATCTTCTAGACCAATGGAAATTATTCTGTCTCTCTATTACTCCATTATTAGGACCAGAAAAGAATATAATAACTCTTTGTTATGCATCTGCACAAAAGTAGGACTCTACCTAAAAAAAATCAGAGCTTCCTCACAAAGATCAAGAGCTTGACATCATGTTCATTTTACATTAAAAGGTTTTTTTGCTCTCTGGTCAGAGCAGATGATTGATTTAACCCATCCAAGTTCAGAACTGCTGGTGGAAGGCTTCTTGTATGTTTATCTGATTGCCCCAAGGGCTTAAACTGTATAAAGGTCTTTCATCCTGTTGGTATAAAACCCTTACATTTTTGAGAGATTATCCTCATTTAATCAGAGCTTCCCTGTATCTGGCTTTGACACCTGTGACTACAAGATTTGGATTGCTTCTAAAACCATCTGGACCTACAAAGCTGATAGAAGTATTTTTTTTTGCACTTGCTCTAACTGTCTCAGAGCTATTTGATACTTGTGCACTGCATTTATTGATTTGGTTGAAATTATCACAATTTTTAGCCTTCACTTGTTAAAGCAATACCATCTCTTTGCTACTGTACTGCTTTTAGGTTGTTTTAACAGTATTGTGATATTTTGTAACCTCCTCTGATACTACAAAAACTGTTCAGAGTTTTCCAAAATCCTCCTGAGTTTGCCAAACTAGTTCTAAGTTTTTCAATGTTTTTCTGTGTTTGCAGAAGTTCTCCTATGTTGCACACTTTTTTCTGTAGTTGTGAACATTTCTCAGGGTTTATGAACTTATTTCCAAGGATTCCCGATACTGTAGGAATTCTGCCTTTTGTTGTAAAGCATTTGTTACTGCACTTCAGCTCTAAACCAGTTCATTTTACATTAAGATTTTTTTTGCACTCTGGAGGGAGAAGAGGGCTGATTTAACCCATCCAATTTGGGAACTGCTGGTGGAAGGCTTATTGTGTGTTGATCTGATTGGCCTGAGGGCTTAAGTGTGTAAATGTCTTTTATCTTGCTGGTATAAAAGCAATGTGCTAACACAGTTACCCATGCCTTGTACATAAGCAAACCACTACAGTTTAAAATTCTATGTTAGAATGACTCTCCATAGTCTCCCACTGTTCACAGCTGTTTGAAGAGCTGCGAGTTTATGAAGAGGGTATCATCTAATAGTGTACTACAAAACACTCTCACTTACACCTTTAATTGATTCTCCCCTACTCCTTCCCATCTACTAAGGATCTGGTATAATGTGTAAGTGCTTCCCTGTCATCCCTGTTTCTGGCCTGGTGGGACGGGCATTTGAGGCAGTGTAGTAACTACCTTGTGTTCACTGACAGCCATTTAATTTTAGAACAGATGAACACAGTGTGTAAGAGATGTAGATACACAATGTCATGAGAGGCAAAGCTCTCACATGCATGAAAAATGCAATCTAAAACACTCACTACCAACACTAAGGAATGAAAAGATAGGCCCACATATGAGGAGGTACTCACTTGTAATCTACCTAAACATCAAAAAACCTCCTAAAAGTATCTCTCAGTGGCCCTGCGCACACTCAAAAAGACAGGTCTGTATATCAGTTCAGCGAACCGTCACTTCAGAAAATGGCATTTTATTGGAAATGACACTCACCAAATTTCCCTCATGTGAGGGGGCTGTGCCCCCCACACCCCTTGTTAATTATATATACCAAATCCAAGACTGAACTACAGTGGGGAAAGGGCAACTTTCCCAATCCTCACTGTACCGTGATCTCACTATGAACAGTTCGACAAATGGCATGTTCCACGTAATTGCACTGAAAATGCCATTTGATGAACTGATTTTTCACTGAACTGATAGGTACTCCAAAAAGACAACACACCACAAAACAAATAACTCTGAAAATCATAGTAGCTCCACTTCCAAGCTCATAAAAAGACACAACACTCCGCCAACCATTCTAGTTATTCGGGATTCCATTGTAAGACATACTGATGTCACCCTTACAAGGCTAAAGAAAGAGAAGACCACAGTGAACTGTCCGTCTGAAGCCAGGATCCACCAGGTCATGCATGCACTTAGGTCTTTAAACCACAAGTACCAGTATGAAACAGTTATAGTCCATGTGGGCGTTAATGACCTAACGTGTACCTCACTGGACTATATGAAGAGAGACATGATGGAGCTTGCTAAATATGTGTCACAAGTGGGTATGAATCTAGCCTTGAATAACATCCTACATTCACCAATGATGATGCCACAGTACCAGCAAAAAATGATTGAATTCAACAATTGGCTTAATTTCTGGTGTCACAACAAGGGGATCCAATATCTTTCAGCCTGGGAGACATGATTAACAAACCGTGATGCCTTGCCAGAGATGTTTTGTACTTGTCAACACATGGCATCCAGATACTGGCAAAAACTTTATCAATCCCCATAGTGCCTTTTTTAGGCCATGCCAGATTGTTAAACTCTCCAACATAACCAAAATCTCTCATGACTACCTAAAGGTACTGCTGATCAGTGCTAGGAATTTAAATAAAAAAATTTACTCTCTGGAAGCACTCCTCACCCTGGATAAAGCAGACATATGCGCAGTCATGGAAACATGGTTAAGAGCCAATGAAAACAACCCAGCTATCAAAGGCTACAATGCCTTTTATACATTTTGGTCACCCTCAGTGCATTATAAATCAAATCAAAGGTAGGAGGTGCCTCAGTGCTCATAAAGGAAATATGACTTGCTTGGGGATTCAAAGATGGCTGCCGTTCTGTAAACACTGCTAATCTACAGCTCTCCAAATACTCAGAGGAAAAATAACCCATGGGATATATCAAGACTTATTTAACAATAATTTTGTGAAATAACTTTATTTATTGTCCAGAATTACAGAAGGGGTGACTGAACCGGAAAATCAACTAATCTAGCTGGATTACAAGTGATTACCTGAAACTAAAGGAAGTCTTAAACAAAGAAGCCATGTGCTCAGAACAGTCGTTTCTGTTATATCTGAAAATATAGTAAGAATCTGCGTTTCTACAAATGTCAAAAGAATATAAAAATATGGACACAACTACAACAAAAACTAAACTGTCACAGCTCTTATCACCGGAGAAAGATTTAAATTCGAAAAGACAGAAAATCACAAAACAACAAGAGTCTTTGAAATCAGGGAATAAAAGTAATCCAGAGCAATTGGCAAATATGGATGACATTAAAGCAGCTTTACTACCTATTCAAGACACTATTAAAGAATTATCTAATCAAGTATAATCCTTTGGTACTGCCTTTACTCAAATCTTGGAAAGAATGGATAAATCAGAAGCCAAAATCACAGAGAATGAAGACAAAATAGCCTTGCTTGCCAAAAAAGCTGACTCACATGAAGCAGACATTCAATCTATGCAAACTAAAATCATTGATCTGGAGGCAAATCCAGAAGAAATAATATAATCATCAGAGGAATGCTGGAAAGTATACAATATAATGATCTAATTCCATCCATCATACAAATATTTACAGCATTATTCAATGACCCCAAAGTTGCACATCAAATAACAATTGAGAGAGCCAACAGAGCTTTAAGGGAATCTCAAGCATCAAATGTTCCAAGACCTGTTTATGCAAAAATTCTCAACTTCCAAGATGTTAATAAAATACTACTAACTGTGAAGAAAAATGGGGGTCCATTCATGTGGAATAACAATTGAATTTCCCTGGCACAAGACTTACCCCTTCAAATCAGGCAAGCCAGACAACTTCTATTTCCTTATTGCAAGTTTTTGATCGAAAAACAGATAAAATTTCAGATGAAGTATCCAAATTCATTAATTTTTGCAGTTGATGGTGTTAAATATTCAGTTTCAACAAAAAAAGAAGCAAAATCCACCTTTATGGCGATTTTTAAATCCATACCTGCTTCAGAGAATTCGTGCAAAGTTCTGATCTGCTCAGTGAGACCGCCGGATACTGTTTCATATCCTACTACCAGTCGAGGACTTGTTTTCATTGTTTTTGTATTGTTCTTCCTCTAGGCCCTGTTTTAGGGCTGGTGCAACTTTTGTTTTATCAACTTTAAGCCGTGAGACCCACAACTGGAAGTCCGCAACCTCCTTGCGTCCGTTTTTCTCACGAGAGGAACAGAAAGGTTTTAGGAGGTATATTTATGATGTGGCATGTCCAGAAGTCCATCTGGAATACCGGTCCCCCATCGCGAAGCTAAGCAATCAGCTTAGCTGGTCGGAAAGCCGAAGGAGACTCTACTGGATCTCTTCTAGGGGGAAAAAAAAAGGAAAAAAAAAAAGTTGATAAAAGTATTTAAACTCACACACAGATACCTAATACATGCTCTGCAATACCAAATACAAAATCAATGTTCTAATAATATTACCTAATATGCTTAAACTGATAATTGCATGACAATATTTCCAGTCATTATTTAGCTTATGTGAGATACTGATTGACAGCAAACTAGGTTATACCAAGTTATAAGTTGCTTATACATACATAACTGGAACATATATTAATTACAGCTAAATATGTTTACTTTTACCCATATATATTATAATTTATCATCTAATTTTTTATTTCCAAAATCTTCCATGTATCTTTTTAAGCTTAATTTAAACAAAAATGTTTATTTAAATACAGGCTTACTATTACCAACATTCTGAGCTCCAATCAATGTATACAATTTAGGCACAACTTGATACTCATTATAATCCATAAATAATTTGTGAGGAAGCAATATAATAATGCTTAGTGATAGACCCTGCTTAGGATTTTAGTATAAGTCAATGCATAAATTCTACTATGTAGTTTTTGCTATTGTATGGGCAAATGTTATGCATTTGACTTTTACAGGAAATAAGTAATATAAAATTTGCTATGGCAAGCTATGGCAATCTAGGTTTTTTTTTTTAAAGTTAGGAGATAATTAGTATACATAGATTAGATAGTTTATATAGTTTAAGCTGACATACTTGAATACTAAACATTTTTTAAATACGGGTAGTTATATATAATTTCTAAGCACAAATCCAACAGAGACAAACCACTGAAGAACGAACCAGTAAACCAGAAACCTCAATTTCCACGGACACTTTATTTAAAATCCTCTCTTGAAGTGCGATACATTTACATACACTTTTCGTTGCGATACATAATGCTAACTTCTTCAGAAGACAACAACCCGTACCAATTATACAAGGTACTTATCCACGGACACTTTATTTAAAATCCTCTCTTGAAGTGCGATAAATTTACATACACTTTTCGTTGCGATACATAATGCTAACTTCTTCAGAAGACAACAACCTGTACCAATTATACAAGGTACTTTTTTTTTGTTTCTAGTGTCTATAATCCTCCCCTTCATCCTTCATTGGTCTTGTTTGAAAAAATCATGGAAATGGACCTGTGGAATTTGAAGGATGTAAAAAGTAGATACAACTATAATATAACAAAAGAAGAAAGGGACTTGATAAATTTATTGAAACAAGCCCCTATACGAATAATGAAGCCAGATAAAGGAGGAGGGTTAGCCATAATGTTCAATAGTGATTATGTTGAAAAAATGGCATTAATTTTAGATAGTGACACCTATTCAAAATCATCACAGAATGAAATGAATTTGGCACATAGTAGAATTAGATCTTTGTATGAGGAATTGTACATTGAAGGTAGGATTAATAATGACATGTATAATTTTCTCCAGCAACCAACTGTGAAAACACCAGTACTGTTTGGGATCCCAAAGGTCCACAAAGATTTACATAACCCACCTATGAGGCCTTTAGTGGACGGTAGAAATAGTATGACTTACACTTGTTCAAAAGTGATAGATAAAATCTTGCAGAAATATATTAAGGTGGAAAAACAGATTTCTAAGGATTCATGGTCCTTTCTTAAATCTATTGACGGGTTGCAATTTTCTGCTACTGGATTTTTTATTACTATTGACGTTAAAGACCTTTATTCATGTATTCCACATGATAAAGCCATTGAATGGGTTACTGACATGTTGAGGCTCCTCGGAGCGCCCCTTAGTGAAATCCAACTAGTGGGTGAACTAATAGATACAGTGCTTTCTTACAACTTTATATTATTTAATAAAGAAATTTTTCATCAGAGGATTGGCGTGGCAATGGGGTCTCCATGTGGTGCCAGTATTGCTAATCTTGTGATGGCATTTTGGGAGAGGAACACTGTACTGGAAAATGAAGGAATTAGGGATAATGTTGTTTTTTATACTAGGTTCCTTGATGACATTTTTATGTTGTATAAGGGTTCACAGGATGGGATTGACCAACTGATGGCAGTTTTTAATAACAGCACCGACTTTTTAGAATTTACATTTAAATATAGTAAAGATTCTATTAATTATTTGGATGTAGACTTGAAAAAAGATTATAATAACAAAAGCTATATGTCTACAATTTATAGGAAGGAGACATATTCGAATATGTTCCTACATTTTACAAGTAGCCACCCTACCCATCAGAAGAAGGCGGTCATTAAAGGCCAATTGGTTAGGGCGGCTAGGATGACAACAAGGGACACTGATTTCCTTGAAGAATGTAATTTATTGGAAAAATTCTTCCTGCAGAGAGGGTACCCTAATGAATTTATTCGGGAAATTGCCACTGAGGTTAAGAACAAGAGATGGGGACGTATATATATATATATATATATATATATATATATATATATACCCCTGCTGGGGGGGTCTGTGGTAGAAAGCAACCATCCAAGTGTGGTAGCACCAAATGAAATTAAGTTATCGTACTTGTGTAGTTTTATTGCTTGTTTTAATTTGGATGCCCAGGACATTAAAAATATTTTATTTAAGAATTGGCATCTTTTAGCTACGGATAGCAATATGAGAAATTTACTGCCTAAAAAAACAAGGATTATTTATAAAAGAGGGCTGAATTTTAAAGAAATCTTGCAAATTAAAAGTTGCAACCCACCAGCTAATGCTGGAATGTTTAAATGCAATATGTGCAACTATTGTAAATTTATTGAAGAAGGCTGCACCTTTAGAATAAGGAATAAGACTTACAGAATTAAGAATAGGTTTAATTGTAGTAGCCGACAATTAGTCTATATGGCTAAATGTTTAAAGTGTGCAGCCTTCTATATAGGTAAAACTGATAGAAAGTTACATGAAAGGATTTATGAGCATACATACAGTATTAATAAGGTGAAGTTGGAAAATGCACTCGCTAGGCATTGTCATGCAAATGAGGGACATGTTTTTAAATTTAAAGCAATTGACCAGGTACCTGATGACCCTAGGGGGGCTATGAGCCCTTAAAATTGGAGAGAAAAGAGCTCATATGGCAATTGAAAACGAATGCTAACCAGTTTCCTGGGATTAATGAAATGTCTTCTATTAAATGCATTTTAAGGCTTAAGAACTTGGAGAGGTAATTTATGATATACTCGAATTATATTACTTTAGATATGAAGTTGCTAGTTTACTCTGGTTTTTATATAGGCTTTTATATTATTTACATATAGTGTTATTTGTTTTAGTATATATTAATTTATTACTTAATATTAGATACTGGTATTAAATACATCTATTTATATATATATATATATATATATATATATATATATATATATATATTTATATACATATATATATATATATATATATATATATATATATATATATTTATATACATATTTATATATATATATATATATATTTTATGGTTCATATTTATATAAAAATATTTATAGTTATGATTATTTATGAATACCTATCTAGAACTATTTTACTTATATTGTAAATTAATTAGTAGTATTGATATACAAGTTTAAAAATTTATACTTTACTAATGTTTTTAAAGTTTTATGAATTAAATAATTTTTCTTATATGGTTTCCTTATATGGTTTGGCTATATTTTAAAAACTGGAATATTTAATATGTAAACAAGTAATACGATTGATTGGATATTTAAGGCGTTAGTGTTGTTCCTGTATAGTTTTATAGGTTAACATGCTGTAATGAGTGGATAGTTATAACACTAATGTATGATTCATATATATGAATTTCTGTTATATTTAAAGTTTAGTACCTGTTTTCAAGTTGTGTGAGTCCGATTTTGGTTAATTAATTAACTAATTGATTGATTGTTTAGGAATTAGTGGAAGGCTACTATATAAGTACCTTGTATAATTGGTACAGGTTGTTGTCCTCTGAAGAAGTTAGCGTTATGTATCGCAACAAAAAGTGTATGTAAATTTATCGCACTTCAAGAGAGGATTTTAAATAAAGTGTCCGTGGAAATTGAGGCTTCTGGTTTACTGGTTCGTTCTTTAGTTATATATAATATTTGGTTTAATCTAAGTCAACATTGGGAATAGATTAGGATTATATATAATTTTATGGGAACATACACTAAAATATTTAATAATCCTGTACAGGTTTGCTTAAAATGAGGTATCTTATTAAGAATATATTTTACAGGTTCACTTTGGTGGAAGTTCATGAATCTAAAATCTAAAGAAAACTCTTATGTTACTTTTTTGTTTATTTTCTATCAGATTTAATTGAGTGTGTTGATAAACTTGAACATGTCCTTTACATTATAATCCAATGTTTTCCTAACTAACATGTCTTTAATCATCATAAACTTGTTTTAAGTAGAAATACCCAACTACCTATGTTTAAGTTGCTTTTTTTTTTTTTTTTTTTTTTTTTTTGAGACTGAACTGAGAAATATTTTCACTGTTTTCTCCAGGATTTTATGACCCATTACATAATTTAGTAGATGTTGTATATTATATTTTACTTTGAAGACATTGCACCAAACCTATCTCAAGGTGTGGTATATAAGCTTTGTAATCACTAGGTGAAAGGGCTAAAGCTGGTATACGTTTGAGACTGGTATCTCATAAACAATAAGATAAGCTCTGAACCTAGAAGTAAAGGTACGAACACACACTCATGATGGTTACATTAGGTGGACAAATATTTTATGTATCTTGTATTATCAATAAGTTGAGAATCTAGACTTAGTAATGTCTTAAATTATCACTACTAATAAAGTCTGTAAATTGAAGTTTATTATGTTGAATCACATAAACAAATACAATTAAAAGAGAAGTAGGTAGTAAGCAGTGTTGCTAGGGAATGAGTGGGATAGGCTTTGTTTATATAATTGTACATTATTCAGGGCCTATATGTTGCATTTATCTTTCATATGCTAACTTACATGACATATACTTACCAATGACACAAATTAATACATTTCCCAATTATGTTAAGGTCCTGTATACTTTCTGGTCCAGGGGTTTAGTGGGTAGGCACTGGGAAGGGATGGGAATTCAAGAATGCTTTCATAACTTACATTTTGAAATAAATCAAAGTATTTTTTCTTATTTTTTTCAGATTTCTAGATTACTTACACAATACAAAACTTGAGGAATGTGGGGAATAGATTAATGGAACATTAAAGGGCTCCAGAACACTAAAAAGTGAAAACTGTTTCTTCATTTATTTCTGCAGGCTAAGGCATCTTTTATACTACTCCAGGAAACACATTTAGTTAATGAACAATGGGCAGAAATTAAGAAGAAAAAATGGATAAGAGAAATAATAACCTCTGAAGGCAAAACTAATAGTGCGGGCGTTGCAATAATTATTAAGGATCAATTTCAAAATAAAATCCTAGAATCCAAAATAGACAAAGAAGGTCGATGGTGCTTAGTGATTCTTTCTTCTACTGAATTTGATAAACCTATTATAATTCTTAATATATATGCACCTTGTTATAATCAGCATTCCTTTTTGCCTCATTATATTCTATTTTAAATCAATACAATGATCACTACATAATTATAGGAGGTGACTGGAATGCATATCAAAAGCCTAAACTGGATAAATCAAGTCCACAAAGATCATATAATACTCAAGCAGTGTTAACATTAACCGGACTTAAATATGATTTTAATTTATATGATCCCTTTAAATATGGTAATAAATCTCATAATTCAAATATCTTTACATTTTACTCAAACTGTCATAAAATGTGGTCAAGAATTGACTTTTTTTTAAATTTCGGAACCACTAATCAATTTTGATCCCTCAGTATCTATCCAGGCCCGCTACCTTTCAGACCATTCTAAAATTACATTAAGTTTTAACAATTACTCTGGAAACAATCTACTCCATAAAGGTTATAACTGGTCCTTAAACCCCAATTTATTAAAAAAAAGGAAATAATACAGGAAATACAGAATATTCTCAAATCCTTATCATAAGTTACCTAAACACCAACACCCACCTGATATTGAATGGGCGGCAGCTAAGGTGCAGATAAGGGGTATATTTCTCCAAAAAGCTTCTTATTATAAAAAAATTCAATTCAGAGAAGAACAAATGTTAGAAGAGAAAATTAAAAAAACTAGATCAAGAATTAATGGTAAGTCATAACATACAAACTGAAACAGAATTGTTGAAATGTCAGAAAGACCTTTTCGTGATCCAAAATAATAGATTGTCATTTCATGAAACTAAAATACTCGCAAAATATGCTAACCATATTCCAACTCCATCTAGGGCACTAGCAAGAATTATTAGTCAATCTAAATCTCCCTCTCAAATTCCGGAATTATACTATAAAAATAAAATGTATATGAAATCTGATGATATTATTAACACTTTTGAAGTCATATACTCTCAAATCTATGGAGAACAAGAAAATTCACCTACAACTGAAAATGGTAATGATCTCCTACAAAAAATGAAATTCCCAAAAATAGACGATAATTCGCAGAAAGATTTAATAAAACCTATATCCATTGAAGAAATAACAGCAACAATTAAAAGACTGAAATCATACAAAGCCCCAGGCCCAGATGGCCTTACAGCAGAGTTTTATAAAACCATCTATAGTATTATTGCCAAAATTTTGTCGTACATATTAAATTATATAATCAATAATAAAATTAATGATCTACACTTTAATGCTTCCAAAACAATTTTTTAACTTAAAGAGAACTCGGATCCCCAGAACTCAGACAACTATAGACTTATATCACTTTTAAATATTGACACTAAAATTTTGACATCCATTCTAGCTAATAGACTGAAGAAAATAACGAGCCTAATTATTTCCAATGAGCAAGCTGGATTTTTAACATCTAGACAGACCAGTGATAATACTTTAACACTTCACACATTAATCTCATATGCCAATCAAAAAAATTTAAATATGTACGCACTCATCATAGATGCTCAAAAGGCTTTTGATAGAGTTAACATAAAATTTTTATTTAAAATTTTACACTACTTTAACTTACCTCAAGAATTCATTCTAACTTTACAAATACTATATAATAACCCTTATACAACCTTATATATAAATAAAATGTGTTCTAAAAGGTTCCAAATCAGAAATGGAACCAGACAAGGATGTCCTTTATCCCCCCTACTATTTAACCTATATTTAGAACCCTTATTTTTACACATTAAACAAAATATATATCATAATGCCCCAGTAATTTATGGTACTAAGATCTCTCTGGCAGCTTTTGCTGATGACCTTAATATATATTCTACAACGCCGTTTTCAGACACCAAAAATACTATCTGCTATTGATGATTTTGCATCAATATCAAACTATAAAATAAACCTTAAAAAAACAATATATTTTCTTTAAAAACTCCAAAACCCTTCTCACTTTTACCATTGATAGGTCAAGTAAAATCTGAAGAAAAAATTAAATATTTAGGTATTACATTTTCGACAGATAACAAGGACTTTTATCCTAATAATGTTAAACAAACTTGGGAACACATTCTGTCTGATCTAAAAAGATGGGAAATTTTGAAACTACCACCACTAGCAAAGGTCTCTATTATTAAAATGAATGTTTTGCCCAGATTATTATATATATTCAGGTCAGCACACTTGATAATACCTAAAAAGTTATTTAAACAAATTCACACCGAATTTGCAAAATTTATATGGAAACCAAAGAAAACTAGAATATCATATGACAATCTGATGATCCTGAAAGATAGAGGTGGTTTAGAGTTACCCAATTTTGAAATCTACTTTTTAATTATAAATGCCAACAAAATTTTAAGAATTGCAAACTATGATTCACGTAGCAATAATTGGTCTCCAAACTGGGTAAGACTAAGTTATAAACATACTGAGAGTTTGAATATAAATCCCAAATCATTACCTTTTTTAAACAAGAATAATATTAAATGTCATGATCTAATGTATTATATCAAAAACTATATTGCATTATTACAAGATCTATTTAGATCATTAAATCTCTTTCATTGTATGATGATCTTACAACCCTTCCATAGAAATCCTAACCTGAAAATTAGTAATCAGCTAATAGATCTAAAAAGCTTTCTACTTATAATTAACGTAACCCTTCATGACATATACCCATATTTGAATTACTCTGCTCATGAACTAAGACAATAAATGGGTTTACCTAAATCATATTTATCGATCTTGAGACAGATAAAAGATTTGTCCATAAGTTACTTTGAAAATTTAACCATTAGTAAAGATGACTTAACGATATGTATCTCATTATGGCAAGCCCTTTTACAAAGTACTACATTTATATCATGCACATATAAATTGATAAAAAAACTTTAAATATCAAGACCGCCTTCTCTTATCTAAATATTGGAAAGAAAAACTTCCATCGGTTGAAGAAAGTAAAATAATTAAAGCAATCAGTTTAACCACAAAAGCCATCTCCCTTCAAAAGTTAACATTTACTCAACTCATGATAAATAATAATGCTTACTATACACGTCTTAGATTGCACAAATTTAACAATAATAATTCTCCTAAATGCCCATATTGTAAAGATGTAATGGCTGACCTCTTAAATATGTTCTGGAGCTGTAAATGCATATATAAACTTTGGAATTCCTTAAAATTACAATTACAAAAGATGAGTTATCAAAACTCAACGCTTTCCTGGGAATTTATGATATTACATATCCCTCCAAATAACCTATCTAGATCCCAAATAATCATACTCATCAATATTTGTCTTTTAATGAAACTCTACATAGCTACTAACTGGTTGACCCCATCTCAAACCTCATGGGAGAACTTTAGGACCTTAGCGATAAAACACATTTTAGCCCACAAATATGTAATTAATATTCAAAACAAAACCCCCCATAATTTGAAAATCTGGGAACAACTTTTCAATATTATATTGGCTTAAAACTTGAAGTCTGAACTATTCTTTTATTATACCTATTTTATAATACAATAATATCTGTAACTTTATTATCACAAATACTATACCTGGAGGAAATAATCTTAATTTTTTACAATTGTGAAAAAGCATGGAAGCATTCATGTAAATAATGTATATATGTTGTTAGAATGTTATTAGAAATTTTGTTTGGTAATCATTGGTTTATTTCTATGTTATATGTTTTGTATGAATAACGTGAAAAATAATAAAGAATTATTATTGAAAAAAATAAAGGAAATATGACTTGCTTGAGCTGCTCCATGCCCAACTAACCATAGCTGAAACCACTTATCATATTATTGCTAGCTAAAGTTCCCTAAAATGAGTCTGGAAAACAACACCTCCTACCTAAACATACTGGAATCTCTTAACATTCAGCCTAACACCAGGCTTATAAGTGACTTCAACTACCCCTCCATAAACTGGAAGACTTATATGACTCATAATTCACTTACACAGAGGTTTTTGGACTTTGTCATTGGAAACACCCTGGAGCAACTAGTTAGCTCCCCAAATAGAGGTACAAATATCCTAGGCTTATTACTCATGAAAATGGGGGGTGGGTACTGCTCCCTCCCATGTATTAATTCTTCCCTGGTAAGATCTGACAACTAAATGATCTTCTTTAGTATTAAAGCTAACCTAGAGCCCCCATTAAACTCCTTACCTGTTAAGAACTTTGCAAAGGCCAATTATCTCAAACTAATTGACAGCTTATTAAACTTCCAAGCCCCTCTGAACCCAGATGACACTGAGGCCTACCTTGAGCTGCACACAAAAATACTGCACAACCACATTCATAGCTTCATAGAGGAGGCAATACCTGTCTGAGTGAAATAAACCACCCAGGTGGACCCTAGCATAAACAGTCTATTAAACAAAAAAAATCCTTTCAAAAGCCAAGAAGGAACAGACAAAACAGTGCAAAAAGACACTCACTAATCTAACAAACAAATAAAATAACTGGTCAAATCTGCCAAAACAAACTATGAGGGAAAGATACCCTCCCTGGTATATGATAACCATTAGGCTTTTTTTTAATTATGTTCATAACCTCAGGGGAAATGCTCAGCAATGTGTTGAATTAATCATGAATGACAACACTTACATCAGCCTGAAACTATAGAAAATCTGCTGGCTGACAAGTTCAGTTAAAACTTCTCCCCTCAACCATGTGCCTACCAGTCATTATGAGGGAACGGATCCTTACTGTGCTCACTAAAACCAAAAACACAGCCTCCATGGATCACAATAAAATTCCGAGATGCTTCTTAAAAGCTTAAAACAGAATCTATCCGGGTGACTAGAAACCATCTTTAATCACAGTCTCCAGATGGGCTTTGTCCCAGAGAAATGGAGGACTGTACAAGGGAGGCCCATCAACTGACCCAGGGAACTACAGACCCATATGCTTGACCAGTCGTATCTGCAAGGCCATGGAAATAATTATCATGAACCTGATCAATAACAACATAGAAACTCTCCAAAAACTGGAAGAGACCCAATTTGGCTTTGTCAAAGGGAGGTCTTACCTGCTCAGTCTGGTGGACTTCTTCGAGAGAGCCACCAGGGCCATGGATGAGGGTAAAATGGTACACACCGCTTATTTAGACCTGACCAAAGCTTTTGATACAATCCCTGACTTGGGGATCCTAGATAAACTTAATGAGTTAGGTATAAACCCCTACATAGTCAGACGTATAGCCAACTGGCTCACTGACAGGACACATATCCAGAGAGCTGAATCCATTTCCAATAAGAAACCCACAGTGCTCAGTGTTGGGATTCCTCCTGTTTAGTATGTACTTCTCTGAAGTGAGGAATAATGTTGGGGGCCTCTGGTTCACCAGTTTTACTGACTGTAAGCTGGGAGCAATCACTGAATTCCCAAATGATGGTGACATCCTACAAACAGGCCTAAAAATGGCAAACGACCATTGCCAAAACCATGGTCTGAGACTAAATGCTAAAAAATGCATAATCACACCCTTTGTTAAATCAGATATCCCTGCAAGTTATAATATTGATAGTAAACCCCTAAACATAGATCCAGTGGTGAGGGACCTAGGAAGACAGATAGATAGTAACCTAAATTTTGACCACCAGATAGCTGCAGCAGTGAGGAAATCCTTCTATGTGGCTCAACTTATAATTAAAGGCATGGCATCAAGCTCAAGGGAAGTTGTGGTGCCATTGTACTCATCCCTCATCAGGTAGATAATCAAGTACAATGCTCCCTTCTGTGTGTACCTATCCTGGCACTTACACCAACTGGAGTGGCCCCAAAAGTTTCTCATTAAAAAATACAAAGCTTAAGGCACATGTCTTATGCAGACTGACTAAAGGCCTTATCTCTTTACTCCCTCTTATATTGTTTATTGAGAGGGGACTTATGCTTGATCTACAAGGCATTCTTTGATCCAGCCCTGTTGAAAATGTAACATATTTGCAAGGCTAATCATACAAGGGGTATGGGTTCCATGGACCTGGACCTTATTTGTGACTCTAACAGAACTTGCTGGATAGACAGATTTGTGTCCAAAAGGCTACCTCATCTATGGAATAAACTTCCCATCTTCATAAAACAAAGCCTATCCCTCACTAATTTGGATAAATGGATGGGGAACCATAAATTAACTCATGGGGATATTGCCCATGTCCCTTATGGACAGAAGCAGTCTGTAAAAAGACTCAGGGCTCCAACACCCAAAGACCCACTACCCAGATACTACCGCATTCCATACCTGGGGAATTAAGATATAATATTGCCAAAAAAAACTTTGCTAGAATCTCCTTGTTTTCTGACTGAGTGTGCTTCTCAGCTGATAAGTATATTTTTTGGCACTTTTTAACTCTTCAGAGACAAATAAAACAATAACTGAATTCAGTTCAGAATAAAGTTTGAATAAATTGCATTTATTTAAACTGTATTTGCTTTAATATTGCTACACACTCAGGTGTGCTAGCTTGCACTGCACTTGAATTGCTTTTAGTGCTGTTTTACCTGCTTTATTTGAAAAAAAATTCTAAGCTTGTTTCCTGCCTTTCTTGTAACTAGTCTAGTCCAGATACATATTTGATATATCCAGGACTGTTTGTAAGCTTCTGAGCCCCCCAAGCCTTTCTGTGTTGGAGGGAAGCCTTCTAGCTTCTCAGTGGGAGTGGTAAGCACTAGGTAGTCTCTCTACCAAAAGAGTGGTTTCTGGCCCAGAAATTGTAGGTTCTTGGTCATTTGGGGAGTTTTTCCATCTCTTTCACCTTTCTGGTTTAAAAGTCCACATTTGCACTTGTTTCTCACCTTTCCTGTAACTAGTCTAGTCCAGATATAGATTTGCTGTATTCATGACTGTTTGTAAGCTTCTGAGTCCCCCCAAGCCTTTCTGTGTTAGAGGGAAGCCTTCTAGCGTATCAGTGGGAGTGGTAAGCACTAGGTAGACTATCTACCACAAGAGGAGTAGTTTCTGGCCCAGAAATTGTAGTTTATTGGCCATTTAGCCAGTTATTTCCATCTATTTCAACTTCTGGTTTAAAAGCTCACATTTGCACTTGTTTCCCACCATTCCTGTAACTAATCTAGTCCAGATACAGATTTGTTGTATCCATGACTGTTTGTAAGCTTCTGAGCCCCCCCCCTAAGCCTTTCTGTGTTAGAGGGAAGCCTTCTAGCGTGTCAGTGGGAGTGGTACGCATTAAGTAGCCTATCACAAGAGGAGTGGTTTCTGGCACAGAAATTTTACTTTATTGGCCATTTGAGTAGTTTTTTTATCTCTTTCAACTTTCTGGTTGAAAAGCCCACATTTGCGCTTGTTTCCTGCCTTTCCTGTAACTAGTCTAGTCCAGAAACAGATTTGCTATATCCAGGACTGTTTATACGCTTCTGAGCAGTGCCAAAGTCTGCTCTTCAATTTTTCCCTTAGATCTGCTAGTTCTCTCCTCCTGCACTTTTACTAGCTTATTAGTGGGTCTATATTAGAACAGCGAACATTCAAAACTTCAAGTGTTCTAATATCGAATCTTATGAATGGAAAATTTAAAACATCAAACACACTCCACGTTCCTAAGCACCCTGGAGAATGTTAGGGTCCAACCTAACAGTCTTATACTGGGTGACTTCAACTACCCCTCCATTAACTAGGAAAACTACTCATGTATCAATGCACTTGCCCAACATTTCCTGGAATTCATTAATTCCAATGCCCTGGACCAGCTCGTTCTTACCCCCACTAGAGGTAGCAACATCCTTGACCTGGTCATTATTAACATGGGCGACCATTGCTCTACACCAATAGTCAACTCCTCCTTGGTTAGATCCAACCACAAACTAATCACCTTGGAAATCCACCCCCCCGCAAAGATAACCATCATGAAAAACGTCTCCAAAGCTAACTTTGGGCTCCTAAAAACAGAGGTGGCTAACTTCATGGCACCCATGCAAATGGAGAATAGATGCATGACTGCCGAATCATACACCAATGCACTGTATGAACACGTACACAAATGCATGGATCTCGCCATACCCAATAGAACCAAGACGCTCTGCTCCAAAAAAAGGAAGCCAATCTGGTGGTCCCCTGCCATAAACAAACTCTACAACACAAGGAGGAAAGTGATGCGGAATAAGGTGAAGTCCCAAGACTGGAAAAACTCCCTTATCAGCCTCAACAAAAAGTTGAGATGCCTCATCAAATCCTTTAAAGCTAGCTATGAAAACAGAATTTCAGCAAATAGTAAAGACAATCACAAGGCCTTCTATAGTTATGTAAAGAATCTCCATGGCAATACCCATATTTGCTCTGAGTTACTGCACAATGGTACCTCCTATACTAAGCCAACAGATATTGCCAATATACTTGCTGACAAATTCAGTGCCAACTTTACCCCTCCCCCCAAAGGACCATTAACAATACCAGTAGATTGCCAGGCACCCAGTATTACTGCTGCACAGATTAAAACAGCACTATCCAAGGCCAGGAATACAGCTTCTATGGGACCTGACAGTATCCCTCGCTGGGTTCTACATGAACTACAGAATGAACTGGCACCTCACTTGTGTGCCCTGTTCAATCACAGCCTTACCTCAGGCTTTGTCCCTACCAAATGATACACTGCTAAATTCATCCCTTTCCACAAAGGAGGAGTGACTACAGACCCTGGGAACTATCGCCCTATTAGCCTGATGAGTCTGATATGCAAAGCTATGGAATGCATCATCATGGACCTAATAAACAAGAATATAGGGATTCTCCAAACTCTGGATCCCAAACAGTTTGGTTTTGTGAAGGGTAGATCATGCCTGCTCAACTTGGTTGACTTCTTTGAGTCAGTCACCAGAGCTGTGGATGAAGGCAAGGTGGTTCATACAGCCTACTTTGATCTGGCCAAGGCCTTTGATACCATTCCCCACTCAGGAATCATAGAAAAACTCACTAAGCTAGGCATCAACCCCCATATCACTAAGTGGGTTGCCTATTGGCTCATAGACAGAACCCACAGTGTGAAAGTAGCTGACTCCAAGTCAGACTGCCGACCAGTCATGAGTGGAGTCCCACAGGTTTCGGTCCTGGGTCCCCTTCTGTTTGGCATCTACTTCTCTGAAGTCCAAGCCAACACAAAGGGACTCTGGCTGGCAGACAATTGCAAGTTGGCAGCTATTATTAACTTCCCAAGTGCTGTTGACATCCTACAGAAAGGCCTCACTAAGGCCAACGACTGGTGTCAGAATCATGGCCTTAAACTTAATGCCAAAATATGTGTCATCATCCCATTTGGGAAAAACTGGGTTCCCATAAATTACCACATCAATGGTAGTCCACTGAATACAAAAGGCGTTATAAAAGATCTGGGAACACAGGTTGACAGCAACCTCTCTTTTGACCACCACATTGCCACTGTGTTCAGAAAGTCCTTCTATGCGGCATATCTCATTACTAAGGGTTTTGCATCCAGGAAGAAAGAGGTCATTGTCTCCCTCTACTCTTCCCTCATTAGGCCAGTCATCGAGTACAATGCCCCATTTGTCATGTACCTCACTAGACACCTGCAACAACTGGAGAGGCTGCAAACTTACCTCACAAAGAGGATCCTAGACCTTAAACACTTGTCCTATATGGACAATCTCAAAAAACTCCAGCTATTCTCTGTCTCATATCACCTACTTAGAGATGATGTCTGCTTGACTTACAAAGCCATGCCTGACCCAGCTCTGCTTAAAAATGCTACATATAAAGAAATCCCAATCCCTCTGCACCACATGCTCCAGACCTCAACCTAATTACCACAATCAACAGAATGTGCTAGAGGGACAGGTTCATAACCCTGAGAATGCCCATGCTATGAAATAGACTTCCCATACATGTCAAACAGCGCACCTCACTGACCCTCTTCAAGAGAAATCTTGATGAGTGGATGGGAAATAGAAAATTCACCCCGGGGATCACTCCAGTGGCTCTACTCGACAGAGGCACTGAGAACTAAGGTCGGGTGTCCCGAAGCCAGGGTAATCCTATGGGCTAGGCTTATAAAACCTCCAGGACCATTCACCTAGTACACACCTATGAACCTATGAACCTATATCCTGGGTATTATTGGTTAGGCTGTAAAGGATCTTGTGCCATTAGCCTAGTAATCATCTATGAAACCATGAACCATTTTGTAGTATTGCTGTACAAACTGAATTACAATTTTTGATCATCTATTTTCTACCTCTTAGACCACTGCTGCTGTTGTGCTCACTTTTCCTCTAGTTGCTCTTCAAAACTCAGTTCTTATTTCTGAATTGTATAGACAGCATTGTAAACCACTTTTGTTCTTATATACTCATTCTGTCCTGTTCTGTTGTGATGCAGACAGTATTAACAACTTTTAGGTTCATAGGTGTTTACTAGGCTAATGACCACAAGGGTCCTTTTAAGCCTAGCCATACATCCCAAATCTCTGACAAGTTCTGGTACTCCTGATAAGTGTAAGCAGGGGCTTGGTAGATTAAACATTTACAAGCAAGGGTGTAGGAGGTGAACCATTTGCAGGCTGCTTGTGTCCATTAGAGACATAGGTGCTAAGCCAGGGATGAATTTCCTGTTCCTCATCCAATTGTCCAAGTTACACTTGAACTGGCTTAGAGAGGAACTCTGCTTCACATGGATGGGGAGCCTTTTCCAGAGACAGGATAGTCTATGGGATACATACTTGTCTCTACAGCAGGTCCTATTTATATTACAGGTAAGGTTTAAGTCTTTAGAATGGGTAATTCTGGTGCTGTTTGTTTTGTGAATATGCAGGAGGTCCATCAGATTGGAGTCTGACAATGTCTGGTATGCCAGGCATAGATCTCTCATCAACAGCATGTAAAAGACAGAATACAGGGATAGGACCATGAGGTGGTCTGCATAGGACATTTTACTTATTCCTTGTATTCTTTTAGTGAAGAATAGATAAATTAATACTAGGCTAACTTTACTTGTGGGCTATTTTAATCCTAGCCAATTACCCATGTGAGAATCAAACCTGCATCAATCTCCCAGCATAAATTAGTACTAGGATAACTGCCCCTGCGGGCAATTTTAAGCTTAGCCAATTACTGCATGTGAGAATCAACCCTGCACCTTGTGTCTGTAAGGTAAACTCATTAACCCCATGTACCTTCTCAGGGCACCTTAGTGCTTACATCTGAGTGCTCTTTCAGGTGCTTGGAAATGTATGCTGTTTCACCCGAGTGCCTTCCACAAGCGCGGGTAAATTCTCAGTCCATTTTTAGCTCCACTGTTAGAAATGAAGTTGAAAAAGTACCTGAACTTTGTCAGGTACCTTCTCAACATTGTTTTCACTGTGGAGTAACATCTTGTTGGTATTTACGATTTTGGAGAAAATTGGCTTGCCATGCACTGTGTATCTGCTTGTGATCACAGCAAGCCGATTCTGTATATTTTGCAGGAAGCAAGTGGTGGCAGCCAATCGGATTCTTGCAATCCAAGCCACCACTTGCCTAACAGCTTCTTACAGTTTCTGGTCATATGTTTATTAGTATTAGTTAAATGCAGAGTTTTTACATCCTATATTCATTATGTTAAAGTTCTGTTTTTACCTCTGACATAAAAGAAAGGTGGGACTGCATAATCAGAAAAAAACACTTAATTACTGTATTTACGAAACGCCGGCACTATTAGTTAAATGCAGAGCTTCTACATGCTGAACTGTAACAATATAGCATACTATGTCCTGAGCAGCCTTTCAATGTGCACAACAGCTCAAACAGGGAGGTCAAAAAGTATAGCTCCTATATTCATTATGTTAAAGTTTTGTTTTTACCTCTGACATAAAAGAAAGGCGGGACTGCCTAATCAGAAAAAAAAAAAAAATTACCACATTTAGGATGCGCTATCAACAGAAGGTCTCCTTTCCTAGTTTCCAAGTTCTTCAGTGAAGTTAAAGTTTCAAGCTTGCACATTTTCGATGGCAAAATAAAGCCTTCATATAACACTTGCAAATCTTCTGGACCTGTGTTTTGTGCATCCAAAGGTACTTTTGAAAGGTCACTCATGAAATGTAGAACGCCTAAACTCTGTAGTTTTGTTTGCTTTACTTCAGTCCAACTTGACTGTCTTTTGAGGAGCTCCAAAGTACAAATTAAGTTCAGTAACTCAAAGTATGCACTTAGCAACCTGCGGGATGCAAAACAGTGAGACCCACCCACTGATCTCCTTTGTTGCACGCTCTTGGAATATGTAAGCAGGACAGAGCACATCCAGCGGTGACATAACTAAAACGTATGCAACTAGTAGTGTTTTTTTCTGTCCGGTTTAAAGTGTGTTGGGCAATAAAAATGAAATGCATCTTGTGGAAGGTAGAGTTGTTAAGCGGCTGCAGCCACTCCTCATGTGAAAAGCCAGACAACAGTTGTCATTTACAGTACAAGCAGCTTTTTATGAGCTGCTCCAGAGTGAGTGATTTCAATATTACTGCCAAAAGCAATATGCTTTTTTAAGCTTCATTCTCCGGATGTTATGATTTATTACAAGCTCTTCAGCCAAGTGAGACATTCTGCTATTCAAAATTTTCTAAGTATTTTATTGTCTTTTATCCCAAATGTTTCTGCTGTGTCTATCTGTCCGGATTAGATGTCTATGTTGTTTGGTTTTCTTGTAAGTCGGTGACGATCACAATCAATAAGTTCAGACATTATAGTTTAATACTTATTCATCAGAACATATCCATTGATTTAAAATATGTTATTGTGTTATTCTGTTACTGTCTGGCAGTTATTGTAGGGGATTATGGCTTTCAGCTGTTAATAAACTAATCCATACAAGCAAGGGTACAGGATTTTATTTCTTCCCTTTCCTATATTATATATGTATTTATTTTTGACTTTGTGCAAGTTATTTAAACTGTGGTCCTGGGTCACCCTTCAAAAGAAACACTTTGTCCAGGGTGCTTATCTGGTTAAAAAATACACAGAAAATTTGAATGACAGAGTAATATTTAAAAAAATGTCCCTTATTATTTTTTAGCTTTCTCACTGATTATTGAACAAAGACATTGAGGGCTATATCTTTCAGGTTTATTCTTCAGCACACTATCATGAAGTCAGTTCATATATTGATAATGAAATACTTATGGGGGAGCAGATTCAAACTATTTCATTGGCAGCAGTAGTATTGAATAACTATGAATCTTTCCCAGACTTCAGACCAATATGAGATGTTGCAAAATAATATTTATTAATATTGTTTATGGCCTAAGAATGCACACTGCTAAAGAAATTTTTTTTCTTTTTGTTTTAATAAAGGTACAATAAACAAGCTAACAACGTATGCTTATGCACATATAGATAGATAGATAGATAGATAGATAGATAGATAGATAGATAGATAGATAGATAGATAGAAATAGACTTGTCTGTCTGTGTCTACTTTAATCATATAAGAATTAGAAAACATTAACTTAACATACTTTTCAAAGCCAAATAAGAATAAAGTAACAAGAACATACCCCCTGAGATTCATGAAGCTTGCGCCAGGCACAGGCGTAGCGTAGGTGGAATAACGCCAAATATGGCCGTCGTGCGATTCAGGTATGATCCAATTCCATGTGCACTACCGGCGTACGCAAGAACTGAGCAGCCCTCGGCATAGGTATGCTAATCACCCCATACGCAGTGTCGCACCATGCAAATGAAGGCAGATAGTGATTCATGAAGTGGTGTAGGCGTAGTGTAAGCCCACAGAAATGTAAACCAAAAAACACGGTTTACATTTTCTCAAACAGAACATCAGAGCTATGGAAGCGGACCAGACTCATGTATTACAAAGTTAACATATGCCAATGGCTAAATATACAGCCAATGGCATAAGAAAAGATGCACAACACCTAAAAAACAACATTTAATGTCATGTCCACAGTAACACACAGTACAACCGCAGGGCATGTGTGCGCAAACAGGAACATAAAGAAAATATATAAAAATGTCATAAATTCGCAATGTAATACAAATCAGGTTTTCAGCATAATACGCAATGGTAGGCATGGAATACCACAACCAAGGTGCAAGGGTTGCTAAGGGCCTGCAACAGTGTTCGGTGCTGTAACTATGAATTAGTAGTCAATGCCATGCAAATGAGGCAGGTAATACTGAATAGCAAACGTCCCGCCAGATGAAGGATGTACCATATGGCGCAGCGCTATAACACCGAGGAGTGGCAAAGAGGAGATACATGACATCAGCAGAGGGGTGTGCCACCGTAGCAGTAAGCACATTGGAGCAATGTAAATCTGGCCTGGCCTTTGCTAAGCAAAGCTGCAGGACAGGGGTGGGGAGGAAGGTATAGAATCGTTTAGCTGAGAGCACACATGGTGCCCGAAAGTGCATGTGTACAGGGATGAAAACATGCCCAAAACCTGGTAAGCAGATGCACGCACCACAAACAATAGCACAAACAGGAAGGTCAGGGGAAGAAATGAAGGAAATGCCGAAGTAGGGTAACTGGAGTACTACTGAGCAATTAACACCAATCAACTCACGGTGGCCAATTGACGGCAGATGACAAGTCTTCTCGCAGAAACCTGCAAAACAGGATAGGGGAGGCATTGGATTGCAAAGAAAGGAGGGGAGGCATTGGATTGCAAAGATAGGAGATCTGTCATAGCAGAGCAAAGCAAACCGACAGTAGACCGGCAATAGCACACATTATGCAAGATAAGCCAGGTCTAGGAAAGTACAAATGAAAGCAGGCTGCTGGATGCATGCCAGAAAATGGTAGGTGGAACATGCAGAAATGTAAAGGGATGGTCAAGAGGTAATCCACGGCAGTCAAATGTAATTCAACACCAAAGGCACCACAATAGTAGTTCCGGTAGTAAAACACATAAGATACCCTGTAGCTACGATCATACATACACACCCTATGACATCATCGGTGTTCACAGCACAATAGTATAAAGTGTGAAAGCACCCTACACACACCTGTGTATTCCCAAACACTGCACCATAGGTGTAAACACACTGGGAACTTTTAAAATGTATTTGTTGGGAGCTGCCATAGCTGTGATTCATCAGCATATGTTAGAGACTGACGATGTTGTAGAGGATGATGCCGACAACCACCGCAGGCCCTGGAGGAGGAGAAGAGTGTTCAGACCAAGGGTAACCTACCAGGGGCTACATGATCTGGAGATAGTAGAGTGTTACAGGGTGGACAGGGACATCTTACAGCAAATAGTGGAGCTGTGCCGGCCACACCTGAGAACCAGAAACAACAGAGGGGAACCCATCCCAGTGGACATGAAGGTATGTGTAAGCTTGCAAATACTAGCCACAGGTACCTTTCAAAGGCCAACTGGAGATATAATGGGGATCTCACAGGCATCAGCATCCAGGGTACTACACCAGTTTCTGGATGCCATATTACCACATGCCAATGAGCATATATACTTCCCCGAACTCAGGAGGAGTTGGCCAGCAATATGCATCACTTCCACCGTGTGGCACACTACCCGGAGGTACTGGGTGTGATAGACTGCATGCACATACAAATCAAGTCACCACGCAATGAGCATGGTAGGCGCTACATAAACCGCAAGGGATTCCACTCCATTAACTGCCAGGTCATGTGCAATGTCCAGGGCATTATCATGGATGTGTGTGCTGGCAGCCCTGGAAGCTACCATGACTCCCATATCTGGCATGCCTCACAGCTATTTCAGGTATTTGTTAGGGGGGGACATCCCACATGGTCACCTTGTGGGGGATGCTGTCTATGCACTGGAGCCATGGATGATGACTCCCATCAGAAATGCACACACACCCATGCAAGAACGCCATAATGAGGCACACGCACAAACCAGAATCATCATAGAGCATGTGTTCGGGATGCTGAAATCACGGTTCCGGTGTTTGGACACATCTGGTGGAGCCTTGCAGTACTCTCCAGGCACGTGTGCCCACATCATCATAGTATGTGCCATGCTACATAATATGATCCTGCGGAAACAGCTGCAGCAGGGACAAAATGGTGAAGGCCCTCATAGCCCACCGCAATTGCCAAGGCCATCACAGGCACAGAGGGATTTAGACCATGAACACACTGTGCCAGCCCCAGTAGGCAGACGGAGGCATGCCCAATATGCCTAGGCCTTGGAAAAGAGAGAATGTATAGCACATACTCTGGCAGTGTAGGCCCCTACGGACTGACACACCTCTCCCCCTGCACACACAGTAAAATAGATGGCACACAAGCACGACCACCTGTAAATTGTAATGTATAGGTGGCCCACTTTGTTAATCCTACATAGGCAGCCCTCAAACATTGTACACACAACAGCTATTGGAACACGGAATGTCAACACCTGAACAGTACATGCACCTATCAGCATATGGTGGTGCTGTGTGTATAGGTTCCCAGGTACATCGGTAGGTACACAGCCGATTGTCAGAGGCCATACACCAAACGGAGCAAACAGTGTCTGCTATCGCCACAACATCGAGTAACCAACTGTCACTTAGTGGAGCAGAGGCAATCGCGGGAGCACATGTGTGTAAGCACTGTTCTGCACACACTCAGCACAGAGTCCCTGCTGCATTAATGAGGGGCTCCACATAATGTAATCATGGATGTTGTGTCAAGGCATGGGGTGTACCCATGACAGGTATTCGTCACCCCAGCATGCTCCACCTACGGTCGTTTGAAGGTGTAGCACGGTATCGTGTGTTGCTCACTGTGATATACATACCCAATGCCGGAGCACACCCAGTAAACATCACATGGACATACCATTAACTGGACTCATCAATATGTAAACTAACTGAGTTACCCATGTGAGTGCAGTATGGAGTAACAGCCGTAGTATACTCCACATACAAAATGACATAACACGTGTACAAATCCCAGATGTCCAAGTGTTAAATGAAGTGACCGTCGTGCACGTTCCCGGTCCCACATCCTGCAAGGGATGTAACGTAATCCCGAAGGCACGAGTAATGCATGTCGGATGCAGGTCATCATATCACGTTTAGCACACGTTAGTGGGAATATCCGTTGCCCACTGCTGGTAAGTGACATTTAAATATGACTATACGGATATGCGCAAAACAGGGCTAAGCTTCTCCGAATATCATGCAGATCACGGTCAATGATGTCCAGAACAGGTGAAACCAGCATTATTCACCCCTGTACTAATAGTGCCTGCTCTGAAGGGTAAAACGACCACTGCCAGGAGTAGAACACGCAATCATGTATACAATCACCTAACACTATTGCTAGCCAAGATGTTACCACCTCTTCAAATGACCAATGTGGGACATACGTCAGATGTCTGCAGGCCGACACATACACCCGGCCAGTACAAAAATCAGAACTTCACTGTTTTGCCTAGATAAAAGCTTATTCTTGTAATGTTTACTTACTTATTCTGTTTTTATAACATATAGGTGGTTCAGATACAGAATAACTGTTTTATGCAACTATTACATAAACTATAGGAAATACGTATGTCCTAAAATCCCAGGGCATTTGCCATGTTTACACATATTTTGCAGGACACAACTGCTCATAGAGGGACTGTCCCTCGCAAAGTGGGACAGCTGGTAACCCTGAGGTAGATCATTACGGTAGGTGTGGGTATAGCTAGCCATAGGCATACGGTTACCACCTGTCCAACATTAGGAGGGATAGCCCCTCCCTGGGCAGGTGTGTCCTGACATAAAACATTACAAAGGGCAAATGATTGTAGGACATTATTATGTCCCATATATTATGTAATAGTTGCATTAAATAGTAATGCCTGTATGTAAGAAACGTAAATGCTACATGCAATATGATAAGTAGCCAAAGTCCCACAACAATAGGTATGTATTGAGGATAAAAGAATGTGCTATCCTCTGTACTGACCTTGGCTATGTGTCAGCCTGTAGACACTGCTGTGTGTCCCACAAGTGTCCAACAATGGCCATATGAAAAGGTGGCAACCCATGGCAAAGCGGTTCTGTTACCAACACAGCTGCAATGACTGCAAATATCTGGGACAGAAATACATGGGATAGCTGTCATTTAGACATATCCCTTTACTTATTGCTGCAATTTCGGAGGTATGGAAGTATCGAACTCACCTGCATACTATATAGAAACCAATTAACAATGGCCTAATGTAAAATCCCGTAACATAAGTCTACTAACTGACAGCTCTTTAATTAGGGACGGAGCCCACACACATATATATGGAATATGTAGAAATGCAAGCCCCACAAACCTGTATATGCTATGTACACCCACCGACATCCCCCACACTAGAAACTATAGCAATACAGACTGTAATTACAGCACAAACATCCAGTCAGTCAATTACATCTGCAGAACTGTCAACATACCTTGTGAGAGACACAATTAAAAGCGCCATGCAAAATTGTAGCCGTTGTATAATGGAACAAACGACGATGTTACAGGTTTTGTTTGCAGTAGTCCGTTATCAGATGGTTGGGATGACAGGTACACCCACATGTTGAACCACATACTCTAGCTGTGACACACAATCCACGGGGGACATGAATCCAAAGTATACTTGTCTCTACACATAGCAGATACAATTACACACAACAAAATACAATACAGGCCGTCTCCCCGAAGGTAGGGCAAATGGGCAATGTCCAAGTGGAGAATTCAATTATACCCCACTGTTGCCATGTAATTGGCGAATGGAGTAGCTGTACAGCTGATGTGCAAGTAATTAGTCACACAGGAACACCAATTGGCAGCAGGAAACCACGTTACAGGTATTGACGTATATAAGGATGACTTGCCAGACATTCAAACCGTATGCTCATACCATATACCTGTTTAAACAGTGTAAGAGAGATAGAGACGAAAGTCCGGAACGATAACAAGGTATGTAGAACACTCGGTATGTAAGTTTATGTATAGCATGTTTTGTATTAATTAATTATTTAGTGTATGTATATCCTGGTTTGCATTAATTAAAAGTGTCCGCAATACATAAAGTGGGAAAAGGTATTTATGTAGTGATGTCTTGCTGAGCATACTAACGCTTGTAGAAACTGTGCATCCAGCAGTGGGCCACAAGGTACACATCACAGACACCCCAAGGGATGTTACATGAGGGCTTTAAACAGAACAATTCCATACAACCTGCTGTCAGTGGTAGGGTATGTCCAACAAGTACATGCCATAGCAGGGGATAGTATATGTTGATATACTGTCACAGTAGGCATGTGTATGGGCATATAACAACAATGACATGTCTAAGGTGGTCCCGCTGTGCAAGTATGCTTTGCATTATGGGATACTATGTAAAATATGTGTAATGTATAGTATTGTAGGTAGATATGTTAGATATTATACACAGCATAACAGGCATATCATGCATACCAAAGGTATCGTCTATTGGCATGTACAATAACAGGATACATATGGCTTGTAGGCATGGGACATTGTAATAGCATGATAGCTAATCTAAATGGAAGGGCTACCAAGTGACCATGCACAAAGGACATGTAATAGCTTCACAGATTCATAGTGGAGTACTATGCAGTCTGGCAAGTCTATGTGTAAGCACAACTACAGTGTTCACACCAGTGGCATGTCTCTAGGGTAGTGTCCTGTGAACAGCAGAGCCATGTGTTACCTGCACCTCTACACAGTGCAGCCATGCAGTGATCCCTGCCGTACATGTGTCTCCCAACCACCAAGTGAGGTATCACATGAACAGTGCTACTGAGTATCCCTGCGTGATGTACATAGGACTCATGTTCCAAAGCATGGTGAGTGTCTGGTTTGGGAATGTAACCCTCAAGCACATCCCACTCATCATTGCGTGTGTGCACATATCCATGAGCATGTTTCTCACAGTGGCTTTTGCTTATGTCATGTAAGTGGAGTATATCCATTAATATTGTTGTGGACATGGGCCCAGTCTGTTCAGCAGAGGTCACCCCTGAGTATGTAGTATGCAAATGTGTACAGATGTGGTGTCCGTAGTTCAGCCGCATACTTTAACTGTCGGAGCTCAATAAATGTCATGGCGTGTTAATGTTGTGGTATGTAAAGCTATAGCTGTTGTGTAAGGTACACCCTAAATGGGGTGGTGTACCCTTGAATGTGTGTAGAATTCTGGAGTTCATAGGTACAATGGGTGCCTATGTACCAGCTACACACCCAGTACAGATAAATGTGGCCATGTAGAAGGATATCCATGCCGTAGAGGCAATATGGTAACCACAGGAGTGGGTGCGACATACGTGTGTACTACAAACACGTACAATGTGACATGTATGTAGGGGACTACCACCTATGTGATAGTCAGTGGGTGAATGGTGTAATGCAAAGGTGATGTTCATGCACCTTGTGTCATGCAGCTTGAGGCCTTGATATTCATATCAGGTATCTGTCAAAGTGACACCTGTATGGATGGAGTCAGTATCAGCTGGTGGATCAATCATGGTGCTTTGTATGCAGGGGGTTGTAAAGCTAGGTAGGGTAAGTCCCTCTGTGCTAGCCTGTACCTCAGGGAAGCATATACAGAACATGAGGTGCCCTATGACTGAGGACTGTGGTATGCCAAGTGTAACTGAAATGCAGTAGGTACTATGGTATGCTACCCTCATTGTGTGTGTCCTGTCCATGAGCCACATTGCATAACATCCTGAGACATAGGGTACGATGTGTAGGTGGATACGTATGTTGTCAATACCAGAATGGAGAACGGTGCTGAAAGGCAATGAGAGGACAATGTAGGATGTGTGGACCCCCATACCATCATCAACTACCCTGGTAACTGTATTAAAGGAGTCCACCGGGTGTAGGGGCTCTAACAAGTCCAACCCGGGTGGCATCAAAGGACTGGAGCCCAACAATGTCTCTGTGAATGACGTCCATGATGATGTGCCCCATAGCCATGCAGAACAGTCCAGTCAGGTGTGTAGGACTATAGTCCCACTTGTGCATTGTGGCGCCACCTTTGTGGAGTGTGATAACTGTTGCTGTGTGCCATTCAGGGGCCACAATGTCTGATACAAGGTTATTACTGAATATGGTGGCCTAGTGGGGAGACATGTCGTTCAGAGGTTTGTGGACATCACAGCCTGGGACTTTGGAAGGTGACATGGGGCCAGTGTCCCAGGACATATAGAGTGCAGGTTAGTACTGTGTAGGTGTGACCGCAGGGACACCGCAATGTTGCTGCATGGATTGTGGCCCTGTAGTGAGTGAGAGGGTGTAATGTTAGCATTGAATCCATCCGCCAGCATGTTGCCAACATCACCTGGTTCTGTAATGTTCCTGAGTGACTGTTGTATGGAGAGCAGATGGTGGTTATTGCCATTGACTACTGACATACCACCATAATGCCTTTGTAGTACACTGATGTGTCGCAGTAATGTTTTACGTAGCTAGTCTTGGAGTATGTGATGACCATGGGATTGTACACCACTGTGCACCAGCCTCCACCTGTTGTTGTAAAGTATGTCCATGGAACTTGACCACCAGAGTGGCGTCTGTTATCTGGTGAGTACCATCATGGCTCTGTGTGGAATAACATGATCCATGCAGTTGTTCCAGCATTTGTATGCGCATTGTCCATCTGCACGGGTGTCATGACGTTAACTACTGCTGTCATAAGATGTCTGTAGTAGGTGTTGTAGTAAAGGGTGATTAGCATATTTTTGGAATCCACCAATGAGGGGATAACCCCAGGTGTGGAACACCAGTCACATGGTGGTAGTGTTCATGTCAAGGATAATGTTGGTCTTGGAGGTGGTGCGTATGGGTTGATCCAGCCAAGTGGAGGTTATGACTCACAGATGTGTCAGTACATGAGTGGCTATCCCAGTTAAGTGTGGGTTAGTGTCAGTCACACATCAGTAGTAGCTGTCTGAGCCCTACTGTCCAGTACACCAACAAATGAGGTCCGGTAACCATGGGGTATGTTGTTGAATCTGTAGCTTGTTACAATGTGTATAGCAGTTCCAGACACAGTTAGTTGCACGTGAGCACCTCTGATGCATTGTGCTAAGTAACTAGCCAGGATGTGTGTACACCATAGTGGGATATGGGAACACCTCAGCCATGGGTGTGCCGGTCCAGGTATGTGCCTGAAAGGTATGGTCTGTCTATAACGTGTCATTGCAAGTGTGCTCTGCAGAGCCTAGAGGCAGGTCCCAGTCACTGCAGAGATATTGAAGTGGTGCATTATAAGGTGTACCTTGCCTAGGAAGATGCAAGCATTATGTCACATGACCCCATGTCTTGCTTGCCAGTTCCCGTTCTGCCGGTGACTGTTATTGGAAACTGTGCATGACAGGCAGTATAGAAGCAGCAAGAGCCTTACATGTGATCTGTACTCCCAGGGTTGACAGGTGCCGGTCATCTGTGCCAAAGCATTGTGTTTGACCAGGTCAGTCAAAGCGGACAGATACCAGATGCCTGTGGAATGACAGCAGAAGCATAGGCAACTGTTGAAGTGACACAGTCAGTCATTGTACAGTGGTATTGGGTCCGGATGAATGCATAATGCTCCCCAAGGCTTGGCCCACACCTTCAGGGCTACAACACTGGTGAGCTATTGCATGTCCCTGCACATGTAGTCTGTGAAGTAGCATCTCAGGGCAGTCACACTAACATGGAAAATGACAGTCACATCGTACCTGGTGAGGTGTGGCATGGTTGCATAGGTTATGTTGCAGAACCAGTTACCCAACAGCAAGATGTAAGCGACTATCGCCTTGTGTAGCCTGCTGTGTGGAACTGCAGTGTGATTGCCTACAGAGTCACCTATGACTGGTGTGTTGTGTATGTTATAACACCCTATTGGCTGTATGTGATGGGCACACATGAGTCTGTGGGCTATAAGTTGGTGATGTTGTGTTCCATGATGGGGGCTGCCTCTGGTGCCTACACAGAGTATGGAGAGGTACTGCACAAGTTGTCATCATATGTGTGGCCTGTGGTGGAGATCATGTGAGACTATGTGATGAGTGTGGTGTGTTGAGAATGTTACACATCCCCACATGACTGTCAGGTGCAGTCAGGGTTGGTGACAGCATTACCCCCAGCAGGGATGCATAAGTGCATCCCCCACAAGCTGTAGTGTCGTATGTTGGAAGGTGAGCATTGAATGTGTACATGAGACAATTGCTCTATTGCCACATGTGTGACATATCCATCATATAGACAGGCAATAGCACTGGTACATGACAGTTGGACATGCCTGTATATACAACCATGTGTCACAGGATATGTGAGTTACGTGTGTACAACAGCTGTTGAAATGTAAGCAAGCTGGAAATTTGAGGACAGCCAGTGACCCTTTGGGGAATGGTGTGGAATGGGTGCTATATTAATCAGTAGCTCATGACATGCTCTCAAGTTCTGAACAAGTGCTTAGCATGAACATACAATACAGATAGGGTGTTGGATAATATCAACCCACAAGTGGTGACGACAGTCATAATTGGTGGCACTGCACTATAACCCTGATGATTATGGTCTGCATGTCCATGAACCATTATCAATGTAGATGCTAGCAGTACAGATGTACAAGACAGTACGGATGTTTGATTACAAATACCTTTGTATGTCACAGGAGTGTTCTACCAGTGGCCTGTTGACAGACTCACAACTACAAAAGGTGCCAGAGCGACATGTGCATATCACACCAGTGCCAGCTACAGTAAAACAGGGTTAATGTGTTGTACTCCACCCTCATTGTAGCCCATACCACACAGACAAATGTTAGGCATCTGTGAATGTAAGGATGTGAATGGCCATGACCTATGAGCAATAGCTGTGTCAGTGTTGTGAACAACATACAGAATGGGCTGTGTGGGTGAGGTGTGTGACATATGTGCACATTCTGATGGATGATATCAGCATTGTCACCGCTAGGTGAATATCCCTGTACCCATTAACTACCACCTAGGCTGTGGTCAGCATTATGGACACTGTGTAAGGGATGGTGCTGTGCAGTACACCTCCCTGACTTGGTGACATCTCCAGGCCCCTTAGGTAGTCATACAAGGTACCCATGTCATGACAGGGTGCCATCCATGAGCACAGAGATCATTGGACAGGTATACACAGTACTGGGGTGACCAATATTGGATCACATATCACCTTTAAGGGGTAATGGCCATGTGTGGATGGGCGATACCAGCCTTCACAATCCTCACCTCCACTATGCAGCATGCTGTCTACCTTGCATAAAGACATTTGCTACACCATGATGATGGACATGCTACATGTCCATATCCTGATCTGAAAGACATACGTCATGGACAGCCACCTAATACTAGGATCGCCACATGCCGGACAGATCCCAGTGCCATACATGTGACATACTCCCACAATACCATGCAACCCTGTCCATCAAAGCTGCACATGTCATCCCAGTCATACATGGTGTGATGGCCGCATGGTAGATGTAGTATCAACTGTCTGGATCAGTAATGTGGCACTGATGCACCTTGCGGTGGCATAATGGCTGTAGGTTACAGCTAGGAAACCTTGCCCGTACATGCTATGGTTGATAACCATCCCTGCAAATGATGTCCGACTAGTCATTGTCCCATGTCTACCACATGTGCAACACAGGTGATCCGTGGCAGGATGTTGAACAGCTGTACAGTGCTATGTAGATGTATATGGCAAAACACATGCATGTACAGGTTTCCATGTGTATGTGTGCATTGTCACTGCTCAAGGCCATTAAGGCTGTGTCTGTGTTGATATGTGACATATACACAGCATCAAGGTCAACTGCATTACCGTGGATGCATCCAGGCATGTGCAAATAGGTAAGAACACCAGTGCAGGCAAACAGACATGCCCACATCAAGACAGCATTCACATGGAGTATGAACACTGTAATGAGGTGACACACATATATGGTGATGATATCCAATGTATAACGGGTGTTACATGTGTGTGACACAAACATATCAGTCATGTCAGTGTCATGATGATTTGCAAAGATAACTGTGCAGATGTACTAGATGTCATAGAAATGTATGTGCAGCAGTATCTCTGTACATCTCTGAAACTGTGACCTGTCATCATCATTATGTCTTACAGATAATGCCTCGTACATGCCTTCCAGCGTACAGCCGCCAGGAGGATGATGTCCTCATCCCGTACCTCCATGAGAACTATGAGGTGTTGTTCAGCCATGTGCCACAGCATGCCCAGCAGTGGTACGACCTGTGGCAGGATCTTCGCAGGAGGGTGAAAGATGTGGGTGGCCATAACCGCACCTACCAGCAGGTGCGCAGACACTGCACAGACCTGATACGACATGCAAAACAGCATGCCACTGCAATCGCCAGGGAACAAGGTGGAACAGGTGGTGGGCCACCAATCCAGCACCCACTCACACACACTGAGAAGTTACTGGCCAGTCTGGGGACACCCTCAGAACAGCATCCACAAACACTAGCTGCCATCGTGGAGGTGGGTGTCTCCCAACCAATGAGCCTGGAGTTTCCTGGTAAGTCTGTACTGCACATATGGCTACTATATCCCATTTACGTGCATGTGTCACTGTACATTATGTAATGTAACAACATATGCATGGTATGTGGACACACATGATGCATACTACAGTATGCAACCCTGTGTATGCACACATGTGCATACTATACGCTATTGTACAGGTGAATGTGTTAACATGCACAGTGCACCCTGTGGCTGTCATACAGTCATGGATAATGTTCATACTGCTGTGTCACCCCTATACAGGTACCTCTGGTGTGCCGCACAGACATGGGTCCATTGCAGGTGAGACTGTCATTAGTATCAGGCATGTGAAAGCATAGATCTATTCGCCATGTGGCCAGTTAACACTTGTACACTTGATGTTTGTTCCATTCATGATATACAGGTCGCATCACCCATCATTCACACAGGCCACCCATGTGCAATATATACAAATGAAATGATACAATGAAATGAAACCAGAGTATTTGTCATCGCTACATGTATGGTCAGCTGTGCATACAATGGTGGAGGTGTTCTACAATGGAGGCATATGTACTATACATTGGAACAACATGTGTGGTATGCAAACAGTACCACACAGTGAGCTGTGATATGGGCAGCCCACAGGAGTCACCATTGTGTTATATGCCCCTGCAATGGGTGCACACATTGTGATGTGCCATCTGACATGTCCCAGACACGTAGTGTATTGGCTGCAATAATGTCACACTATCCCATAACCCATACCCCACATACGACCTGTTGTCTGCATAGCCCTGTGGATGGTGACATATCTGCCATCTATGGGTGTATGTCATATGGGACGACACAGACATGTGTGATAGATGGCCATCACACACATTTGTCCAACACATGTGCACACATGGCCATGGGGGATTGCCAGAGATATGTAGCCACACAGTAGATGTGATTATGCACCCTGTTTCACATTGTCCACACATGGTCCAATTATAGCCTTAGTTGACCGATTATACAGTTGATGTGGTACACTGGACATCCTAAAAGCCTGTGCACAGCCAGTGGAGGTGTCACTGATGTCTACCATATAAGATGTGCTGAACTTCATGCCTGTGTCATAGCATGACAGTAGTCACCTCTACAGCTTCCACAGACATTGACACCACATCAGGCCACAGATACTGTACATTTCCCTTGCTGCTGTAGGACATCATCGTTAGCTGTGCACCTTGTGTGTGTGGTAAAGCAATGTCATGTTGGACATGGTGAATTGACAAGTCCTCTATGTGTGGACATGGTTGCCAGGCAGCTAAGACTCTGTAGTTGTTGTACAGGGGTGTCATCTGTAGGTCCTCCGGTGACCTGTTACATGACACAACATGGTTTGGTGTGTATACACCTCAGCCTCATGGGTCACATCCACAGTTATGTCATGGGTATGCATGCAGTTATGGCTATGCAATGTGCACATATTGTGCACTGTATAGCAATATAGATGCCTCATGATGCCATGCAATAGCACAGTGTCTGTACTTCACACTGTAGAGCAATGTAGACAGCTTACACTACCCTTTCATGCACATGCACATTTGCTAAACATGAATTCTATCTGTAGGGCATACAGGCAACACCGCAATGTGATGGCATTACGATGCTGTACATCAGGACACCATTGTGTCAGACATGTATGCATGTTAATGCACACATCAGCAGATTACATGTCAAGGTCACGTCAGCCATGTGTACTGTTATCCTGTTCTGGTCCACATGGTGTATCACAGGGATGCATGCATACTACCATGATTGTGTGAACTGCATGGCTACTTATATGACACCTGCTTGCTGTATTGTGCACCCCAGGGGGTATGCTTACTAACACTATTAATGTATGAGCTGCATGCTGTCTGCTGTATCACAGGCATGCTGCATGCCATCTGTCAAATCACATGCATGGTGTGTGTGTGTGTGTGTGTGTGTGTGTGTGTGTGTGTGTGTGTGTGTGTCTGTGTGTGTGTGTGTGTGTGTGTGTGTGTGTGTGTGTGTGTGTGTGTGTCTGTGTGTGTGTGTGTGTGTGTGTGTGTGTGTGTGTGTGTGTGTGTGTGTGTGTGTGTGTGTGTGTGTGTGTGTGTGTGTGTGTGTGTGTGTGTGTGTGTGTGTGCCTGTGTGTGTGTGTCTGTGTTTCTGTGTGTGTGTGTGTGTGTGTGTGTGTGTGTGTGTGTGTGTGTGTGTCTGTTGTAAGTTAGAGTCTTTCTTTGCATTCACAGGTGATGTAGGTGCGTTATCCTCCTGCGATCCATCTGATGTTAGTGTCCCTACAGATGCTAGCAGTGATGAACATATGCATGAGGTACAGGCAGGGTTGTCAGGGGCTGAATCTGTGCCAATGGTTGCCATCCCAGCTATGTCCCCCTCTTCCCCGCAGACAGTTCTGCTGCCAACACATACCGCATCACCAGTGGCCATAGTGGAAGGACAGTCAGCGTCTGTTAGCATGGAACAGGAATGTGTGGTGACTACAGAAGGTGTGTCTCCACACCATGGTGTCAGTGTAATGTCTGCAGATGTGCCACACAGGCATGTGGCCGGTGTTCTAAGTAGGAGGACCTCTGGCAGACATGCACCTGCAGGACAGAGCTCAGCAGCTGGTATCACCAGATGCATGTTCCAGACTGTAATGGCGGCACAGGCACGTGCTGAACAGCAGAACAGAGAAGGGCAGAGGCTGCAGAGGGCTGCTATCCGTACCCTAAATGACAACATCCAGGCATTGGCAAATGCTCAACAGCAGATTGCTGATGTTCTGGACAGGCAATTGGGTGACATGGTTGGAATCCTTGACCGTGGCATGGCAATCCGTGAGCGTGAGCTGTCTGTGCTGGAACATCTGGTAGGAATGAGGCGTAGGCCATGTGGACGTAGGCCAGCTACACCACCTAGTGCAGGTCGATGTGAGCATGCCACCTCACATGCCTGCTCCCATAGTGCCGGTAGCAGTAGCAGTGCAGCTGGTGCTGCGCTGTCCACACCAGGACACAGCAGGCCATGTGGACATGGCCCTGGATGTTCCCAGCGGGGACACGATTCCAGTGGACATGTGTCGTCGGACAGTAGCCAATCTGTATCTCCACTTGGTAGTGCCCGTGCAACCCTTGGCAGGCACAGGTCACGTAGCCGTGGCCGGACACAGTGAGCTGTACAACCTGGTCTGTACAATCTGGAGCTGTCAATAATACCCCTGTGTAGGCCTCACAAAAGGCAGAACTATGTGCACACATACACGCACACAGCAAACACATCTGTAGGACACCAAAACACCCACATGCATACTGAACAGACATATCCAATCATATCACCGGCCCTTACCCACACACATGATGTCACCCATTGGTGCAGCCTATGCCCCTGGCACACATTATCACCCTGTGCATATGATGAAGCCTGTGCCGCATCCCTGTCATCCACACCATTGGTGCAGGGACATGCTCAAATGGTCTGATGCACAGGGTGAACAGAATAGTGAGATGTGTATATTACATTAGGTGTGTACGACTAGTGAGGGAAGTGTATATTACATTAGTTGTGTAAGAATGGTGAGAGACGTGTATATTACATTAGTTGTGTACTGTTGACATGTATCACACATACCATGTAGTACAGGTGTAGCATGCATTGTTATATGTTCACAGTATGTGTTGCGGTAACAACAGTAACAGCATGTTGGTAATGATGCTCTTTTTCACTCCTTATGATCTACTTGCATGTGCCTACAGGTAGCAGTGTTTGCAGTTTCCCATGTGTAACTGTGGAGTACTCACAGGCACATATGACAATCTCAGCATGCTATGTGCAGCCTCAACCGGACAGCTGGAAAATCTAACATACCACAGATGTCCACACATATACTGATCCAGCAGCCTGTGTGCAGTTTAATAGGCTACAGTGGCTAGAGACATGACATCCATACCAGGTCACATCACAGGTATGTTGACATGGTGCAGGGGTTGTACACAGCAGTCTGGACAATGATAACATTAGAGGCCACTTGATAGCATGAGGCCTCACTGTGTAGCAGTAATACCCTGTCACAGTACAGGAACATGCCCACACTCATGGGGTCAACAACACTATAACACACACCCCATAGTGTTGAGGTGTGGACACTTGCCTATGTGGTCATCACCCTCACAGTACTGTGCACCCACACAACGTGACACAGAGAAGGGACATGTACAGGTAGCCAGTACGGCTGAGACTGATGACATCAACAGGGTAGTAGACTGCATCACCATGAGGGGTTGGGATCCTGTGTGTTCTGTATGGTAGCATACACCCTCACTCCATGCACCAGACAGCCATACACACACACACACACACACACACACACACACACACACACACACACACACACACACACACACACACTGTGGAGACCACAACTGTCATACACATACAGATAGCTGATGTGTGTGATACACACACCACACCTGCCTATGTCATGCTTTCCACACTGCAGTATGTACAGATGTCTACAACAGTGTACAGGGGTGTGTCACAATTGGGATGTATTCCCCAACATATGTGGCATATATAGTCACACATGCAAACACACATGGCAGTACTGTGAATGATACACCTGCTATATGATGATAAGTCTGACAGACATGCAGCAGTATTGGCTGCATTATGTGTACCAACGCTATGTCTGGCAATTGTGCTGCTATATGCAGATGGGAGGATGTAAGTGTTACAGGTGTTGAGTGATGTACAGTTGGTAACACCTGACCACTGTGTAGGCTTTATGTCTTCACCATCAGGTAACAGTAACATAGCGTACTGTTTGCACATGTAATGGTATGATGGCGTGTGACACACCTGTAAGCCGTACCCAGTGAACATCCATCTACACAGGTGGATCACCACTTTACGTACACACATCCATCCATACCTGACGTACATCCTACCGTACTGTCAGTATGTCACCATATACATGTGTCAATGATGGGGCTGCATTGCAACTGCATGTTGTAGTTAGGCACAGATGAGTTACTTACATCAGCTACTGCACATGCATGGCAGCTACATGCACACTACAGTTTGTACATTATGTTGGTCCTACCTGCCTGTCATGTAGCCATGTTTGTATGCATTGCAATTGGTGGACATGTGTGTTGACATACATAACACATGGACTGTTGTATGATATGATGGGTAACTAGTACAGAGGGAATGTGTCCTCGGTCAACATTGCTACCTCATGTACTGTTGGCATTCAACAGCCATGGACCCACCTTCCATTTGCGTGCGTATGATTGTTGTAGTGACTTGTCTGCACGGAGGACAGCAAAAGCTATGCTATGTACATATGTGTTGTGTGTGTGGTCCATGCACATGTCCACTGCAATTACATGTATGCCATATCCAAACATGTGTTTTCATTGGTGTACAGTGGCAGTCATCTGTCACAGCTGTGTAAGACCCAGGGCCGCTGTTTTGTGTAGAGCCAACCCGGTTATATACAGTGGTATCATTGCAATGCATAACACATGATGGAACCCTGTCAATACATGTGTAGTCTGCACAGTTGCTGTATACCTATGTACAGTCCACTGGTCATGAGTCACACGGTGTTGTGTTGATGTATTGCTGGTCCAACGACATGGTGATGTCTGAGGGCTACATTGTAGACTGTAGTGTGTACCTCTGTGATCTGCACCTGAGACATCTGTGATGGCTCCTGAGTGTGTACTGGTCAATACATGTGAGTGGCCTTCATGTACATGGGGACAGTAATACCATACTGTGCCCTTCCGTGTTTAGTATCCGTGTGCATGCAAGATGGCCCTTTGCAACTGCTAAGTGTGTGAGCATACCCAAAACGCCGTTGTGTAGTTGGACACACAGTACATTCCAAACTGCGCCCTTACGTGTTTGGAATCCGTGTGCATGCAAGAAGGCCCTTTGCAACTGCTAAGTGTGTGAGCATGCCCAGTACGCCATTGTGTAGATGGACACACAGTACATTCCAAACTGCGCCTTTACGTGTTTAGAATCCGGGTGCATGCAGGACAGCCCTTTGCAACTGCTAAGTGTGTGAGCATGCGCAGTACGCCGTTGTGTAGTTGGACACACAGTACATTCTAAACTGTGCCCTTACGTGTTTAGAATCCGTGTGCATGTAAGATGGCCCTTTGCAACTGATGTGTGTGAGCATGCCCAGTACGCCGTTGTGTAGATGGACACACAGTACATTCCAAACGGACATGTGATACTAAGCGTGTGGGCGTTGCCAGTGACACCTTGTGTCAGTGATGTGCCTCTGTGTATGGGCATGGCCATTGACATCCTGTATAGCGATGGTGGACATCCAGGCAACAGATCATGATGGATGCCTACATTGAACACACTGGCTGACTGTCTTGCAGGGTGTACTGTCTGTGGCACGTCCTGTATCTATGTAGTGTTGATGTAGTGCTCTGTAGATATTTAGTTGCCCCAATCATGCCACTGCCCTGTGTTTGTCTACGTCTACCTTGGGACAGTAATATGCTTTCAGACTGCTCACTCTCTAAACATTCCCTATCGGCGTCCATGCCTTTGCGGAAGTTGTCACCCACCTAGAAGTATGCCTCTAGGAGTGCTGTGTTTAGTAATCTTGGTAGCGCGTTCTGTAAATGTGTAATGCTGTAGTGTGATAAGGTAATTAGGTGTATGTTCAACTCCCAGCCCTGCCAAGTGTGTGTGTATGTGTGTGTGTGTGTGTGTTTCCAGCTGCCTGGGGACACAGTAATGCTTTTAGATGCCTCACACCACATACATTTCCTATCAGCGTTTTTGCCTTTGCGGATGATGTCACCCACCTAGAAGTATGCCTCTGGGAGTGCTGAGTTCAGTAATCTCGGTAGCGCATTCTGTAAATGCGTATTGCTGTAGTATGATAAGGTAGTTAGGTGTATGTTCGACTCCCAACCCTGCCGAGTGTGTGTGTGTGAGGTGTGTGTGTTTCCAGCTACCTGGGGACACGGTAATGCTTTTAGATGCCTCACACCACATACATTCCCTATTGGTGTCTTTACCTTTGCGGATGATGTCACCCACCTAGAAGTATGCCTCTGGGAGCGCTGTGTTCAGTAATCTCAGTAGCGCATTCTGTAAATGCGTAATGCTGTAGGGTGATAAGGTAGTTAGGTCTGTGTTCTAATCCCAATCCTGCTATGTGTGTGTGAGAGTTTCCCGCTGCATGACAACAATGCATTGCTTTTACACTATTCACTCTTTGTAGAATCTGTACAGCGTCTTTGCCTTTGATGCTGATGCCAGCAAGCTAGACATATGCCTGTGTGAATGCTGTGATCTAGTAATCATGGTAGCATGTTCTGTACATGCGTAATGCTGTAGTGTGATAAGGTAGTTAGGTCTGTGTTCTGATCCCAACCCTGCCAAGTGTGTCTGTGTATGTGTATATCTGTTTATATATATGTAATGTAGATAGATATTGATATGTATGTGGATTTTAGCACTAATGAATGTGCTGCATTATCTGTACGTGAACACCTTTAATGTATGTAAATCTGCTATGGCTCTGTGATAGTGCACATACTGTGTGCTGTAATGATCCTGGGTTATAGTTGTGTAGTGACCAGTTATTTTGTTGCTGGGTATTACAAGGGACATTGAAAACAATGATAGTACAGCACCTTTAAACGGTCATGTGCACATCTCAGCAACAGTCAGCAGTGGTTATTACTTTGGAGGATGAGTATGGCTCAAATAACTATGTATTAACTGACACTACTATGCAAATCAGGTTAACATTACTGACTTCCGTTTATCCACAGGTTGTGATACAGATCCCAAGAATGTATGTGTATACATTGACAGGTGCAGGACTGGAATATTGTTGAATGCATGGAGGGTGTCCATGGCCAGTAATGGCAATCTGTACAGCCTAGCAGGTACGGTCTGTGACTGCCCCACAACCTCCTGTATATGGCTGACACATGCTGAAACTGTGTACATGCAGACACACACATGAAACAAACAGCTAGGGGTAACACATACACACACACATTGCATCAACATTGGGCCATGCAAACACTGTTCTCCCTCACACACACACATACTTACATGTTGATTGGATGGCTCAATGACAGGCTCTAGAAAAGAAACACCATACCCTGTTCATATGATGACACTTATACCACCACCTGTAATGTGTAACATTGATGCAGGAACAGACTAACATGGTGCTGATGCACAGGGTGGCTTTATAGCACTGTATTAATGTTAAAATGTTAACACAAAGTGTGATATCTTTCTAGGTGTATGTAAGCAGGCATGATGCATTGCAGCTATGACCATCAATGTAGTATAGTTTACAGCACTGTTGATTCTGAAGATTTATTATCCATCCATGTGCCATTTGACTGACGTGTGTAGTATTGGCAGCATGTGTTTCAGAGTACGCAGAACGTGTATGATGTGTGTAGTACAGATTTATACATGCTTACAAATGCGTACACTGGCTTACACGACATTACATGGGCTTCAACATGCTTACACTAGCTTACTCATTCTTCAACGCACGCACACGGGCTGACACGCGTGCACACATGCTTACTCGGGCTTACAGGTGTGCACAGGCGCGAACACACTGTGAGCAGGTTTGCATGAAACTTCAGTGATATCCATGGCGTACACCATCAGTTTCCTGACTGTACCTAGGATAGATCATAACACGCCTCTTCCACTGATGAGTAACTGACAGCAAACATGTGACACATTGCTTCGATAGGGCACTCATGATGTCACCTATCTTCTACTCTGATAGTCCCCTTAACCTACTCTTCCACTGTAGTGGCTTGGCCCATATGGCATGACAAATTGTGATTCACTATCCTCAGCCTCAATTACATCGGATTGCCTACTAATGCTTGGTTACATCTCTGACAGAGCGCTTCCACACATAGCAACCAGTACTCAGTAGCCATCTTGTCTTCAGCTTGCCATTCACCTGCATGGCGAACTAACTGTTAATGATAATTACAATGTCTATGTGTATTTTAAATATTTCTCTTGTTTTAAAAGTGCAGTGTGTTTTCTCGCCACTGCACTACGCTTACACATCGGAGATCGAGGGAGGGCAAATAAAGTTTTATTAATTTACAATGGAAAAATATGCCACTGGCCTTATATTTGGCCATTGGCATGCTTCTTCAACTGAATTCATCCTTTATTTGCAGCTGACATTGCTTCGTTTAGCTACTTGCAGAACGTAACTCGGTTAACATCCGAGTACATTTCTGCACATAACTCTACTCTTGCACAGACAGCTTACTGTTTCATGTATCGCAGATTTACATCATTTGCATAGCTTTCACCTACAAATGGGGTAATTTGCATATCCTAACATTGTCCGTGCAACGTTCGTTTTAGGGGCTGTCTTACACGCCCCTACAGGATATTGCTAAATAGCTCGGCAGACATCTTGCCTTGCTCTACTCTTCCTCTACTCATACACGCCGGCCAAGGCTCCATGACTCCTGGCCTAAGCTCTGCTGTGTGCTAATATGTCTATTTGTGGAGTATGCATGGCTGTAGGTATGTTTTGACCTGCTACGTCTGACATTTCTACAAAGCAGCTCCCACTTTCATCATTTGTAATGGTGGCAGCCCTATAGGTACTATATATACAGCTGTGACATTTGACATGTCAACACATACCTGCAGTCAATACTAAACTGACTACTTCAGCGCTTTTCATACCTTCAGATTTTTCTTGTAGTAGTATAGTCGATAATACTGTTTTCTATAACAGGTATCTGTTTCTAATACAAGATATATAATTTATTACACCCCTACACACAAGAAGAAATCACAGGCCAGATGCCATTACATTCCTTTTTGCAGGACACACCCGCCAAGAGTGTTGTGTTCCTCACAAAAGCCAACAGGTGCTAATTAAAACATATTATGCTATCATCTACCTTATGTGTTCGCCGGTATTTGCGCTTTCCATCAGTGGCAGAACTCACATGCGAGTGTGGGAGACTGAACACTGTATCGGGGACACTGCATAACACCCTGAGGGACACATTTATTTTGTTTCTATTAACCTTCCACATTGACTATCACAGGGCATAAGTATTCATTCACATTTATCGAGGTACATGCTTTTGACTTATACATGTTTTGTCATTTGTCATCACGTCTTTCTTCACACCTGTCCACCTGATATCACTAGTTCTGTACATTTATTTAGGACAGGGTTACCTTCATACCTCTCAACTGTACACATTTTGGGTAAATGTCTCGAACTTAGACTTATAATGTTGTTCCTTTTTTTTATAATATTGTACCTTTCTGGTAGATTAGTGGCAGGTCATTAAGGAATGTGAGGTTAGATAATAATGACAGACATTAGTATTTTATAATTAATAACCCTCAAAACATTCATACTAATGAATTATCCATTATTCTATCAACGTTCTAACTTTGTCAGAGGAATATTTAAAATAGTCCCTATTTGTACTTATTTAAATATGCCTTTGTCCAGATGTCTTATTCTGAAAGGTTGAGAGGTATGGTTACCATCTTATTCGTACGCATGTACATCCATGATAATCGCTTACATGACACTGATATAAGTCCCTACATCTCCCCCAATGGTTTACACAATATCCAGTAGATGGGTTCTTCATTTTTGGAAGGTATAGGCATGTGCTATACCCACATAGGAATATTAATCACTCCCATAGGGCAGACCTAACAAATCTGTGCCAACCAACACCTGTGAACCTAGGCTCATTATTGCATACCCATGATTCCCATACCTGACACCCCTCCACAGTAGTCATAAGATATATTTAATGTGAGCAATAATAAAGTATGCAGACACTTCTAAGAATTATCCACTCTCCGCGTATTGGGACATATGTCATACATTCTGTCAACCTATGTGTTATTACCCTTGCACAAGCTACTGTTGCATGCACAGCTATATTGTAGCTGCTGATGTGATTTCCTTTGCTTCAATCATTATAGGACGGTGCCTACAGTGGGCCAATTTTTGGAGTCCTGCAAAGGACACCTATATCCATGTTTAAAGAGTAGAACTTGCAGATTTGGTACACTGGTACTTTCCGGGCAATGGTTTGGAAAGCAGCAGTGTATTTATCTTTCTTGCATGTCTGTATGTCTATCCATAATAGCTATGATGTAACCTATTTATGTACATGTGTTATATCTACAAGGACAAATGTTTATATGTTTGTTATGTATATATCGATTAATGTAATTGTGTGTGTGTATGTATATATATATATATATATATATATATATATATATATATATATATATATATATATATGTCTGTACATTCTTTATTTCATATATTTATTTAGTTTAAGTCTGTGGATATAAATCTATACACAAATATATATATCCATATATAGATATATAAAAAAAGTGTAGAAAACAGAATTCATTTGCTATGCTGTGAGCGGATTACACAAGCGCAGGTGCACTTGCATATCCTTATTGTGGGTTACATATGTTTACTAAGTCTTTGTGCTTACATGGGCTTTCTTAATTGTGACGGTACCAGTACAACATCTGTAATCCGGTTAACGGACAAATGCGAAACACACGTTCACCTTTACATATTTACATATCTTTACAGCACACACGCATTCATTAACTCATATGTGCTGTAGTCGTAGTTGACCCGGGACTGCATTCACGTTGGCCGGATGCTGTAACCACTATACTATTGGTATTCTGACTCATTTATATGCATACCCATAGTACATAGCTACATTAACATATGCCTCACCACTTCACTTACAACACAGGCATCCATTCTCCTGCTGGGAAAAATGCGGTACTACATATTACACATTCCCTTTTCCCTACTGCTCTGGACCCAAGCTGCATATTTAATCACTCCAAGGATATGCAGAACTCCAAGGCTTATAGTCCTGGCACATACAAGTCTTTGATTGTCAGGGTGTTCATGTGATGATCTGGGTTTAGGCTTGTCTGCCTGGTGACAGAATCTGTCCATTTTATAGAGGTTTACCTGTGTTTACAGACACAGGTCTTTCGGCACCTGTTAGCAGCTTTTTATGTTGACAATACATAATATGGGTGGGGGTGGTTACAATACATAATCCACGGTGATGGGTGTTCTCATTCACATTTGACTATTTCCTGTATGCATTCATATGAGGATTATTATTTTGGACATGAATTAACTACAGGTATGCAGTAGTATAGTAAACAAATGTGAAAGTTTGTTACTGTAAATATGTACGGACCTCTCTAATACACTGTTGTTTTCTGGTAAATCAGTAGCTAGTCATTAAAGCCTGAAGTCAGAACATAATGACAGACAGTTGAGTTTCAGACTTCATACTCTTCAGGAAATTAATGCCAATGTACAAACTGTTATTCTATCAACTTTCTAAGTTTCTAAGAGCAATCTTTACAAATTGTCCATACTTTTGGGCCTTTGTCCCACCTTTATTCACGGCTTTGTCCAGATATCTTGCTCTCAGAGGTTGACAGGTACACTTTTATTCACGGCTTTGTCCAGATATCTTGCTCTCAGAGGTTGACAGGTATGGTCGGTCACACCTACACACACATTAAGTGTCCCTCACACAGTAGATCAGGGTTATCCTGTTTACATCAGTGCCTTCATCACCCTTATACCATTTGCCACTATGCCAATGTGTGTAATATATTTCCGCTTATTCGTGTCAGGACACATGCATCATGGGCAAGTGTTTGATCCTGGGTAGTAGGTTATGCATGACAACTTAGGGCTGGACAGTGTCGTGCACCTCTAATGCACATTCCAACTTCTGTTCAGATATCTACAGGGCTGGACTTCGTGTCTTCCGTTTTAATGTTTTCACAGGTTACGTATCCCATGAGGGATATCCAAAAATTGTACCGATCCACAACAAGAGGAATACTGAACATCATTTTGGAGTTATGAAAATGTGCTGAGGTCATGTGCAATCCTGAAACCGCCTAGGGTGACACTACCTACTATTTATGCGTAGTGGTCACTATGTGTAGCTGTGGCTGCACCAAACCAGTAGGCCACATACGGCTGGATTTGGTGGAAGTTCAGGTACGGGAGCGGGTTGTGTGATGTGGAGGGGATGCTGGGTAGTCCATTATGCATCCAGGTGTGTTGCATTTGTTATGGCCAGTTCCATCCAGGTGTGTTGCAATTTTTATGGCCAGTTCCATCAGGACCAATCTGTGGGTATGTGCTGGTGACATATCTATAAATTTGTATCGCACATTTCAATATTCATCTGTTTGTGGGATTGTGTTCTACAGTATGGCCTGTCTGCTTGTATTTCAGCTGTTTATACATGTGTTTGTGTTTCTTTCAGCTTCACCCGCTGCTCCCTCATACACCTCCGGTTCACCTATTCTGCATACGACACAGTATCGTCTTGGAGGATTGTACCATTACCCATCCACCCCACACACACACATTCCTCACACCCCATACATCACTGCTTTGGTTGTTGGCCCATGACACAGCCAGAGTAACACATTGAATACCCAACATGTGTCTGGTACCTGTATGGTTGTGTGGACTGCCCTGCCATGTTTGATTTCCACATGCTATACCTCACACACATAGGTACACGCCCATACTTCACTTTCATTACATGTTTGGTATACCCGGGTACTACCCATTCTACTGTGACACATCCTGACAAGTTCGGCTTGTACCGCTGACTTCCGGATTTTGGCTGCCTGTTGTACTCATTGGTAGGATGCCACCTTTTCCTATGTCCAGGATGGGATATATTCCGTACACATATTCGACTGTAGTGGATAACGACTCCCCACAGTCGACAGTAGGGTTGCCACCTTTTCAATCGGCCAAAGTGGGACATTTTTGGTACGCACATCACATTCTACAGGCTGACACATACCCACGGTCAGTACACAGGATAGAACTTAGACTTCTTGCCTATATAAAAGCTTATTCTTGTATCAGTTCAGTTGCTTATCCTGTTTCTTATAACATTTATGTAATTTAGATACAGAAAACCTGTTTAATGCAACTATTACATAAGGTATAGGGAATAATTTTGTCCTATAATCTCAGGACATTTGCCATTGTTACAGGTTTTTGTCAGGACACAACTGCCCAAAGAGGGACTGTCACTCACAAAGTGGGACAGGTGGTAATCCTAGTCGACGGTAAGGATAATACTGTTCCTTTCAGCCTACATGTGTCCTTATTGTTGTGGCTGTTTGTATGATCCTTCTGTTTCGTTTACATGCTTATTCTTTTCCTATCACATTTGGTATGTGAAATACGGACATACCTTTTGTATGTGACTATTACATGCCTTGTGGGATATAATTCGGACATACGGTCGCTAGATATCTACATTTCTCGGGTATTTTGTTATGGACACATCTGCCCAGCTATGTACCCTCCCTCACATTATGGGTCAGCTGGTGACCCTCACCACTGGGCTGGACGTACCCACTGGCGGATTGCTAACATATGATGCATTTCACTTCCACTTGGTATGGCTATCTACACCGCGTTGGACTACGGCCACATGGTCTTCCATGTCATTTGTTCGCGGGATAGGGACCCGTTATTCCCTACCATGCATTTGTGTTTGCTTCATCACTTTGTGTTCACAGGTACTTTCTTGCATGCTTTGTATACGTTTCAGTATCTAGGGACACTGACATGGTTACTATCTTGCAACTTGTTATATGCAAGCATTTTAGGTTGCACATCAACAGCTGCCATTTCCATGCCTCCATGCAGCACTTCAACACGCCCTATGCACTCGTGCTCCTTTCCTGTGCACGTGGCTGTGTCGGCAGTGCACCTTCATTACTATGCATTTGGCAATACTGTGCCATCTTCACGCAACTTCACCTAACGTGGGCCTTGCACCGAGCTTCATGAATCCCGGGGACCAACTAATTCATAATTTGCATATGCCCCAAGGGATTTCAAAGTAGATACATCCCTGTTCATAGTTTGTTTATTTTTTATTCATTTATCCTCTTTTAAATATTTCTGCTCTTTTATTACTCTCTGCAGGCAAATCTGCTGATCCATATGCAGTCCTTTTCTTGCTTTCAAATTGTGTACTGCCTTGGAATCATGTACCTGTTTTTTTTTTTTTTTTTTTTTTTTTTTTTAGGCAGGTCTTCTTGTTTTTTTTTTATAACCACAACACAGAATTGTTCGGGTGGTCCCTGCTTCATTCAGCTTTGCTAGACTTGTTCGTGTGGTCCCTGCTTCAGTCTTGCTATTTTTGAGCATTTATGCATGGTTAATAGCAGCTAACACCTCCAGAAGTGTTTCATTTTGGTTCTTGTGCATACGTGGACATACTACTAAAGGGGTCACTTAGCAAATGTTTTGTTTTGATGCTTGTGCATACTTGAAAGGGCTAGTTTTGTAAATTCCACTCAGTTTATTTAGTTTTGATAGCAGGAAGTATTTTTTACAGAGATAATTAAGGGAAATGTGGTTTATTTATGGTAAACAGCAGCTCGGATATACTATAGAAGGGGTCATTGGGAGGAATACTTCATTTTGGTTCTTGTGCATACTTGGAAGGGCTGCTGAAGGGGTTGTTGATGGAAATGTTGCATTCTGGTGCTTATACATAGTAGGACAGACTGCTGAAGGGGTCACTGGGGAGATGTTTTATTCCTTGTGCTTGTGCATACTCAGATATCAGATAAAGAAGTTATGTACTCACCATAATGTTCCAGCTGTGTTGTCCATTTTTTTTCATTCTTCATCAACTACCTACTCTCCAAACCCCCTGATAGGTTCCCTTCAGAATCTCAAACTACTAAAATCCTGAATCTCAGTAGCCCGAGACCAGAAGGGAGAAAGTGCAGAATACCGAAACCCCAGAAGCGCAAAATTCAAAATCCCGAGGTATGGAGATTTTGAATTAGTGGTTCTGGTGCTGCGGTGTGTGAGTTGGTGGTTGGAGATGTAGGTAAGTGTTTGTGTTTTATGGGTTTTGGGTAGGGGCTTTAGTGTGTGTCTATGTGTTTTGTTAGTGTGATGTGTGTGTGCGAGGGGAATGTAGCTTGTGTGGTGGTGCTTTTGTGTGTTTGTCTGTGTAGTGCAACCTCAGAGATAGTATATTTAAGTGGGGGGGGTGTGGGGGGTGCAGAGGTGCTTGCCCCCTGCTTGTATGTAGGGTAGGTGTTTGTGTATGTGAAGGGAGGTGTATGTTTGTGTCTGCGGTATATTTAGTGTAGAAGTCGCAATTTTAAATTTCGCACTTCTGGGATTTCGGGTTTTTGGATTTTCAGCTTCATGGTCTTGAGAGACTGAAATTCAAGATTTTAGTATTTCGAGATTATGAAGTGAATATATATATATATATATATATATATATATATATATATATATATATATATATATATATATATGTAGAGAGAGAGAGAGAGAGAGAGAGAGAGATAAACATATAGATATGTCCTTGGCTCACAAAATCACTAGTGAGAAATATCAGTTGCTCAGGGTGGGTGGGGGGAACTGAAAATTATGTCAACAGAGCAGAAAATGTATCTAGAGGTAGTGCTAATACCAGGATTGGACCATTAGGAGCAGAATAAAAAAGCAATAGGAGCAATGGCAATATCTGAAGTGTACAGTCATGCAAGTGGCTATAATGTGTGAGTGTGTGAGTGTATATGTACATGCAGAGGGCAAGATTCTCAACTGTTCATGGCTTTTTCACTCAAATGTGTGTTCAGTTTCTCGTACAGTTTGTGACTTTCTTGTAAAGTGCTGTGGACTGCAGTCACTGAATAATAACAACTATATGATTTCCTGACTTCATACCCTTCAGAACATGCTTGCTGTGACATTACCTGCTAAGTATATAAGACCAATATATAAAATATGTTCCTATTTTGGGTTTCTGTCTCTGATTGTTAAACTAAGAGGTTGAGGGTCATGAGAGATGCAAAAAGTTTGCAATATATTTTGGGCATTTTTCCTGGCTTTGTCAGTCATGTGCAGAATGTAGATGGGAGGAAGGGCTCAGTAATATATAAGTGTTATACTATTTGTTCTGAATTACTCATGTCTTCTCCTAACAGATTATAAAGAGTCTGTGTTACATAACAGCTGGACAAGGTAATATAATGAATGCCTACTCAACAGGTTATGTGCAGCAATAATCACCTGTGTCTGAGCATGCATAACTTTGGAGTAATGAAATGCAGCTCATTATCACATTAACAATAAATGAGGTTACAATATAGCACTGAGTCATTATCACTTTTCAGGTAAAACTCTCAACAGCTGTCACTGTTATTCACATAACTAGAAGTCATTATCACATTTATGAATGCACAAGCCAGATTGTTTTTGTCTACGTGGAGTCATTTCAAGCCTCCCCTCCCACCAATTTCTTTCTGTCATTTTACAATTTGTTTGATACACAGTAAAGTCCTCATTGTGGTTATATGCTTCATATTTTTGTGAACTACTGAAATTAAACATTATACCATACAGTAATTTACTGTATCACACAGTCAGTATATAGCTTATATATATATATATATATATATATATATATATATATATATATATATATATATATATATATATATATATATATATTTGGCATGGTAAAAGAACTGTGACCATGGGCTGTACATATGTCAGTTTGTTTAGGACTTAGATTATGAAAATTATGATTTTTTTAAATATTTTGGTAAATAACTTTGCTAGGGAGCATGTAATTGTGCAAAGTGATATTTGATTTGGAAAACAGTGTTAGTCCTTATAACATGGTAAAAGAACTGTGACTGTATGTTGTACACATATACAGATATCAAAGTTTGTTTCAGACTTATGGTTATGAAAACTATGATTTTTTTTTCATATTGTGGTAAATAACTTTGCAAGGCTGCATCTGAATGTGATAAGTAATACCTCATTTTGAAGACAGTATTCATAGTTCCAACATGGTAAAAAAACTGTGCCTCTAAGATGTAAACATGTATAGATATCAAAGTTTGTTTCGGACTTATGGTTATGGAAATTATGATTTTTTTTCATATTTTCGTAAATAACCTTGCAAGGGAGCATGTCAGTGTACTAAGTAATACCCAATTTTGAAGAAAGTATTGATAGTTCCAACATAGTAAATGAACTTTACCTGTTTGTTGTACTCATGTACAGATATCAAAATTTGTTTCGTACATAGGTTATGGAAATTATGATTTTTTCATATTTTGGTAAATAACTTTGCAAGGGAGCATCTGAATGTTCTAAGTAATACCTCATTTTTGAAGACAGTATTCATAGTTCCAACATGGTTAAAGAACTGTGCCTCTATGTTGTATACATGTACAGATATCAAAGTTTGTTTTGGACTTATGGTTATGGAAATTATGATTGTTTTCATATTTTGGTAAATAACTTTGCAAGGGAGAAGCTGAATGTGCTAAGTAATACCTCATTATGAAGATAGTATTGCTGGTTCCAATATGGTAAAAGAATTGTGTCTGTATGTTATACACATATGCAGATATCAAAGTTTGTTTTGAGTTAGGTTATGGAAATTATGTTTTTTTTTTCATATTTTGGTAAATAATTTTGCAAGGGCACATGTCAGTGTGTCAAGTAATACCTCATTTTGAAGATGGTGTTACTCCTCACAACATGGTAAAAGAACTGTGTCTGTGCACTGTACACATGTACAGATATCACAGTTTGTTTAGTCTTGTACGATTATAAAAATTATAAATTTCCAATACTTCTCATTATTATGCCCATATCTTTGCAAGGGAGTATGGTGATCATACAAATGATGCATCATTTTGAAGCTGACATCCAAACACACAACTTCTACACTGATATGTAGGCTCTGTCTGTTACAGGTGATGAGGTATTATGCTTTGTTTATTTATCAATTATGAGAAATATTATATTAATCATATTTCTCTGAATATCTCCATAAAGAAGCATCACCCAGTAATGGTTAAGGTATCATTTTAAAACTGACGTTCATACTAACAAATTAAATACAAATTGTATGGGTCTACATGGTACATTCACCAAGATATTGTGCTTTGCATTTCCAAAAAAGTAAAATATGCAATTCCTTGCCAAATATTTAATAATGACTTTAATATGCACTATCAGCATTTGCACTGTTGAAAAGGTCAGTGTCTGCTGAACAACTTTCACATTTACATTTTTAGTCTAGGCCTTATAGCTAAAGAGTTGCGAACATTTGTTTTCTGTATGGTATTATAAATGGATTTTCTGAAAATGAGCTCAGGTTGCACTGTTGCTCCTATGGTAAAATTAAGCAGGCAGCTTTTTTTGAGTTGATGCAGAGTGAACGAGTTAACCATTATGCCAACTTTCTTGTTTCGATTGTTTTTAATAAACTTAGCATTTTTTTAAAGTGACATAGGTACATACACAATAATAGAATAGAAAACAAACAATACTCAAACTTCCTTTGTTATTTTCATGCAATATACATTGTAACAATAGATTGTAGCAATGTTCATTCACTCCAGCATTACATAAATTGCTTAGTTCCTTCCTTCAGTTTCAATCCTCCTCCTCCTGAACAGTATTCTGCATTTATTTTTCCCATGGATTCTATATATTTCTATGTAATCTCATTTTTTTCCCTTTTCTAAAGATGCCACTGTGATTCCCCAACGCTGGCCCAGTAACCAAAGAGCTTCAGTCCTCACCACTGGCATTAGTAGGGGATGTACGCACTGGGAGGATGTCAAGTACATACACAGTAAATTGCAATTTTCCTTAAGAGCAGCCAGAGATCACTGGGAAGATGAGAAGTACATACACAGTAAATTGCAATTTTCTTTAAGAGCAGCCAGAGATCACTATCCATTTGGGTCTGGTTTCTCCCTCTTTCTCCAGATCCCCAGTAAGACTCCCCACTGGCACAGCTATAGAGTTGAGATCTCAGCTGAGTGGCCAAGCTGAGACCTTCAGAACCCTCTCTTTCCAACCAGTGGTTTGTATCCCTGCCCAAGTAGCTAACACACATACACTTTGAGGTTTGAGTTTTACACACACACACACACACACACACACACACACACACACACACACACACACACACACACACACACACACACACCTGACAAAGACTGGCACAGGTTTACTAGCTATGCCCCCTTCTGCCCAGACTATAAGGTAGTTATCATTGCCACCGGCCAACTCTTTATCAGCTACTTTAAGGCCCTTAACAAGGGGAGTCCAATCTTACTGTGTAATGCTACTGTTAATCCAAATGGTAGTTTGATCAAGAGCCAGGCTGTTAGGAGTTACCTGTACAGTATCACCAAATAGATATGCAAGTACTCTAAGAGCTTAAATATGTCTCACAAATATCAGCCACAAAGATAGGTTTACATATATTTAACAACAAATAATAAAACAGCAAGCAAATGCTCAGTAAATCATCACAGTAACTTCAGAGTTGAAAATCACAGGAAATATTTAAAACAACATTGCAGGACAGTCTGAAATAAATACAAAAAAACATCTAAACTCTACTTTGCAATATTCCTGCCTACATCTAAAAAAAACTACTATACTCTAGTTAACTTATGGAGCAAGCAAGGCAGATGTGATGAGTGAGTTTTCCTAGCTGATGATGTCAGGTCAAAGACAAATGCAAAATGTATTACCTCTATCTGATAGAGTTCTTAAGTTAATATCTCAAGTGGGATACTTGCTGCATGACATCAATTTTTTGCCACCTGACATTCCCAGGTGAAAACTCCCATTGCTAGAAACTGCCAGCATTTAGCATCACCCTGTGAAAAATACAAAGCCCTTAGATCTTTTGGAAAATGGTGGAAGTCGTAAAATAATTTACATTCCTCCACATGTAAAGACAATAGAAAACACTTCTAGTTCTAGACATTGTATCTGTTACTGCACTGAAACTGAGAGATAACATCTTTTGTTTATGGCCCAGCTATAAAGTAAGTAAACCTCAACCATTCTTCTGAAGTTTTGCAAGTTAATCTCATTTGTTTCAGTCTCCCCTGTTAAACAGTTACATTAGTGTATAAAAATATCTCCTCAGCATACATCTATACCATATAGAGCCATATAGAGCTACCATCTATACCATATAAGCTTCTGGTGTCATTCTAAGGGGATCCAGTATCTGTCTGCTTGGGATGACATGGTCGACAGACCACGATGCTTTTGCCACAGATGGCCTTCACCTGTCACCCCTGGGATTCCGGATACTGGCTAAGGCTCTTGCTGCACCTATAGTGCCTTTTTTAAGCAAGGTTCAAATGACAAATTCACCACCGTAGCAGGAACAGGCAAGCAAAAACAGAGGATAATGCTACTCAATGCTAGAAGTCTAAATCTCAAAATGCACTCACTCGAGGCACTCCTTAAAATGGAGAACATCGATATCTGTGCAGTGACTGAGACCTGGTTCAGGGATCCAGAGATCACCCCTGCACTACCAGGCTATAACTCATACCACACGTTTTGGCCATGTAACCTGGACTGAAACACCAAAGGCAGAGGTGTGTCCATATTCATTAAGGATATCCACACCTCCAGGCTAGTTGCTCAGCATAATGTATCCGAGGTCATCCAAGTGCAACTAACTCTGGGCAAAACTGCAATCCAAATTGTAGCTTGCTACAGATCCCCCACCATGCCCCAGGATTCCCACTCCTTTTTTCTTGATGTACTGGAAAATATTAGTGTTCAACCAAACACTCTAATAATGGGCAACTTCAACTACCCCAGCATTAACTGGGAAAACTACTTGTGTACCAACTTCTTAGCTCAACGCTTTCTGGAATTCATAAACTCCAATGCCCTGGATCAACTTATCCACACACCCACCAAGGGCAACAATATCCTAGACCTAGTCATTACCAACATGAGTGACCGGTGTTTCACACTTGAAGTCAACTCCTCTTTGGTCCGATCTGACCATAAGCTAATCACCCTTGATATACACATCCCGCCTCCACCCCCCCATTAAGGAAACCATGGTAAAAATTTTCTCCAAAGCCAACTTCATGCTTCTTAAGACAGAAGTGGTGAACTTCATGACACCCATGCAGATGGACAATACAGTTCCGACTGCTGAATCTTACACAAATGCACTCTATAAGCACTTACACGAGTGCATGGATTGTGCTATCCCAAACAGAACCATGATGCTATCCTCCAAAAAAAGGAGGCCAATCTGGTGGTCCCCTGCCATAAACAAACTGTACAACAGAAGGAAAAAACTGTTGCAAAAGAGAGTAAAATCCCATCAGTGGAGGAGCTCCCTGGTCAGCCTCAGTAAGAAGCTGAGATCCCTTATAAGATCCTCCAAAGCTAGCTATGAAAACAAAATCACCACTAATTATAAGGATAACCACAAAGCTTTCTATAGCTATGTCAAGAATCTCGATGGCAACACCTAGATCTGCTCTGAGTTACAGCACAACGGCACAAAAATTACAGAACCAACTGATATTGCCAACATCCTGGCAGATAGTTTCAGTGCTAACTTTACCCCCCCACCTCCTAAAAGGCCCATATCTATACAGGAAGAATGCAGAGTCTCTGTAATCACAACTATGCAGGTACAATCTGCACTCTCTAAAGCCAAAAACACAGCATCCATGGGACCGGACAACATCCCAGGCTGCGTTTTACACGAACTTCAGAACTAACTGGCTCCCCACTTAAGCACCATGTTCAATAATAGCCTTGCATCAGGCTTTGTGCCCACTGAATGGCACACAGCAACAGTTATCCCACTCCACAAAGGGGGGGCCACCATTGATCCCGGGAACTATCGAACTATTAGCCTGACAGGCCTGGTTTGCAAGGCCATGGAACGTATCATCATGGAACTCATTAACAAAGACATTGGTAACCTCCAAACTCTGGATCCCACCCAGTTCGGGTTTGTGAAAGGCAGATCATGCCTCCTGAACCTGATTGACTTCTTTGAGGCAGTCACCAATGCCGTAGATGAGGGTAAGGTGGTTCAATCAGCCTATCTTGACCTCACCAAGGCTTTCGACACCATCCCCCATTCTGGAATTATAGCTAAACTCACTAAACTAGGTATAAATCCCTACATCACAAGATGGGTTGTCAACTGGCTTACTGCAGAATCCACACTGTAAAAGTTGCAGACTCCAAATCTGACCTCAAAGCAGTGACAAGTGGACTACCACAGGGTTCCATCCTGGGACCTCTCCAGTTTGGTATCTACTTCTCTGAAGAACAGGCTAACACAGAAGGCCTCTGGCTAATGAAGTTTGCAGATGACTGCAAACTAGGAGCCATAGTCAAGCCCCCAAATGATGTGGACATCCTACAGAAGGGCCTCGCTGAGACAGATGCCTGATGTCAGAGCCATGGCCTCAAGCTCAATGCCAAAAAGTGCAGTGTCCTCCTCTTTGGTAAAAACTCTGTACCCATGAACTACCACATAGGCAGCAATCTACTTAACACCGAATGTGTGATAAGAGACCTTGGGACCCAGGTGGACAGTAGTCTCTCCTCTGATAGTCACATCACCACAATAGTCAGGAAGTCCTTCTACGTGGTACACCTCATCATAAAAGGGTTCTCATCTAGGAAAAAAAGGGCATTGTTCCTCTCTACTCGACACTCATTAGACCCATTATAGAGTACAATGCCCCTTTTGGAATGTACCTCACAAGACATCTGCAGCAGCTGGAAAGGCCACAGAAGTACCTCACAAAAAGGATTACTGGCCTCAAACAAATGCCCTACACTGACCGTCTCAAATAAACTCCAGCTTTACTCCATAGGATATCTCCTACTTCGAGGTAATCTCTGCCTAACATATAAAGCTATGTCAAATCCAGAGCTGTTGGACATGCTACACCTAAAGAAATCCCAATCCCTCCAAGCTACATGCTTTAGGGACCTAAACCTTGTCACCACAATAAACAGGACATGCTGGAAGGACCGATTTCTGTCCCAGAGACTTCCCATACTCTAGAACATGCTACCCATCTATGTCAAGCAAAGTTCTTCATTAGCACTCTTCAAGAAAAATCTTGATGAGTGGATAGGAAATAAGAAATACACCCCAGGGATCACTTCTGTGTCTCTGCTCAATAGTGGCACTAGAAAATAACTTTCTTGAGTTGCGTAAGCCAGGGAACCTTGTTGGCTAGGCTTATGTAGGCCTCTGGGCCGATAGCCTAGTACCTACCTATGAACCTATGAATATGACATACATTTCTAACACATTTGTGACACAGGCATATGAATCATGTTGATATTCACAAATAACACACAACTACTTACAATACTCCACATAGCTGGGCTGGCAGTATCTCATTCTGTCACACTTCTATATAAATCATATTACTAACCACAAATGACATATAATTATTTACAAAATTCCAGATAGCTGGGCTGGCAGCAGCTTCTTTTGTTACACCCACTTCCAGTTCTTTTATCTCCTTTATAATTTACAGTTAGTTTAGATTTTGATTTCCATTTTCTTGTAATTATTTTTTTAATTATTTCTTGGTAATTCATACCCTATTTTCCAGCCCTGAAAAATCATGTCCTTAGTTATAATCATTTGATGTTTTTCATATTCATCACTGCTGCAGTCATACCTCTCAACTGTCCAGATTTTCTACTACAGGGTAGCCCCCTCCCTGAAGGAACCACCACACCAATCCTGGCTTCAAGTCTGCAGTCTGTCTGGGCCCCCCCCTTGTGCTACCAGACTCACATGCTTGTCTCCAAGCCTGAATGCATGTCACTGCATGTACACAATGTACTGCATTATCAAAATCATTCCCTATCAGGACATCTGCAGGGATATACTCAAACACATTTACTTGCTTGCTTTCCTTTTCACCCTCCCAGTCAAGGTGAACTATAGCCAAAGGTATTTAGAATAGGGTCCCTCCTAAAGCTCTAACTGGAGAAGACTACCCAAGTAAGTAGTGCTCCAACTAACTATTGCAGGTGTTACAGTGGTTAGGTCAGATGCTGTGTCTCTCTTAGCAGTGGCCTCTTTCCCATTTACTAAGAATATAACCTCTTGTGGTAGTTTGGTACCCTTCTTGTCTCCAGATAACTTACTGCTGGCATTCTGACATTGCCACTTACTGGCTCACCCACCTTTTGCTCCCCACCTTGCCTCCGTGGACTTCTGTATGCTACATGGCTCCACTGGTTGCATTTAAAATAACTAACGCTTAGTCCTGGACATGTACCTAGACTGGTGGCTTCCCCTGCTAATAGCAGACTCTGTTGTGGTGGTCTTGGCTGCCCACCATGGGTTCCCAGAGATCCATGAGCAGCACTGGGTATCCCTTTCCTGTGCAGTGATGCTCTGCTTGTTAGGTATAGGTCTCCATTCTTTCCCAACTCATCACTGCAATTTTTCTCTAGAACACATAGAAACCACAGTCATTGTGGAGCTGGTTTCTCTCTATTTCTCCAGATCCCCAATAAGACTTCCCACAAGTAAAGCTATAGAGTTGAGATCTCAGCTGAGTGGCCAAGCTGTGACTTCCAGCACCCTCTCTTTCCAACCAGTGTTTCGTGTCCATCCCAAAGTTGCTGCCACACATTCACTTTGAGGTTTGATATATGCATGCACATACACATACACACACACACACACACACACACACACACACACACACACACACACACACACACACACACACACAGACACAACACACACCTGGGAAAGCCAAAAAGTAGTGGAAAGTGCTCAAAAACAAACAAAATCAAAAGAAGAGCACAGTGTTGCGGGTCCACTGATAATTTATTGTATAAAACACATCCACAAATGAAATAAAATGTAATTAAAATCCACAATGGTAGACATCCAAAATGGTTAAGCACTTTCATCAAATAAGTTTCATCAAAGTTCTGAGGAAGTCAATTTATTTGATGAAAGCGCTTAACCATTTTGGATGTCTACCATTGTGGATTTTAATTACGTTTTATTTCATTTGTGGATGTGTTTTATACAATAAATTATCCGTGGACCCGCAACACACACCTGGGAAAGGCTGGCACAGGATTACTAGCTATGTGTCCTTCTGCCAAGAGTATAACATAGTTATCACTGCCACCAGTCAACTTTTTATCAGCTACTTTAAGGCCCTTAATAAAGGGTGTCCAATCTTACTGTGTAATATTACTGTTAATCCAAATGGTAATTTGACCAAGAGCAAGGCTATTAGGAGTGGCCTGCACACTGTCAAAAAACAGATATGCATGTACTTCAACAGCTTAAATATGTCTCACAAATATCAGCCACAAAGATAGGTTTAAGTATCTTTAATAATGAATAATAAAACAAGAAGAAAATACTCAGTAAATCATCACAGTAATTTCAGAGTTCAAAATCACAGGAAATATTTAAAACACCATTGCAAGACAGTCTCAAATAAATACATTGCTATATCCTGTCTACATCTAAAAGGAATTACTGTACCCTAGTAACTTACTTACAGAGCAAGCAAGGCAGATGGGATAAGTGGGTTTTCCCAGCTGATGCTGTCAGGTCAAAGACAGATATAAAATGCACTACCTCTCTTTTAGAGTTCTTAAATTAATATCTCAAATATTGCTGCTGGGATACTTGCAGCATGGCATCACTTTGTATCAGCCGACATTCCAAATTGAAAACCCTCATTGCTAGAAATTTCCAGCATTTAACATCTCCCTGTGGAAAATACATAGCCCTTAGATCTTTTGGCAAATGGTAGAAGTCAGAAAATAATTTACATTCCTCCACATGTAAAGACAATACAAAAAACTTCTAGTTCTAGACATTGTGTCTGTTACTGCACTGAAACTGAGAGATAACATCTTTTGTTTATGGCCTAGCTATAAAGTAAGTTAACCTAAGCCATTCTTCTGAAGTTTTGCAAGTTAATCTCTTCTGTTTCAGTGTTCCCTGTTAAACGGTTACAATATTGTATAAAAATATATTTTCAGCATGTCTATAACATACGACATACAGTTCTAATACATTTGTACCACAGGCATATGAATCACGGTGATATTCACAAATGACATACGGCCACTTACAAATTTCCAGCTGGGTTAGCAGTATCTCCTCCTGTCACACTTATATATAAATCATATTAATATTCACAAATGACATATAATTATTTACAAAATTCCAGATATCTGGGCTGGCAGCAACTTCTTTTGTTACACCCACTGCCTGTTCTTTTATCTCCTTTATAATTTACAGTTACTTTAGATGTTGATTTCCATTTTTTTGAAATAATTTTTTTAACAAGTTCTGGGCAATTCGTACTTTATTTTCCAGCTCTGAAGAATCATGTCTTTAGTTATAATCATTTGATGTTCTTCATATTGATCACTGCTGCAGTCATACCTCTCAACCGTGTAGATTTTCTGCTACGGGGTAGCTTCCTCCCTGAAGTAATCACCACAACAGTCCTGGCTTTAAGTCTGCAGTCTGTCTGGGTCCCCCCCCCAGGCTTCCAGAACCACATGCTTGTCTCCAAGCCTGACTGTGTGTCACTGGATGCACACAAAGTACTTCATTATCAAAATAATTCCCTATCAGGATATCTGCAGGGATATCCTCAAACACACCTACTTGCTTGATTCCTTTGCCATCCTCCCAGTCAAAGTGAACCATAGCCAAAGGTATTTCAAATGGGGTCCCTCCTAAAGCTCTGACTGGAGTAGACTGCCCAAGCAAGTAGTGCTCCAACTAACCATTGCAGGCTTCACAATGGTTAGGTCAGAGGCTGTGTCTCTCTTAGCAGTGGCCTCTTTCCCATTTACTAAGTTAGGATATAACCTCTTGTGGTAGTTTGGAACCCTGTTGTCACCAGACAACTTACTGCTGGCCTTCTGTCATTATGACATATTGATTCACCCACCTTTTGTTCCCCACCTTGCCTCCATGGACATCTATATGCTATATGTCTCCACTGGCTGCATTTAAAACATTTAACCCTTAGTCCTGGACATGCACCTGGACTGGTGGCTTCCCCTGCTACTGGTGGAGTCTGTTGGGGTGGTCTAGGCTGCCCAGCATGAGTTCCCTTAGATCCATGAGCAATACTGGGTTTCCCTTTCCTATGCAGTGATGCCCTGCTTATTAGTTATAGGTCTCCCTTCTTCCCCAACTCAGCAATGCAATTTCCCTTAAGAGCACACAGAGACCACAGTCAGTGTGGGCTGCTTTCTCCCTCTTTCTCCAGATCCCAAGTATGACTCCCCAGTGGCACAGCTACAGAGTTGAGATCTCAGCTGTGTGTCCAAGCTGAGACTTCCAGCACCCTCTGTTTCCAACCAGTGCTTTGTGCCCCCCCAAATAGCTGACACACATACACTTTGAGGTTTGATTTATACATGCACATACACACACACACCTGGGAAAGGCTGGACAGGATTACTAGCTATGCCTCCTTCTGCCCAGACTATAAGGTAGTTATCACTGCCACCAGCCATCTCTTTATCAGCTACTTTAAGGCCAACAAAGGGTGTCCAATGTTATTGTGTAATATTACTGTTAATCCAAATGGTAGTTTGACCAAGAGCAAGGCTATTAGGAGTGGCCTGCACAGTGTCACCACATAGATATGCATGTACTCCAAGAACTTAAATATGTCTCACAAATATCAGCCACAAAGCTTGTTTTAAATATATTTAATAATAAATAATAAAAGAGGAAAATACTCAGTAAATCATCACAGTAACTTCAGAGTTCAAAATCACAGGACATATTTAAAACACCATTGCAAGACAGTCTCAAATAAATACAGAAAATATCTAATGTACACTTTGTTATATTCCTGTCTACATCTAAAAGAAATTACTGTACCCTAGTAACTTACTTACAGAGCATGGAGGGCAGTTGTGATGAGTGTTTTTTTCCAGCTGATGCTGTCAGGTCAAAGACAGATATAAAATGCACTACCTCTCTCTCATAGAGTTCTTAAATGAATATCTCATATATTGCTGCTGGGATACCTGCAGAGTGGCATAACTTTTTGTCAGCTGACTTTCCAATGTGAAAATCCACATTGCTAGAAAGTGCCAGCATTTAGCATCTCCCTGTGGAAAATACATAGCCCTTAGATCTTTTGGCAAATGGTGGAAGTCAGAAAATGATTTACATTCCTCCACATGTAAAGACAATACAAAAAACTTCTAGTTCTAGACATTGTGTTTGTTACTGCACTGAAACTGAGAAATAACATCTTTTGTTTATGGCCAAGCTATAAAGTAAGTTAACGTCAGCCATTCTTCAGAAGTTTGGCAAGTTATTGTCCTCTGTTTCAGTCTCCCCTGTTAAACAGTTACAATAGTGTATAAAATATCTCTTCAGCACAAGTCTATAACATATGACATACAGTTCTAATACACTTATAACACAGCCACATGAATCACGTTGATATTCACAAATGACACACAACCACTTACAAAATTTCAGATAGCTGGGCTGGCAGTATCTCCTTCTGTTACACTTCTATATAAATCATATTAATATTCACAAGTGACATATAATTCTTTACAAAATTCCAGATATCTGGGCTGGCAGCAACTTCTTTTGTTACACCTACTTCCAGTTTTTTTATCTCCTTTATAATTTACATTTAGTTTAGACTTTGATTTCCATTTTTTTTTAATTATTTTTTTAAAAAGTTCTGGGCAATTCATACCCTATTTCCCAGCTCTGAAGAGTCATGTCCTTAGTTATAATCATTTGATGTTCTTCATATTGATCACTGCTGCAGTCATACCTTTCAACTGTCTAGATTTTCTGCTACAGGGTAGCTTCCTCTCTGAAGTAACCACCACATCAGTCCTGGCTTCAAGTCTACAGTCTGTCTGGAACCCCTCCAGGCTACCAGAACCACATGCTTGTCTCCAAGCCTATGTGTCACTGGATGCACTCAAAGTACTGCATTATCAAAATCATTCCCTATCAGGACATTTGCAGGAATATCCTCAAACACACCTACTTGCTTGCTTCCTTTTCCACCCTTCCAGTCAAGGTGAACCATAGCCATAGGAATTTGGGATGGGATTCCTCCTAAAGTTCTGACTGGAGTAGACTGCCCAAGCAAGTAGTGCTCCGGTTAACCATTGCAGGCTTCATAATGGTAAGGTCAGAGGCTGTGTCTCTCTTAGCAGCAGCCTCCTTCCCATTTCTTAAGATAGGCTATAACCTCTTATGATAGTTTGGTACCCTTGCTGTCTATAGAGAGCTTACTGCTGGCATTCTATGATTCCAACTTACTGGGGGATCACTCATCCTTTGTTCCCCACCTAGCCTCCATGGACATCTATATGCTACATGGCCCCACTGGCTGCATTTAAAACATTTAGCCCTTAGTCCTGGACATGCACCTGGACTGATGGCTTCCCCTGCTACTGGCGGACTCTGTTGGGGTGGTCTAGGCTGCCCAGCATGGGTTCCCTTAGATCCATGAGCAATACTGGGTATCCCTTTCCTATGCAGTGATGCCCTGCTTATTAGTTATAGGTCTTCCTTCTTCCCCAACTCAGCGTTGCAATTTCCCTTAAGAGCACACAGAGACCACAGTCGGTTTGGACTGCTTTCTCCCTCTTTCTCCAGATCCTCAGTATGACTTCCCAGTGGCACAGCTATATTGTTGAGATCTCAGCTGAATGTCAAAGCTGAGACTTCCAGCACCCTCTGTTTCCAACCAGTGCTTTGTGCCCCCCAATAGCTGACACACATACACTTTGAGGTTTGATTTATACATGCACATATACACCTGGGAAAGGCTGGCACAGGATTACTACCTATGCTACCTTCTACCCAGAAGATAAGGCAGTTATCACTGCCACCAGCCATCTCTTTATCACCTACTTTAAGGCCCTTAACAAAGGGTGTCCAATGTTGTTGTATAATATTACTGTTAATCCAAATGGTAGTTTGACCAAGAGTAAGGCTATTAGGAGTGGCCTGTAAAGTGTCACCAAATAGATATGCATGTACTCCAAGAGCTTAAATATGTCTCACAAATATCAGTGACAAATATAGTTTTAAATATATTTAATAATAAATAATAAAAGAAGAAAATACTCAGTAAATCATCACAGTAACTTCAGAGTTCAAAAATCACAGGAAATACTTAAAACACCATTGCAAGACAGTCTCAAATAAATACAGAAAACATCTAATGTACACTTTGCTATATTCCTGTCTACATCTAAAAGAAATTACTGTACCCTAGTAACTTACTTACAGAGCAAGAAGGGAAGTTGTGATGAGTGTTTTTTCCCAGCTGATGCTGTCAGGTCAAAGACAGATATACAATGCACTATCTCTCTCTCATAGAGTTCTTAAATTAATATCTCAAATATTGCTGCTGGGATACTTGCAGTATGACATCACTTTCTGTCAGCTGACTTTCCAAGGTGAAAACCCGCATTGTTAGAAACTGCCAGCATTTAGCATCTCCCTGTAGAAAATACACTGACACTGCCTTAGATCTTTTGGCAAATGGTGGATGTCAGAAAATAATTTACATTCCTCCACATGTAAAGACAATACAAAAAACTTCTAGTTCTAGACATTGTGTCTGTTACTGCACTGAAACTGAGAGATAACATATTTTGTTTATGGCCAAGCTATAAAGTAAGTTATCCTCAGCCATTCTTCTGAAGTTTTGCAAGTTATTGTCCTCTGTTTCAGTCTCTCCCGTTAAACAGTTACAATAGTGTATAAAAATATCTCTTCAGCACACGTCTATAACATATGACATACAGTTCTAATACATTTATAACACAGGCATATGAATCAGGTTGATATTCACAAATGACACACAACCTCTTACAAAAATTCCAGATAGCTGGGCTGGCAGTATCTCCTCCTGTCACACTTCTATATAAATAATATTAATATTCACAAATGACATATAATTATTTACAAAATTCCAGATATCTGGGCTGGCAGCAACTTCTTTTGTTACACCCACTTCCAGTTCTTTTATCTTCTTTATAATTTACATTTAGTTTAGACTTTGATTTCCATTTTCTTGTAATTATTTTTTAACAATTTCTGGGTAATTCATACCCTATTTCCCAGCTCTGAAGAATCATGTCCTTAGTTATAATCATTTGATGTTCTTCATATTGCTCACTGCTGTAGTCATACCTCTCACCTGTCTAGATTTTCTGCTACAGGGTAACTTCCTCCCTGAAGTAACCACCACATCAGTCCTGGCTTCAAGTCTGCAGTCTGTCTGGGAACCCCCCCAGGCTACCAAAACCACATGCTTGTCTCCAAGCCTATGTGTCACTGGATGCACACAAAGTACTGCTTTATCAAAAGCATTACCTATCAGGACATCTGCAGGGATATCCTCAAACACACCTACTTGCTTGCTTCCTTTTCTACCCTTTCAGTCAAGGTGAACCATAGCCATAGGTATTTGGGATGGGGTCCCTCCTAAAGTTCTGACTGGCGTAGACTGCCCAAGCAAGTAGTGCTTCAGTTAACCATTGCAGGCTTCACAATGGTTAGGTCAGAGGCTGTGTCTCTCTTAGCAGTGGCCTCTTTCCCATTTAGTAAGATATGATATAACCTCTTTTGGTAGTTTATAGACAGCTTACTGCTGCCATCCTGTGATTCCGATTTACTGGCTCACTCATATTTTGTTCCCCACCTTGCCTCCATGTACATCTATATGCTACATGGCCCCATTGGCTGCATTTAAAACATTTAACCCTTAGTCCTGGACATGTACCTGGACTGGTGGCTTCCCCTGCTACTGGCAGACTCTGTTGGGGTGGTCTAGGCTGCACACCATGGGTTCCCTTAGATCCATTTGGAACACTGGGTATCCCTTTCCTGTGCAGTGATGCCCTGCTTATTAGCGATAGGTCTCTTTTCTTCCCCATCTCATCAATGCAATTTCCCTTAAGAGCACACAGAGACTACAGTCAGTCTGGGGCTGCTTTTTCCCTCTTCCTCCAGTGCTTCATGTCCCTCCCCAAGTAGCAGACACACACACTTGAGGTTTGATTTATACATGCACACAGACACACACATACACATACACACACACACACACACACACACACACACACACACACACACACACACACACACACACACACACACACACACACACACACACACACACCTGGGAAAAGCTGGCACAGGATTACTAGTTATGCCACCATCTGCCCAGACTATAAGGTAGTCATCATTGCCACCAGCCAACTCTTTATCAGCTACTTTAAGGCAATTAACAAAGGGTATCCAATCTTACTGTGTAATGTTACTGTTAATCCAAATGGAAGTTTGAACAAGAGCAAGGCTATTAGGAGTGGCCTGCACAATATCACCAAATAGATATGCATGTACTTTAAGAGATTAAATATGTCTCACAAATATCAGCCACAAATACAGGTTTAAATATATTTAATAATAAATAATAAAATAAGAAGAAAGTACACAGTAATTCGTCACAAATAAATACAGAAAACATTTAAGCTATACTTTTCTATATTCCCGTCTATATCTAAAAGAAATTAATGTGCCTTTGTTTACTTACTTACACAGCAAGCAAGGCAGACATGAGTGGGTTTTCCAAGCTGATGCAGTCAGGTCAAAGACAAATACAAAATGCTAGAAACCACCAGCATTTAGCATCTCCCTGTGAAAAATACATAGCCGTTAGATCTTTTGGAAATGGTGGAAGTCGTAAAATAATTTACATTCCTCTACATGTAAAGACAATACAAAAAACTTCTAGTTCTAGATATTCTCCGGAATTCAATAAAGTAATTTTTCCATGCCGGAACAGTATAACCGCTCCTGAATGGAAATATGGTCACCGAGTGATCCAGTAAACTACTTATATGACATGCACGACCCTGCCTACACTATTCCTGCATGGATACCGCTGCATAATTCTAATGACCTCATTTGCTGGTGAAAGCCATGCAAATGAGGTGACTTAACGATGCAGCAAGCAGGAAGGTATCCATACAAGAATAGAGTTAGTTGCAGAAATGTATTTGGCTACTAGCCAAATACATTTATGCAAAAATGAAAATAGAGGCATGGCAGCTAAAAAAAAAAGTATGTATTATAATCTTTAGGCATGCCGATGACCAGATATATGGCCTTTGGCATGGAAAAGTGCTTCATTTTTATAAAAATAAAAGTTTATTTGGACATTCTTGGCCGTTTAAGCATAGGGCAGTGGATTGCAAATGGGATTGTGCTGAAAATAAAAAAAAATGTGAAAACTCAATTTTAAGGGAAATCTGCATTTTGCCATTATACTCTACGACATGCAGAATCCAAATAATACTAGGGAACAGTGGTTGTCAAGGGGAAAGGCTCTGAGGTAGTGCAGTAACTATGGACTAAGGCAGTGGAGTATGCAAATGAGGGGAAATTTACTGAATCACAAAAATCTTCTAAGTGCCAAACTGCACCTAACCGTGTAGGTGCTGTAGCACAATAGTGTAAGTAGGAGGCATAAAAGACATGAAAAGGGTATGTGTCATGCATGGTGTAAGCACATTGGAGATCTATGGTGCACAGATAAGCTTAGCTAAGCACAGCTAAGTGAGTTTGTGTGTCTGAGGCTGTTTTGACTTATTCCATGAAATGAAGAGCTTGTTCCCATCCAGAGAGGGCCATTTCTTCTTGTTTACATTAGCTAAACATGTATGTGTGGCACATCCTGGGTCTAAAACAAATGAAAAAAAATGGGAATAGCAGGACTGTTTACATTTGGACACCGGGTTTGTGCTGCACACCTCGGGGCTTAAAAGAGCAGGAAATGGGAAGGGAAAAAAAGGAGAAAAAGAAATATGGCAGAATAAAAGCAATCAAGAGCAAATTACATAGCTAGCAGGTGGAATGCATCATAATCAGCCAATTATACAGACAACATCTGCAGCACAACAGTATAAACTATGGAAATACATTGCAGTCTGTTTTTTCCCACAAACTCTGCTCCATTGGTGTACACATGTGGGGGAATGTTAACTGGAAAAATGTTAGGGGCTGCCATTGCTTTGATCCATCAGTATGTGCTAGAGACTGAGGGCGGAAAGGAGGATAATTCTGACAACCCCCACAGACCAAGGAGGAGAAGAGTGTTCAGACCCAGGGTTTACCAGGGGCTACATGATATGGAGATAGTAGAGCACTACAAGGAGGACAGAAACATACTTCGGCAAATTACCGAGCTGTGCCAGCCTCAACTCAGACCTAGAGCCAACTGAGGGGAACCCATCCCAGTGGATACCAAGGTATGTGTAGCTTTAAGAATTCTAGCAACATGTACTTTCCAAAGACCTACTGGAGACATCATGGGGGTCTCACAGGCATCTGTATCCAGGATACTCCACCCATTCCTGGATGCCATGCTACCACATGCCAGTGAGCACATTTACTTCCCCAACACCTGTAAGGAGAGGACCAGCAATATGTGTCACTTCCACTGTGTAGCAGAATACCCGGAGATATTGGGTGCAATAGATTACACACACATCCACATCAAAGCACCACCCAGTGAACAGGGTAGGGTCTACATAAACTGCAAGGAATTCCATTCCATCAACTGCCAGGTCATGTGCAATGCCCAGGGCATTATCATGAATGTGTGTGCTGGCAGCCCTGGAAGCGACTCCCACATCTGGCATTTGTCACAGCTGTATAAGGAATTTGCCAGTGGGGGTATCCCGTATGGCCATCTGGTGGGGGATGCTAGCTATGCACTGGAGCCGTGAATGATGACATCCATCAGAAATGCACACACACCCACACAAGAACACTATAATGAGGCACACGCACAAACCAGGATCATTATAGAGCATGTGTTCGGGATGCTTAAGTCATGGTTCTGCTGCCTTGACATATCTGGTAGAACCTTGCAGTACTCTCCAGCCACATGTGCACACATGTTCATAGTATGTGCCATGCTACACCATATCATCTTGCGGAAACAGCTGCAGCAAGAAAAGCAAGGGGAAGGGCCACACAGCCCACCACCATAGCCAAGGTTCCCATAGGCATAGAGGGACTCAGAGGAGGAGGCCCCGAGCCTGTTCCTGTAGGCAGATGGAGGCATGCCCAGTATACTCAGTCCTTGGCAAAGAAGCAATGCATAGCACACACACTGACACAGTAAGGACCCCAGGGACCGGCACCTCTCTGTTACTCGCACACACAGTAAAATGGATGACACACACATCACATTGTCTGTAACTTACCATTTATAAGCAGTGTACTGTGTGCATCCAACATAGGTGGCCCTCAAGCACCATCCTCACAACTGCTGCAGGCACAAGGTAAGTCAGTCTTCTTAACAATAAATGAATGGAGTAGTATGTTTTGCTAGCATATCTATGTTAATACTGCATGCATGCAAGGGAATGGAGTGGCCTACTGGGATAGCAGCACACAACTGACAACTGTGTGGGACACCAGGAAATGTCTGGCCAAAACTGACCTCCACAAACTATGCAGTAGTACCCAAGGTGGCAAATCCCATTGCAGTATATGTGTGGGGACAACTAACTGGGAGGTCATAGGTCACAGGCAAGCATGTCAGTGTGGGGGTCCTATACCCACCCCTCACACCCACACAGCAAGTCAGCTGTAGAAAACCAGAGAGAAATGTCTGGTAAAGGCACACAAATGGTGGCAATGTTGAATTACCCACCTACAAACTCACACAGTGATAGCACAGCAGGACTAGCAGTTGCAGTAAGGATATGAAGGGTAAGAAGTCTGAAACTCAAAGGTATGCCATTACAATCTAACTGAAATCTTTACTGATGTGCCTCTAGTCCCCAAGACAGGGCACAATAGTATGGTAAATGGAACCAAAATGTAAAGCAAATATCAGCACAGTCTGTGCAAATATGTACATTTGATAGGTGTGCCCCCCCCCCATATACCCACATAAATGCAGTAAGATGTATGTTTGCAGGGAAATAGCAGCATAGCACACATTGGCAGGGCTGTACCAATACACATGAAAACATGTTGCCTGTCCACAATATGCAGGGTCAATGAGCCATGTGTATGTGTGGTTAATACTGTCAGTATCTGGCCAGTACATTCTCCTGGCAGTCGTCTTGTAGTACCCTAGGTACAGTGCTGTCTTTGACAGGGCTATGTGCAGATGACTGCAGCGCCACCTGTTATGCATGTCAGTGACACCAACTGCTCTGCCACTGACATACCTGGAAGTCACAGTGCTATGTGCACTATACTACACATATAATGGGCATCTTGAAGGATGTATAGCTGAGGTGCCAAGGCTTTTGTGAATATAAGTGCTTTTTGGTACTGGTGCCAGTGGTTATTCGCAATAATCCTTTTTTCTTATGTTTGCTTTTACATATAATGGAGATGCCTGCACAGTAAAATGCACTATGTACCCACACCCATAACTCCCAACCTCTGACAGCAAGATGTCTGGACAAAGGCAGAAATGAAAGTGGAACAAAGGCACAATGATAGGCATGTGTTGTAAATATCACCCTTACATACTGAGAAAGTTGGTAGGGTGATGGGTTTGCGGTAGTGGGAATTGTCTGAATGTTATGCAGTCTGAAACAGTAATGTCTGTCATTATTTTGTAACATCACTCTTCAATTATATGTAACTAACTTTCCATAAAAAAACAAGTTTATGTAGACAGGATGAAACCTCTAGGCAAACACCTGGACAACCTGCCAAAAAATGTCCAGGTGAGAGGTATGCCCATACAAGGATATGACATCTCAGGTTGGAAAGATACCACAGAAGCAGGAGATCCCCAGCCAGTATATCACCAGGTTTCTGGACTGTTTACACGGTGCATCATCACTCAACTGGCTGTAGCCACAACTCACAAATGCCCTTGTTGGGTAAGAATGTACATAGCTTCCCTCATAATATTGGTCTATGCATCATAAGGGGATCCAGTATCTGTCTGCTTGGGATCCAGTATCTGTCTTCTTGGGATGACATGGTCGACAGACCACAATGCTTTGCCAGAGATGACCTGCACCTGTCGCCCCTGGGATTCTGGTTACTGGCTAAAGCTGTTGCCACCCTTATAGTGCCTTTTTTAGGCAAGGTTCAAATGACAAATTCACCACTGTAACAGGAACAGGCAAGCAAAAGCTGAGGGTAATGCTACTCAATGCTAGAAGTCTAAATATCAAAATGCACTCACTCGAGGCACTCCTTAAAATGGAGAGCATTGATATCTGTGCAGTGACTGAGACCTGGTTCAAGGCTCCAGAGAGCACCCCTACACTACCAGGCTATAACTCATACCACACTTTTCAGCCATGTAACCTGGACCGGAACACCAAAGGCAGAGGTGTGTCCATATTCATTAAGGATATCCACATTTCCAGACTAGTTGCTCAGCATAATGCATCTGAGGTTATCTAAGTTCAACTAACGCTGGGCAAAACTGCAATCCAAATTGTAGCTTGCTACAGATCTCCCACCATGCCCCAGGATTCCCACTCCTCTTTTTCTGATGTACTGGAAAATATTAGGGTTCAACCAAACACCCTAATAGTGGGCGATTTCAACTACCCCACCATTAACTGGGAAAACTACTCGTGTACCAACTCCTTCACAGAATGCTTTTTGGAATTCATAAACTCCAATGCCCTGGATCAACTTATCCACACCCCCACCAGGTGCAACAGTATCCTAGACCTAATCATTACCAACACGAGTGACCGGTGTTCCACACCTGAAGTCATCTCCTCATTGGTCCGATCCGACCATAAGCTAATCACCCTTGATATCCACATCCTGCCTCCACCCCCCATTAAGGAAACCATGGTAAAAAATTTCTCCAAAGCTAACTTCATGCTTTTTAAGACAGAAGTGATGAACTTCATGACACCCATGCAGATGGACAATACAGTTACAACTGCTGAATCCTACACAAATGCACTCTATAAGCACTTACACGAGTGCATGGATCATGCTATTCCAAACAAAACCAAGACACTATCCTCCAAAAAAAGGAAGCCAATCTGATGGTCCCCTGCCATAAACAAACTGTACAACAGAAGGAAGAAATTGTTGCAAAAGAGAGTAAAATCCCATGAGTGGAGGAGCTCCCTGGTCAGCCTCAGTAAGAAGCTGAGATCCCTTATAAGATCCTCCAAAGCTAGCTACAAAACAAAATCACCACTGATTCTAAGGACAGCCACAAAGCATTCTATAGCTATGTCAAGAATCTCAATGGCAACACCCACATTTGCTCTGAGTTACAGCACAAAGGCATGAAAATTACAGAACTAACTGATATTGCCAACATCCTGGCAGATAGGTTCAGTGCTAACTTTACCCCCCTCACCCCCTAAAGGGCCCATATCTATACAGGAAGAATGCAGAGTCACTGTAATCACAACTACACAGGTAAAAGCTGCATTCTTTAAAGCCAAAAGCACAGCATCCACAGGACCGGACAACATCCCAGGCTGCATTTTACATGAACTTCAGATTGAACTGGCTCCCCACCTAAGCACTATGTTCAATCATAGCCTCACATCAGGCTTTGTGCCCACTGAATGGCGTACAGCAACAGTTATCCCATTCTACAAAGGGCGCGCCACCACTGATCCTGGGAGCGATCACCCTATTAGCCTGATGAGCCTGGTCTGCAAGGTCATGGAACGTATCATCATGGAACTCATAAACAAAGACATTGGAAACTTCCAAAATCTGGATCCCACCCAGTTCGGGTTTGTGAAAGGCAGATCATGCCTCCTGAACCTGATTGACTTCTTTGAGGCAGTCACCAAAGCCATAGATGAGGGTAAGGTGGTTCACACAGCCTTTCTTGACCTTGTCAAGGCTTTTGACACCATCCCCCATTCTGGAATTATAGCTAAACACACTAAACTAGATATAAATCCCTATGTCACAAGATGGGTTGCCAACTGGCTCACTGACAGAACCCACACTGTAAAAGTTGCACTCTCAAAATCTGACCTCAAACCTGTGACAAGTGAAGTACCACAGGGTTCAGTCCTGGGACCTCTCCTGTTTGGTATCTACTTCTCTGAAGTACAGGCTAACACAGAAGGCTTCTGGAAAACAAAGTTCACAGATGGCTGCAAACTAGGAGCCATAGTAGAGTCCCCAAATGATGTGGAAATCCTACAGAAGGGCCTCGCTGAGACAGATGCCTGGTGTCAGAGCCATGGCCTTAAGCTCAATGCCAAAAAGTGCATTATCATCCCCTTTGGTTAAAAACTCTGTACCCATGAACTACTACATAGACAGCAGTCTACTTAACACTGAATGTGTGATACAAAACCTTGGGGCCCAGGTGGACAATAGTCTGTCCTTTGATAGTCACATCGCCACAGTAGTCAGGAAGTCCTTCTACATGGCACACCTCATCATAAAAGGGTTCTCATCCAGGAAAAAAGAGGTCATTGTTCCCCTCTACTCAGCACTCATTAGACCCATTATAGAGTACAACACCCCTTTTGGAATGTATCTCACAAGACATCTGCAGCAGCTGGAAAGGCCACAGAAGTACCTCACAAAGAGGATTAATGGCCTCAAACAGATGTCCTACACTGACCATCTCAAAAAACTCCAGCTTTACTCCATAGCATATCGCCTACTCTGAGGTGATCTCTGCCTAACATATAAGGCTATGTCAAACCCAGAGCTGTTGGACATGCTACACCTAAAGAAATCCCAATCCCTCTGAGCTACACACTCTAGGGACCTAAACCTTGTCACCACAATAAACAGGACATGCTGGAGTGATAGATTCCTGTCCCAGAGACTTCCCATACTCTGGAACAGGCTACCCATCTATGTCAAGCAAAGTTTTTTATTAGCACTCTTCAAGAAAAATCTTGATGAGTTGATAGGAAATAGGAACTACACCCCGGGGATCACGTCTGTGTCTCTGCTTGACAGTGACACAGGAAAATAACTTTCTTGGGTGGCGTAAGCCAGGGAACCTTGTTGGCTAGGCTTACATAGGTCCTCAGGCCAATAGCCTAGTATCTACCTGTGAACCTATGACCCTATACAACTAGTAGTCCTCTGGTAAAGCATTGTGATGATCTCAGGATGTCTGGCACTAGGTAATGACGCAATACATTGCAGTGTCAGACTACAGATATGTCAGAAAATGTCTGCTAAACAAACCCAGTAGCCTGAGGAAAGTCCTGTGTAGTCCAGAGAGGTATGGCTGTAGCACACAAAACCCTGGACTGGAGTACACCTATCTCTGGAATGGAGTCCCACTCT